>NC_092125.1:231304106-231604231 GCF_043159975.1 Macaca nemestrina
TGAGATGCAGCCCTCGGTCCCAGCTTCCCATGAGCAGGGAGCCAGTTAAGCCCCTCAGCGGTGTTCCTCAAGGCTCTGCAGAAGCAGCCCAGGAGGACACAGGAAGGGAAGGACGGCCCAGTGTCTGGAGCTCCTCCCAGGGTGAAGAACCAGCATTCCTACCCCAGCACGGGTGACATTGCAGCCAGTCCCAGGGGTGTTTCAGAATCCCCAGGGACCAGTGACTGCTGTGGGTCCCCTGATTCCCCTTCTAGGTGGGCGCGTTTACTGAGGCAAGCCTGTCCCCGGCTCCGTGCTTTGTGGGGCCCAGCAGGACTGGTCACTGGTCTTCTTAGTGCACAGTTCTCCAGGTTGAAAGGAGCCACGTGAGCCACGATGGTCATCACCAGATGCCGGGTGCCATGCTCGATGCCGTGACTGGCTGAGGCTTTCAGGGGTTGGGTGTTTTGTGTGCATCAGTGAAGCAGACATTTGTGACCCAGTATTGGGGCAGGCGGTTTCACTTTCCCACCATCACTGGTTCCCCTGTCGCCTCCCTGGAGGAGGGTGTGTTGCTGGTGCCACTGTGATGCATCATGACTCATGGAACGTGGACACAGATGAGGTGCGGCCCCATCAGCTCCACGGAAAATGCACTTGCAGGGGTCAGCCGAACCCCTCTTGCTCCTTCTCCCTTCTGGTAGTTTTCTATCAAAGATGCAACAAAAACAGCAGAAATTTACTACTGTTCTGGAGGTCAGAAGCCTCCAGTGGGTCCCACTGGGCTACAATCAAGGTGTGAGCAGGGCTGCCTTCCTCCTCCAGGCTCCACAGAATAATCCGTTTCTCACCTCCTCAGCTTTCGGAGGTTATGGCATCCCTGACTCATGGCCGCTTCCTCCACTGTCTCCGTTTCTCACCTCCTCAGCTTCCGGAGGCTGTGGCATCCCTGACTCATGGCCGCTTCCTCCACTGTCTCAGTGGCAGCGCAGCTGAGCCCAGCCTCCACCCTCACAGTCACTCTGCTCTTGGGCTCCGATCCTCCTGCCACCCCTTGTGAGTATCCAGGTGCCAGGGCCCTCTCCATCTCAATATCTCTAATCATACCTGCAAAGCCCCTTGAGCCACAGGAGGTCACACGTCCACAGCTCCCATGGACTAGGGTGTGGACATTTTGGGGGAGCCATGATGCTGCTTCCCACACCTCCATATGAACATATCATGGTCCAGACAAATTCTCCTGCAGCCTGGGGCCTGGAATGCAAAGGCCAGTGGGGCCAAATCAGCTGAGCTGAGCTGAGCCAGCAGAGCCACAGGCAGCAGCCGCCCCGTGAGCAGCTGGGAACTGCTGAGAAGTGGAGATGTTTGTCACAGCAGCAGCAACTGGCAGATACTTGCTATCTGCACATCCTGGGCACACACGGGCACCAAGGCTGGGGGTGACAGGTGGATTTTCTTTTCTTTGTAGAGATGGAGTCTCCCTATGTTGCCCAGGCTGGTCTCCACCTTCTGACCTCAAGCTGTCCTCCTACCTTGGCCTCCCAAAGTGCTGAGATTACAGGTGTGAACCACTGCACCTGGCCATTATTTTTAAATATCTTTAAACTATTTTAAAATAATCAAAAAAGTTGCTTTTTTTTTTTCAACTGAAACCTAAAGTATTTTTCTCACTTCGCTTCCTAGAACTTTATACCCTGGGGTTCTCGCCTGACAGCCAAGAAGGGAGTTTTCCCGTCTACCACCGAGAACTTCCCCTGAGGCCTCCCCACATCTAATCATTAGGAAGATAACATGGTCATCAACAATAAAAGCTGCAGAGGCAGGCGCCTGCACACGCATCAGATCAGAAGGTCATTCAGGCACAGCAAAAGGGGCCCACCCTCCCCAGGGACGACAGCTTCCCCAGGGCCGGGGAGCCACAGTCAAGCCCCCAGGCCCACAAGGCAATTGCAGGAGACTGCAGCCCCCACTCCTCGCTGTCCCCAAGGCACTGCCAGCCGGGCTGCCTTCAGCAGCCACACAGCCAAGCTCAGCTCCTATTTTAGCCGGAGCCTGAAAATGCCGCCATGCAGCCCCCTTTGTGGACAGCCCTCCACACACCTCACACCCCACTACGGCTTCAGCCCCTGGGGATCCCCTGGGCCGCTCTCAGGGGCTCCTCCTCTCTCTTCCCGGGCTCAGACACAGGCCTTAGAGCTAGAGCCAATCCTGTGCCAGCTGCTGGGGCTGGCCTGGAGGGCCCTGTGACAAGGACCTTAATCCCCTGGGAGGGCCAGCAACGCTGAGCCAGAACTGCCCCCGTGGCTGTTCCCCTGCTGGCCTGTGACCCCTGGGGCCCACCCCTACCCTACCTGCCTGGAACCAACAAACCAGGTCATTCTGCCCAGCAGGGCCCACTGGGCTGGGTGCCAGGGAAGGCAGGGAGAATGCAGCTCTTGGCCCCGAGGAATTCATGGCCCACTGGTCCATTCGAGGCCACATCCTCACAGGACAGGGGTCTCTCTGCCTCACAGTAGGAGAAGGGCGAAATGTTCAACAGAGAGAAGAAGACCGAAGTGCTGCAGATTTAGAGCTAGGGCCTGGGCAGTCCGGGAGGGCTGCCTGGAGGTGGCTGCCCAGAGGTGGCGGCCTGGTATCCTGACCTGGGCCCAGGGTATCCCAAGAGTGGGAGGAAAGAGGGAGCTGAGGGTCCAGACGTCTGGACAGCATCCTTGAGTCCCCGTGATTTCCTCACAGGGAGAGGCTCGCTCTGCCTCCTCCCAGAGCGTGATCCAGGCCCCCATGTCCAGTCCTGCACCACGGGGTTTCTGGGAGGAACAGAAAGGGCCTGTGCAGTGCTGAGTCCAGGGCCCAACACCAAGGAAGTGGTCAGCAAATGTGCCCTGTCCTAAACACACTGCTGTGAAGCCGCCGTCTCCCCCAGGGTCTCCCACCACAACGCACCTCCAGGAATTGTGCAGACTCCACCCAGCCCCCAGCAGTCCCTGGTGTGAGGGAACGAGGGGCAGGTTCCCAGGCCCTGCACAGGGGCACAGGGAGAGGCTGAACCTGGCGCTGGGGAGGGTGGCACTGGGTGGCTTTGAGGTTCACACCTAATAATACCTGCAGCTCATCCCAGGCTGAGACAGCTTTGGGGGTCCTGGTCCTGCTGCTGTCCTCACCACAGGAAGGCCGGCTGAGCTGGCAGGGGCACCGAGACAGACGGAGAGGAGTGTGGCATCCCCAGGAGGACAGCTCCCCAGTCAGGGGACGGTGGGGACGGCTAGCAAGTCCCTGCAGCTGGCAGGAGGGAGTTCAGCTGAGCTCAGGGAACCGACAACCCCCAGTCGTGTGCACAGCAGGGGCTGGACACATGGTCCTCGCCTCGAGGGCGCTGATGAAGTTACGTTAGCAGCATTTAGTCCAGGAGCACATGCGGCCACCCAGCCAGTCTCAGGCCTGGGACAACATGGGCACAGGGAGGGGAAGGCAGGGGCTGCGGGCTGCCAGACCCAGGGGCACATGGAGCAAGGTCCAGGGTTCAGGAGGGCTCAGGAGGTCCTGGGAGGACCAAGTGTCTAAGCAGAGTCCAGGGAACCAGGAAGAAGGTTCTAGAAAAGGAAACTGACCATGCAGAGGCTGGTGCCAGGAAGCAGGCAGTACGTCCCGTATGCTGCGCTGTGGCCTGCCAGGCCCACTGTGACCAAGGAGCAGTGGGAGGTGAGGGTGGCGGAACCCGGGCCATATGCTCAGCTGGGGCCACGGCCTCCCCAGGGAGTCCACGCGCTTCTCAGAGTGAATCTTCCACATGCTGCCCCAGACTCCCAGGAGGCTCTCGTTCAGGCAGATCTGGGCCGGATCTAAGGAATCGGACTCGCTTGCCATGGGGCCGGGCACCTGCACCACTCGAGGCCTCCCCGGGTGAGGCCCTAGGCCCAAGAGGGCGAGAACCGCCCCACCCCACCTGCCGGCAGAACCTTGGGCCAGGCCCACACTCCCTTCCCATGTGGCAGTTCTCAGGCCAAGGCCGCAGGTCCCTTGAGGCGCAGGGCAGGTGGCTTTGCCCCATCGTCCCCTCCCTACTCTGGGTTTGTGTCCTCACCCTTAACAAAGCCGCCTCCCTCCGTCCCAGGAGTGGCCTGTGCTGGCTGCTGGTGCTTGCTGCCCCCTGAGCCATCAGGCATGTTTCTGCCTCCCCACGGGAGACCCAAGGGCAGGGATGGTGGCCTCTCAGCTGGGGCTGCACAGTCACTCCCCGGGTTGCACCAGGATGGGAAGGCACAAGCAGCCGGCCACAGGCACCCAAGGACAGGCTGAGCGGACCAGGGCCAGCCCGGGAGACCCGAGCAGGACGTGGTCAGCGGCCGAGCTGGGGACTGTGTGCTGCTGCTGGTTCTAGTGCAGGGAGGGCGGGGCACCGCCCTGTGTCCACCACCAACTCTGCTGCGAGGCATATGTCCCACGCCTGGGGACACTGCCAGGTCCTTTCCAAGGAGGATCAGCCCCCCCCCCACCTCAATAAATGGGCACAGGGAACTGAGGGAAGAGCTGCAGTTCTCACGATGACATGGACACGGCCTCCGCCGCCAAGCTCGTCTTTCCTGTGTGGGTGGCTACACGCGGCGCCAGCTGCCACCTGCACAGAGCCGTGGAGCCAGGTCCTCGGCAGCCCTGCCCACCCCAATCACACCTGCGAGGCCGGCAGCCCCAGCTCCTCCACAGCCCCAGACCTTCCTCCGTGTGTCACCACCGGGCTTCTCCCATCACCGCAGCCCTGTCAGCCCCGCGAGGCCAGGGCACCGTGAGGCTGCTTGGCAGGGTCCTCACCGCCCCTTCTTCCCACCAGCACCAGGGCCCTGTGGCCCTCAGGCCAGTTAGTGACCCAGTTCCAAAATCCCACCCTAAAGTTCTGCTTTCCAAGACCACCTTGACCTGGGCTCCCCAGAAAGCACACCCTAATGCAGGGGGCAGGGGGCCTTGGGGCCGTTATCCTAACAGGAAGAACAATCCCCAGAGCGGTGGTGACCGACAGGAGAGGGAAGCCATAGGAGGTGGTCCCAAGGAAGACAAGTCCCCAGGTGTCCCCTGTACCTGGCCCGGGGGAACCCACACAGCAACCTGTGCCCAGGGCCGCCTTTCGTGCAGCAGAAAAGGAGAGGTGCTCACACTCCCTGCTCCCCCGGCCTCCCCCGGGCGCTGACTGTCCTGCAGGCTCTGGGCATGGCTCTGTGGCTGCGTCCTCAGGAACCCAGGCAGGAGGCAAGAGACAGCCCTACTGTGTTGGGTGGTGCCTGACCGAAATCACCCAGAGCCCACATCAAACGGAGAGAAGGCCAGGGAGGCCCAGAGGGTCTGAAATGGAGCATGGTGGGTGTCTGAGGCAGCAAGTAGCCGGCCAGGTGTCTGTTTTTAGGACGCCAACGTCGGATGCTGCGGGCGCAGGGCTGGCCCGTGTGTCTGCATGCTGTCCACGGCTGCTTTTGTGCTGCCATGGTTGAGTGGAATGTAAACTTTGCAATCGGAACCCTTTCCAAAAAACATCTTCAGCCCCTGCTCTAGAGTGATTCACGGCCAGACGTGCCCACACTCCGCAGTGCTGGGGAGCCCTGCTGCACGTCGGGCTGATCTAGGCACTGGGGAGCGGGGGGTCGACGGGACATGTCCTGCCCCCTGCGAGCCGGCACTCTCGTCAGGGAGACAGACGGGAAAACGCCGACGCTAGGCAAGAACCTGAGCAAAAATACCAGGGAAAGGAGGACGGGATGGAGGCTGAATGGGGCAGTCAGGATGGATGCCAGGGCTCTTTGGGACACAAAGGCCCTGGAGCAGGAACTGCCCGGCGTGTCCAGGGGCAGCAGCGAGGCTGCGGCGTCAGGGCCTGGGACTCACCAGCTAGGGCTGCAGGCCTGGGGCAGGTTCCCACCTCTCTGTGCCTGGGCTTCCTGCTTGCTGAAACAGGGTGGTGGGTCTCAACCCCATAAGGCTGTTCTGCAGGTGGGGGAGGGTGGGGCACATATGTCTGGTTGATTAAATGGCGTCTCTTGGGAGGAGCAAAGCCCCAGGTTGGCCGAGAGGCTCAGGGTCCAGGAGAGGGGCTAGGCACAAAAGCAGAGGACCTGGACTTTGGGATGGGAAAGTCCGGACAGGCTGCTGAGCTCTCTTCTCAGCTCAGCCTCACCTGGGCCCTGCTTTAGCCTGCGGGGTCCAGCTGTCACCGGCTAAGGCAGTTTCAAGCCTATCCCCGCCCTGGATATGGGATCACTCTGCCTTGAGCAAGAACCGATGAAGTGGGTTTGCAAGAATCCCTCTGCCCTGGTGTCCCCGCTTTGTAATCTCCCATCCACCAAGCCCCTACCCTGCTCCTGGGCTGTGAATCCCCCCTAGTCCTGGCATCCGGGGTCGAACCCTGTCTCTCTCTCCTACACAACAGTCTTGAATAAAGTCTTCCTCACCAAGGGTCAGGATAATTTCCCTTTACCAGGGCCCCCCGTTTCCTGGTCTCACCCAGCCCAAGCACCTGCCATTCAGGGGCCAGCCCGAGGTCATCAACCGTCACCTGCTCACAGCACCCTGCTGATGGGCATCCCAGAGACCACTGAGGCCACCGCACTGAGGCCACCCCACCCCACCCCCACCCCGCGGGAGAGGTGGCCTCGCCTGACTTCATTAATCTCACACCGGTTCACGTGTCAAAGTACACGCGATCTCTTGTAAAAATGATCTGGCTGTTAATTAGGCTGTTTATAACTTGTTTCCCCGGTCGCTAATGATAATTAACATGCAAATTAGCTCAGGGAGGGGAGGCTCTGGGGCCCCCGGTTCATTACCACGTTAATTACTGTTTGCATACTTAAGTATCACAGATATAAATGGCAGCATTTAGTGTAACGGGCAAGATGATAATTATACCAATGGCATTTTGAAAAGTCATTTCGCTGTGTTATTTTTCTGCGTGATTAATGATTCTGGGTTGCCTGGTTAATAAACTTCGTTAGTTCAAACCGATACAGGCTGTGTACACAACCCGGCTCCCAGCCCCCGCACCGCGTTCATCAATCTCTCCCCAGTGCCGGTTGGTTGGGAAGTTTCAGGAAAAGGAAAAGACAAAGGGGGACGTGGAGCAGCACCGGGTCGAGGAGCTTCTCAAACTTCTCGGTTCGACAGGAGCAGAACCCTGCCCTGCCCAGCTGAGTCCGGGGAGACCTGTGGCTCGTGGCTGACCTACTCCCAGGGAAGCCGGGCTCTCCCCTGCCCAGTGTAACACAGAGGTCGGAGAAAACATCTCCGCACGTCCTCCCTCCCTCTTTCCTTCCCTCACTCCTTCCTTTGCTTCTCTTCTACCTGCCAGGCACCTGCTGGGGGGCGGGAGCCCCACCCTGACCTCACCTACACACCAAGGTGGGAATGCCACCAATGCAAACAGGAGCTCGTGTCAGTGTCGGGTGGTGAAGGGGTGGGGGCAGGGAGGAGCAGGGGTGGGGCTGCGTGAGATGGGGAAGTCGGCCAAGGTCTGTTGAAGGAAGGATTGAGCCCAGACCTGACGGCTGTGGGGGCAGCAGCCGGCAGTGCAAAGGCCCTGGGGCAAGAACAGGCTGTGGGGAACAGGGTGGGGTCCAGCCCCGGAAGGGGACATCGTGGCTGGGCTGAGTGGCCAGGCACTGGGAGATGATGGTGCAGATCCCGAGGGTGGGAGCAGACAGGACCACGGTGGGCAGCCTCAGGTGTGCAGCCTCACAGCAGTGGGAGATAAGAAGCCATCACGCCCAGGACATGCCTTGACAGGGAAGCTGGGGGCCTACAGATGGGCCAGGTGTGGGTGTGAGGACAGACGAGGTCTTGGAGGGGCCACTGGGACTGTGGCCCCTTCCTTGCCCTGGCCCCGTCCCCCGGGGCTGGGTGGTCAGATTCCCTGCAGGCCAGGCAGGACGCTGCGGGGTTGAGTGTCCCCTGGAGGCCTCAAAAACCGGCCACACAGGGCTGGGCAAAGCTCCTCCCCACCCAGAGTGCTAGCCCCCGAGAGCCTCCTCCCCCAGCGTCCCCCAAAGGCAATGAGAAGTCCACAACTGAACTGTGGGTCCAAGGGAACCCCCAAGCCTCCACTGTGCCAGGATGTGAATATGGCAAACCTTCTCCTCCCTAAACAGGCATCTGACCCTCGGCCTTACCCACAGTAGCCCCCAGAATGCAAAATGGCCCTCAGAAACCACCCCTGCAACTGAGATCACAGCACAGCGGGAGCAGCTGGCGGGTCAGGGCCAGGAGGGGTGGGGGCTCCTCCCCCCACTGCATTATTGATCAAGGATGGAACAGGAGCCCGGGGAACAAGAGGAGCTCAGGGGCGGGGGTGGGCTCTGCCTCGCTTGCCGGCTGCCAGGCCTGCGAGTAGTTTAACTCGGGGAGGGAGGGCGTGGATTGGAGAGGCCTCCCCCACCCCAGGCTCCACCAGGGAGGGCTGTGCACTTCTCCGCCTGGCTGTCCACCTGCAGGTCCTGCCTGTGTGGCTCAGGGTCAAGAGGCGAAAATTTCATCTGGTGATGACCGGGCCCTCTGGCCCCACCCTGGTCCTGTGAAGCTGCCCAGGTCTCCTGGACGATACCCCAGGTAAGCCCCGGGCCCAAGGGGCTCCCCTGAGCTGAGATGCTCCAAGTCTTGGGGGAGTCTCCCAAGGTTTGGCATCCGGGGTTTTGAGGGCTCACATACCCTGGGAGGGCACTCTGGGGCACATGGGATGGAGGCGCCTTGGGTGGCGTGGACACCGAGGCCAGAGAAATGGCCAGAGCTGCACCTGCTCCCAGATCAGGAGGGTGGGGAAGAACCCCTGAGAGAGCCCAGGGGCACCCTTTTTGAGGTTTGGGGCACAGCTTCGAGCTGTTGCTAAGGCCTCCCCTCTCTAACTGGGGTTGGCTTAGCCCAAAGTAATCTGCTTCCCCAGGTGAGCACCTGCCTGGGAGGAGGGGCAGGAAGGTGGGGAGGCTGTGGCCCTGGGGAACCTGCAGGGAGGCAGTGCAGGGCTGGGCCCCAGGCCTAGGCTGTGGGGATCCCTCCCCTTGTGCTGTGATGGTAGGAGGACAAGGACATGCCCCACCACCCCAAGGTCACCAAGGGCCCCAGATTGTGGCCACGCTGGCAGCCCCCAGTGGCAGGAGGGTGCAGACCTCCCTCCCAGCTGGGGAGAAACAGCCTTGGGGCTGCTGGTGCTGGTGGAGTATTGGCAGGGTATGCAGGCAGGTGCTTGGCAGCAGCAGTTCACAGCCAGGCCCCGACTCCCAGTTGCGTGCCTGACCTTTGAGGGCACTCAAGTGTCTGGAGGGCAGGGGGTTCCTGCCCTGGACTAGGGTGAATGAAGCTCACCTGTTTGAATAAAGACAATGTGTGCCCTGGATTCCTCCTACCCGTCCCTCTCGAGGAGACTCTGAGGACGCCCTGGGAAGGGTTCCTAAAGACTCCCTTGCCCAATAGGCACACCCAGGCCCACTCTGGGGAAGCAGAGAAGGAGCTCCAGACAGGCTGGAGAGCCTGGTCCGGGGGCAGACACCTCGCTGCTCTGTGCCACCTGCAGAAAGGGCAGAGCGAGCCCCGCCTGCAGCCATGCCTGCCACGGCAGCCCCATGCACGACCCTGTGAGCCACGAGTACATGAGGTCAGCCTCGAGGCCGTCCCCAGTTCCCACCAAGTCAACTGCTTTCACTGCCGGCTTCAAGAACATTCTGGTGACAGGGCTCAGAGCTCTTCCCAGAGGATGGCGTCTTTATCCCAGGCCTTCGCTGTGACTGGGACGGGTCCTGCCAGCTGCAGGCCCTCCTGAGGGCATCTCTGGTGGGAACCATGTGCTCCTGCTCGGCCCCGGCGTGGGAGCCAGGCCCGTTCATTTCTACAAGTCTGAGTGTGGGCAGTGAAGGGGTCCTTGCTGGGGGCTGACGCGGAGTCCTGCCCCTCCCTCCACCCAGCCAGGTCTGACCACATAAACGGGGGCAGCCAAGCAGGCTCAGAGTATGAGGAGTGGCTCCCAGGGCGTCGGAAGCAGCTCCTGGGCCCTTCGCAGGGGTCTGTAAAGACAAGCGGTTGTTGTGGGTCCAGTCAAGGCCGAATGTTTCCGTCACCCTCAAACCCTGTTTTCCCCGAAGCGTCGGATGAGCCAGCTCCCTACGCTGTCAGTCTGCTAACGGTCTTGAACGGGAAGGTGTGCAGAGGGCGAATGATCAGTGTCCCCCGCCCCCCACTAGCCTCAAGTTGGAAATGCTGGAAATCCTTTTGACTCACTAACTAAAGCAACACAAACCCAAACACGAGACCCTGAAGCTGCCAGGCACCAGCCTTAGCCTCCCGGTCCAGCCCAGCCGCCCGCTTTTGTCTGAGGCAGAATCAGAAACGAGAGTGCAGAGTGAGAGGTGACATGGAGGAGGCCCTGGGGTTACCTGCATCCAAGTGGGCTGCTCTCAGGCAGGGGCTGTGATCGTAGCTCGGGACCCTCCGAGACTGCCAGGCTCATCTGGCCGGTGCTTGTGGGCTCCGGGCAGGGCACCATGCACAGGGCAGAGACGCAGGGGGCCTATCAGCGCTGCTGTGATGGCAACTGTCGCACAGACCTGCCACCTCTGTGCCCCAGGCTCTTCCACAGCCCTGGTGACAGCCCCACTCCATTACAGCTCTCGCCTAATTAGGGCAATTAAAATGAAAGTAATCAACACCGAGTCATGGGAAATCTCTTAATAAACTGCCCCCACTGCGTTACCTGCACAGGCCTTGGGCCCTGGTGAATGTTATACAGCTGAAGAACGAGGCCAGGCAGCCCTGGCCCTGCTGAGCCCCTGCCCTGCACCCTCAGACTGACCCTGATGGCTCTGCCCACACTGCAGGGGCTCCACACCCTCCCCAATGGGCCGGCGGGCACATCCCAGGAGCCCCAGCCATCGAGGGGATCATGGATGCCACCCCCACTCCCAAGGTCCCCACCCCCAAAGGGCACCCCCAACCCTGCTTTCCTGAGCCCCACAGAGGAGCCAGCATAGGCCTGGTGTCCAGGCACCTTGGCATCCTGAATCGGGAGGGAGCTCTCTCAGGGACGCACCACCCCCATTCCCCCTACCCATGCCTGCCCTCCAGGGCTGCTGCCTGTGCTGAGGTCTCAGCCTCAGGGACCTGAACCTGCCTCCAGCCACCCCACTCAGTCTTTCTGCTCCTGCGGCATAGGCTGAGGGTAGCCACAGGCTGAGGGTGGCCATGGGCTAAGGGTGGCCATGGGCTTAGGGTAACCACGGGCTGAGGGTGGCCATGAGCTGAGGGTGGCCACGGGCTAAGGGTGGCCATGGGCTTAAGGTAGCCACAGGCTGAAGGTGGCCATGGGCTTAAGGTAGCCACAGGCTGAAGGTGGCCATGGGCTGGGGGTGACGTTTCCTAAAACAGTCCTGAAGCTGCCACCCCTTCCTCAGCGACAATCAGGGTGCAGCAGGCTCAGGTCATGGCTCCTGCAGCTGCCTCTGGGCCTCAACCCGGTGATGGGGGAGGGGGTGCCCTCGGCTCATGTGCCCTGCCCTCCCTAGGGCACAGCTGGCTCAGCAGGTGCAGGCAGGACAGGGCTGCCTAGGCCTCCCAGAGGGAGGAAGGCCGAGGGAAACGGGCTGGCAGTGCACGAAAGGCCCCAGTCCCAGCTGCCAACACAGGGAACAGCCTGTGGGGAGGGGCCCCAGGACCGGGTGACAGGGACCTGCAAGAAGAGAAGTCAAGCTGGGTGGTGAGGGGCCCGCGCAGCAGCCCAGGCAGAGCTCTGGGGGACAAACCCAAAGCCTGAGTGCACTGGGTGGGCAGGCGGCCCCGCCTGCCTCCAGGAAGCGCCCTCCTCATCTGTGTGGAGAGGAGGCCGGGGGCACCCTGGCAGGGCAGGCAGGGCAGAGGCTGGTCCTGGGTGTGGGTTCTCCATCCCACAGGCCCCCTCTCCCCCAACACCCCCATGACCTCAGGGTTCTCTGCTCTGAGACAGCCCATTGGAGCCTGGCTGGGGCAGGGCGGGTGGGACCTCAGCCTGGTTGCCTCTGGCCACAGTGGGGCGCTGCAGGACAGCCAGGAGACCCGAGGGTGTTGACGCTCTCCCGGGAAACCGTGGGCTGTGCCTTCCCCAACCCACACGGGGCAGTCGCAGGAGCCCCTCCCAGGCCTGGGCCCTCCAGCCAGCCACATCCCTCTGTCCCCCACCACCCACGAGGGAATCTGGGTCCCCCGGACACAGCCGGTTCAGCCTCCAAGCTGCAGGCGAGTGTGAGTGTCTGTGTGTGTCTGAGAGGGATGCTGTGGGCTGCCTGCTTGATGAGGGAAGAAAGGGCTGTGCGGAGCTAGTTCGTCAGGTCAAGTAGCTTGGGGAACGGGAAGAGGGGAGTACCAGGGGCTGTCCCTAGAACTTCAACCTCAGAACTGAACCCCCCACCCATGGGCTAGGGTGGCTCCCCTGACCCAAGGGCCTGGCAGGTGCACTCGGCCCCCACCTCGAATGGCCCAGGTGTGAGAGGGTGGGCAGGGGTGTGGTCCTGGGTCTCACTGAGAGAGCTGCCTGGACTGATGGGGGGGGTGTGCCTTCCTGAGGGGCTCAGGGTTGGGAGAGGCAGAGGGTGGGTCTGGGCGTCCTATCGCTGGGCCCTCACCCCTCAGGCTTCCGTAACCCAACGTGGGCACTCAGGGGTCAGGTGTTCTTAGAGGAAACGGAGCTGGGTGGGGCCACTGTCCCATTCTGCAGAGGAGGAAGCTGAGGCCCCAGAGGTGAACAGTGGGCTGGAAGTCAGCCTGGGACACCTGGTAGGCCCCACCCCACCAGTCCAGGATCCCCCCAGTTTTCACCCAGTGAGGTTCACTGACCCTGGGGTCATTGGGAAGGAGTGGAGGTGGCTCGAGGCTGGGCACAGGTGGCCACAGGGCAGGTGAACTGGCCGCCCTCTGTGCACTCACCACGCTCCCCCACCCCCAGGTACTCTGAGGACCGGACATGGGCCCGTCGGGATCCCGGCCATGATGTCAGCCCAGGAGCTTGTGGCCTGCCTCTGCCGGGAGGGGGAGCAGCACCTGGCACTGGGGGAGCCGCCCCTGGCCACCGCCTTCTACCTGGCTGCATTCAGCTGCCACGCCCCCTCAGCTCTGCAGAGCGTGAGGACTGCCCTGACCCAGGCTCGGGGGGCGGCGGTGGTGGCCACCCTGGAGTCCTGGTGCCGCGGGGACAGCCAGATCCCCGCCATCCACTGGGACGGCATGGCAGTGGTCTCCCTGACAGGGTCACTGGCCTCTGCCTTCCTCGGCGCCCTCTGCCCGGACCACCCCTCTGCTGTCCTGCACCTGCTGGCACGTCTGCTGGCCCGCGGGCGCCACGAGGAAGTGGCACAGCGCTGCAGCGCCCTGCTGGACTCTCACACGCAGCAAATCCTGGAGCTGCAGCTGACCCGTGCCCTGGCCTGGGTCCTGTCCGGGGCGCAGGCAGCGGATGGTGTGGCCGCCTATCTCCAGGCCTTTGCCTCCAGTGCCGACCGGACAGTAGCTTTCATTCGCACCCACCAGCAGCCCTACCTCCCCCTGCTGCTCAGTGCTCTTCAGGACTACCTCTCAGGGCACCTGGAGGTTGGGCACAGTGCCGGCCAGTGGGACTCCGGTGGCCAGCGACTCCTGGCGGCTCTAGACCCCAAGTGCACCCGGAGTGACACCCTGTCACCTGAAGCTCTGCTCCACAGCGGCAGGTATGAGGACTGCCTGGCAGCATGCAGCCGGGCCCTCGAAGCCCGTCCCACCGGCAGCAGACCCCAAGGTAGGAGGACGGCATGGCCCCTGCAGAGCCAGGGTGAAAGCTGCCCCCGCCACTCCCTCCCCACATAGTTATGTCCTGCCGTGATGGGGTGAAGCTGTGATGGAGCTGGGGCCCCTCAGTGACAAGAAAGTCAGGCCCTGCCCCTTTGGAGCCCCTAAAGACACAAGCAAACTGCACGCTTTAAGAAATGGGACATGCAAGGTCCTGCTCCAGCCGGTGATCAGGGAAAGCTTCTCAGGAGAGGGGTCATTTAGGCTGAGACTGAGGGTTCCAGGCAGCAGAAGCAAAGTGCCAAGTCCTCACGGGAGCAAGAGCTTGGGCTGCCCCTGCCACTGAGGGGGCCAGGGCGACTGTCGGAGGGAAGGGGAAAAGGGATGGGGACTGCAGACGGCAGCTGTGGGGCTAGATCCTGCTGGCCTCCCAAGGCCCGTGGATGTTACCTTCAGTCTGTGAGGCTGAGCTATGGAGTGAGGGGCTGTGAGCTGCATTTTTTTTTTTTTTTTTTTTTTTTTTTGGTGAGAAGGAGTTTCATTCTTATTGCCCAGGCTGGAGTGCAGTGGGGAGATCTCAGCTCACTGCAACCTCCACCTCTTGGGTTCAAGAGATTCTCCTGCTTCAGCCTCCCGAGTAGCTGGGATTATAGGCACCCACCACCAATGCCTGGCTAATTTTTGTATTTTTAGTAGAGATTGGGTTTCACCAGGTTGGCCAGGCTGGTCTCAAACTCCTAACCTCAGGTGATCCACCTGCCTCAGCTTCCCAAGTGCTGGGATTATAGGCGTGAGCCACCTCGCCCGGCCTCTGATCTGCATTTTCAAACTTTCCTCTGGCTGCTGTGTGCAGAATGTGCCAGAGGAGCCAGGGTAAGGACAGGACCTGCTGGGAGGCTGGGAGTCTGGGAGGCTGAGAGGCTGGGAGGCTGGGAGGCTGAGAGGCTGTGAGGCTTGGAGGCTGGGAGGCTGAGAGGCTGAGAGGCTGGGAGGCTGGGAAGCTTGGAGGCTGAGAGGCTGGGAGGCTTGGAGGCTGAGAGGCTGGGAGGCTTGGAGGCTGGGCAGCTGAGAGGCTGGGAGGCTGAGAGGCTGAGAGGCTGGGAGGCTGGGAGGCTGAGAGGCTGGGAGGCTGGGAAGCTTGGAGGCTGAGAGGCTGGGAGGCTCGGAGGCTGAGAGGCTGGGAGGCTGGGAGGCTGAGAGGCTGGGAGGCTGAGAGGCTGGGAGGCTTGGAGGCTGGGCGGCTGAGAGGCTGGGAGACTGAGACAATGGTTCAGGAGGGAGATGATGGGATTCAGATCAGGGAGAAAGAGTTGCAGAGGAACCATGTATCTGCGAGTTGGAAGTGACGAGACTGTGGATGGATTTAACGGTGGAGAGACAGGCACAGAGGAGGAGGGTCAGGAACGTTTTCTGGGAGTTTGTCTCGAACAACTGAACCGCGGAGGGAAGCGCAGATGGGAAAAGGGATCAGAGGTTTAGACACTCCCAGTTTGAGACACTGCTCCTGCCTGGTCCCTTCACTGCCTCTCCCTTCTGGAGGAGCATCCGGGGCCACAGCCCAGCCTCCTGCCAGCACCCACCACCCTCGGACCCCCGAGCGCCTCAGAGACGAGCCTGCGTCCCCACCCCAAAGGCTGCTGTTTGGATTCAGTGAACATGCATAGCAAACCCTTAAAATAGTTAGTGCTTTACACACAGTCCTTTGAGCCCATCAAGCCTCATATCATTAGGCAGCCGGACAGATGAGCCCTGAGGTGAGAGGAGCCTAGTTTGAAAGGGGGATTTAGAGTCAGCACAAATAAGGGATTGAAAGTCAAGGCTCCTGACAGAGGCAGGGAGTGGGGCCATGAGACGTTCTGGAGCAGACAGGACCTCCTGGGCATGAGTGTGTCACAGGGCACTGCAGCTCCCTGCCCCTTCCTCGTGCCCCACCCCTCCAGCCCCCATCCCAGGCCAGCAGACATCTGGAGGTGAGGATGGCAGTATTAGCTGCCATTTACTGAAGAGCTAGTGGGTGGGCCCCATTTGATGGGTTTGATATGCATAATCATGGAATCTGCAGAGCAACCACCATCCTCACGTGACACGGGGCTGCCAAGCGCACACAGAGTGCAGGCGGCTGGGACTTGGCCCCTGGGGTGCTCCTAACCGCCCTCCATACTGTGCTTCCGGGGAGGAGCAGCCCAGAAGGACAGGAAGAAGGAAGAAAATTCGGAGCCCACGGGGTGACAAATCAGGGCCAGAAGAGGAGGGTGTTTGCAAGATAAAGATAGGTGGACAGCACTGAGAGCGGCTGCGATGTCCACAGGGAGAGGACAAGGAGCGTGCGTTGGGCGCGTGGTGCCAAGGTTCCTGGTGACCCCAACGAGAGGGTGGGGCAGGAACCGGTTAGAGAGAGCTGCAAAGTGAGAGGGAAAATTTGTTTCTGGAAATATGCTAGCACGGATACGCCAAGATCCAGCCCCCACATTTCTAGTAATGTTACATTTCTGGTAATGTTGAGCATTACCAGAAAATGATCAACAAAGTCACACCAAATCCTGAGCTTCTGAGGAAGGAGGGGACCCCGGGTGCCCAGAGCATAGGCACTCAGGGGCTGGTGGGTGGGGGCCGTGCCCACAGCAAGGGGGCCCCAGGAGGGAGGGGTCTTCCACTTTAAAGATCATGCAAGGGCACGAATTGAGGGTGAGGGTGGGGGTGGGGGTCACACTAAAGTTCCCTGCAGAAATCCAGAACCCCCCAAGGGTTTCAGCCTTGGGGAACGTGAGGGAAGACCCAGCTCCTCCAGGAAGGCCACCAGAAGCTCGTCTGTGTCTGCCATGGCTCTGGAATGTACGGGGAACACCTGCACTAAGAACTGTGCATCCATTAGACCCAAGTCACTTAGGTCAAGGGACTCCCCATATCGCCACCACCAGCACAAGCATGGTTTACGATGAGAAGAGAAGAAATGAATTTTCCTATAACAGACTTTTTACAAATGTGGTTTCCTGCAACAAATGGCCTTCCATCTGTAGGTTACTTTCCAAAGTCCTTGGAAACGTTGCACAAATCAGTCACTCCATTTGTACCTCTGTGACAGAATGCCACGGGCTGGGTGATCCATAATGAGTAGAAGTGAATGAGCTCCAGTTCTGGAGGCTGGAAGTCCAAGACCAAGTCCCAACAGGCTTGGGGATTCAGATTCCAAGATGGTGCCTTGAATGCTGCATCCTCAGTTAGCAGAAGACAGAAGAACAAAGAGGTGAAAGGCGCTGAACGTGCATTAATCCCACCCAGAAGGACAGAGCCCTCCTGGCCTAATCATCTTCAAAGGTCTGACCTGTCAATACCATTACAATGGCAGTTAAGTTTCAGCATGAGTTTTGGAGGGGACATTCAAACCGTAGCAAAAGCCTTCTATCATCTGGGAACTTTCTTTTTTTTTTTTTTTTTGAGACGAGTCTGGCTCTGTCGCCCAGGCTGGAGTGCAGTGGCCGGACCTCAGCTCACTGCAAGCTCCGCCTCCCGGGTTCACGCCATTCTCCTGCCTCAGCCTCCCGAGTAGCTGGGAGTACAGGCGCCCGCCACCTCGCCCGGCTAATTTTTTTTGTATTTTAGTAGAGACGGGGTTTCACTGTGTTAGACAGGATGGTCTCGATCTCCTGACCACGTGATCCGCCCGTCTCGGCCTCCCAAAGTGCTGGGATTACAGGCTTGAGCCACCGCGCCCGGCCCATCTGGGAACTTTCTTTTCCCTCTTTAGTAAGTAGATACACAGGGGCACACAATGTATGAGGATGAGATACAGAATAAATACCACTTCCACTCAAGGTAGCTGCTAAGTAAGCATCCAGGTACCATGATTTCCTACGTGCTTGTCTTCCAAAAGGACCGGGACGACCACTTCCGACTTGTTCAAGGTTCTTCATTAAGAGCTGCTGGGAAAGGTGACAAAGCATAGCCATGATTCCTGCGTTCCTCCCAGCAAGAGACGGAGTCTGTTCCCCATACAGAATCTGGCATGGCCTTGTGCCTTGCTGGGACCGATAGAATATGGTAGAAGTGATGGCTTGTGCTTCTGGAGCACAAGCCTCAGAGGTCCCACAGCTTCCACCTTGTAATGCTCCCAGGGTAAGGAAGCTGGAATCATGATCAGTGAGAGAACACACAGACTCACAGGCTCAGCTGACATCCATCACCAAGGGCCTGGACACATGAGTGAGGCCACCTTAGATTCTCTTGTCCAGTAAAGCCACTGGATGGCTGCAGCCACCTGAGCAACTCCTGGTAAGACCAACCGAAGAACTGTCCATCTTAGCCCAGCCCAAACTGAGGAATAATTATGGGCAAATATAAATGGTTGGATTTTCCTTTTTGAGACAGGGTCTTGCTCTGTCTCCCAGGCTGGAGTGCAGTGGTGCGATCATGGCTCACTGCACTCAATCTCCCAGGCTCAAGTGATCCTCCTGCCTCAGCCTCCCAAGTAGCTGGGACTATAGGTACATACCACCACAACTGGCTAATTTTTTTTTTTATTTTTTGTATAGATGGGGTCTCACTATGTTGCCCAGGCTTGGTTGTTGTTATAAGCCACTAAGTTTTACAATGGATGGTTATGCAGCAAGAGTTAGCTGAAATAACTGCTGACTAGGTCAAAACATCAGTTTTGATGCATGTTTTAGGCAAAATTTGGTCAAACATTATAATATAGAACTTAAAATTTTATGTTTCCAGAATTATATAATGTACTACATTAATTCTACATTAATTAATGGAATAAAGAAGAACATATTATCATTGCAGTAGATTCAGAAAAAGTCTTTTATAATATTTAACATTCCCAGAATTTTAACAATCAAGAAACAGAAGAAAACTTACTTAATTGAAAAAAGATAATATCTACTCAAAACCTACCATAAATATCATACTCAATGGTGACAATTGAGAAGCCTTCCATTTAAAATCAATTACAAAGAGGCTGTGCACTCTCCCAGTTACTCATCATTGTGCTAGAGATCCTAGCCAATGCAATAAGGTAAGAAAACAAGACAGAACATGTAAGACCAGAAAGGAAGTCACAAAGTTATCATTATTGCAGGCAATATGATTAGCTATGTATATAGAAATTCCAAAAGAAGCAACAAAAAGGTATTAGACATAGTAGCAAAATTTAATAAAATATGCAAAACATTATTTATATTTATAAACACCAGCAACAAATAGATGCTCTGTGATTTTAAAATATACCATTTACCACAGGGACATAAAATGATTAAGTTCTAAGAGTCATATGACTTTATGGAAAAAGTATAAAACTTTATTAAAAGATAATAAAGAATACCTATAGCCATGCCTCAGTGACTCATGTCTGTAATCCCAGCACTTTTGGAGGCTGAAACTGGAGGATCCCTTGAGCTCAGAAGTCTGAGACCAGCCTGGGCAACATAGTGGGACCTGGTCTCTAAAAACTTTTAAAAATACAAAAAAATTATCTGGACACGTGGTGCATACCTGTGATCCCAGCTACTTAGGAGACTGATGTGGGAGGATCTCTTAAGCTTGGGAGATGAAGGTTGCAGTGAGCTATAATCACATCACTGCATGCCAGCCTGGGCAACAGCAAGATGCTGTATCAGAAAAGAAAAAATATCTATATAAATGGAGAGATATTCATTGTCCACAGAAGAAAAAGGAGGATGAGGAGGGGAAGGGAGAGGTAGGGGAGTGGGGATGTGGGACAGGGGAGAAGAGAAGGAGAAGCAGAAGATGGAGAAAGAAGATGTGGCAGTAAGAGGATTTGCTCTACCAGTTAATACGAAGCTATACGAATCAACATAGAAGTTTATTGACTTCTATATATATCTATATATCAGGGATAGATAGAAAGACCAATAAAATGAATTAGAGAGCTCAGAAGCAGACCCACATCTATCTAAAACTTAACGGGTTACAGAGGAGTGTTGCAAATTTATAAGGGAAAAAAAGGAGCATTATTCAATGGACAGTACTGATTTCCTACCTCTCACCTTGCAAAAAAGTGAATTCCAGGTGGAAAGTGCTGCATTTTACAGTTTCTGAAAGAAAATATCTGAGAATGTCATTGAGATTTCTATGTACAGGTGGGCTTCTTAAGATACAAAAACAGGGAATCAATAAAGAAAATTTTAATACATCTGATTAAACTAAAATTTAAAACCTCTATTTTGCCCATAACTATAGAAAATAAAAGGACGATCCACAAAAGGAGAAAAATGCTTGCAAAATATACAATGAGCAAATCAATTAGTATGCAGAGTATTTGAAGAACTCCTACATATCAATAAGAAAAAAAAATTCAATACAAGTCTTGGCAAAAGCATTCCCCAAAAGAGGAAACACAGATGGCTAATAAAACATGTGAATAATATTCAGCATCATAGTAATGAGACAAATGCAAAATTAAAACAATGAGAAACCATTTTCCACCCACCAGATTGGGGAAAAAATTTAATAAGTGAACCTCACTAGTCATCAGGAAAATAGAAATTAAAACAATAATGTGATAGCATTTACATTCCCCTCAGCCAGTCAAAAATTGTCTATCTAACAATGGAAGATCTGGCTTCAAGTCACTATGGAATAGCTTGCCTACATGTCCCAGAGATAATGATTATAAAAGCTGGATAAAATATTAAAAGTGACTATTTGAAGGCATGGATAAGTAACCCAGTGCAGGCAGAAACCAGCAGTTGACTCCTGAACAAACCAGCAGTTGACTCCTGAACAATGGTGTTGTGTGAGGTGAGATGTGCACCCTGCAGCTCTTCGCCCAAGAGGGCTCCTCAATCTATGAGTCGTTGTTCAGTAGACACTGAAGTTCTCCTGGCTTGAGGTAGCACAGACAGTTCAGGGCTGAGAAAAATGGATGGAAAGTTAGATAAAGAATCCCGAAAAGGAGGGAGCCACGGAGTGGGTGCAGCCCCAAATCTGTGTATTAAATCTACTTAAATCTTCAGTCCACTGAAGTGCACATACAGGGGAAAGGCTAGGTGGGCTGAAAGAGCAGGCACTGGAAGCTGCAAAAGCTAAATGAAGACTTCAGCGGTGTCTACCAAAAAGCAATAGAATTTGGAGTTTAAACCCGGTCAATTTCACTGCTACTAAAACAAAACTCAGCCCTCTTCAGAGGAATATAACTGAATTCAGAGTCTCCACAAAGTGTCCATCATGCCTGGTGTGTGGGAAGAAACTACTATTCACGCAAAGAGACAGGAAAATAAAATGTGAGCTACAGTCAGGAGAAAAAGAAATCCCTCAAAACTGACTTCAGGAAAATGTGCCTAATGACTGAACTGATGTGGAATCTTCATAGATAAATGGAAATAATATAAAGGAACCAGGCTGGGCGTGGTTCCTTATAAAAAGGAGTGCTAGCACTTTGGGAGGCTGAGGAGGGAGGATCACTTGGGCCCAGGAGTTCAAGACCACCCTGAGTGACAAAGTGAGACTCCAACTGTACAAAAAAATCCAAAAGTTAGGTGGGTTCGGTGGTGCATGCCTGTAGTCCCAACTACACAGGAGGCTGAGCCTGAGGTCAAGGTTACAGTGAGCCGTGTTTACACCACTGCACTCCAGCCTGGGTGATGGAGCAAGATCCTGTCTTTAAAAAAAAAAAAAAAAAAAAGTGTATGGCAAATCTAGAGTTGAAAAGTGCAATAATTGAAATGAAAATATTAGAGACAGCAGAAGAGTCAGTGAACTGGAAGACAAAATAGAGATTACTCGATACGAAGAACAGAAGAAAAGTGAACAGAGGTTGGGTGGCCTGCGGACAATATCAAAAAATCTCGTATATGTAACTGGAATCTCGGAAAGAGAGGAGAGACCACCCTTTCACGTGGGAAAGTAAATAACAGCCCCCCTATCACCCCCAGGCCCAAAGGGTTCTCCCCTGGCTGCAGCTCCCTCGGATCCATGCACTTCTGCAAAACTCAGGGGCAGTGTTGTGTTCAAGGGTCAGTAGCTGACAGGAAAGGCTCCAAGTGTCTTTTACTTTGGCCACCAGAACTAGACAGAGTGGCCTTGTGGCTGCTCGCCTGGCTAGGCTCAGGGCGCCAGACACTTTCTGCTCTGGACTCTGCGCTTACCACAAAAGCAGCAGGGCAGGGACCGCAGGGGCTTTGCTTCTGCACCCTGTGTGGTATTTTGCCCTCTCCAGAGTCCTGTTCGAATGCAACGGATTGTTGCTATTGTTACTATTGAATGGGGTTATAAGGAAAAGCTGTTTGAAAATTCTGAAGGAGTCGGTGCAAAAAGCACTGAAGCAGCAGCTCAGAGGTCTAGGATGAACCCTGTGAACGTCCCTCCCCTGCAGCACCTTCATAACCTGTAAAAATAAGGTGGGGCCACGACCTGAAGCCCGCCTGGCGCGGAGTGTTCCCCGCCTCTCTCAGTGGCCTGTGCATCCTGCCTGGGGCCCTTTTTGGGATGGGGCGGCTACACTTCCCTACCAGTTAGAAAGCCGCATTCCCGTTTGCTCAGACACGAAATGTAACATGGGGCAGGGGCGGGGGGCGGCTGTGGGGGGAGGGTACCGCCCCTGACCTCACTGACTCACACGATGCACCAGGCCCCTTGCAGGCACTGGATGTAGGTAGATCCGTTTAATCCTCACACCCTGCGAGCATGGATCGTTATAACCCATTATAGTGCAGACCAGGGAACAGACGCAGGAGACTCCATAAATGCCCAGGTCCATCCTCAGTAAGCGGAAGGACATGCATCTCCGGTCCTAGACCTAAGGGAAGAGCTCGGCTTCAGAGAGGGAAGCGCTGGGTCCTTACTTGGCCCAATGAAGGCAAGAAACAAAGGTGCCCAGGAATAAATGGCCACCACAAAGGTCATAGAGTTGTAGCCTCAGCTCTGCCCTGGGAGTGGAGGGGCACTGATTCCCGGGCAGGAAACTCAATTCTAAAACCCATGGTTTAAATGTCAGGCAGGGGAAAGGCGTAACTGAATTTGGTTTGCACTGAGCGGTGGGAGTGACTCTGAACCCACCCTGAGAACACAGTGTCGCTGGCAGGCACGGTGGCTGCCCCCTCGCCGCTTGCCCAGCACGGTTCTCTCCCTGACCCATCACTCATGGGCCTCGGGCCTCCTGCCAGCTGGTGTCATACCCAGGGCCACCCGGAGACTGGAGGGAGATGCCCCGGGCAGGAGGACTCACAGGTTCCTGGGTCCAAGCCCCGGACCTGGTGGGGACCTGCAAGTGGCACACCCCCGGGTAGTCAGCCCCCAGGCAGGACCCACGCCTCTGTTTCTCTCCGCAGGTGAGCGCCGGGCCGCCCTGCTGGTCACCCGCGCGGCCTCGGCCTTCTTCCTGGACGGCCGGGCCCAGGACGTGTTTGGGGACCTTCAGGAGGCCTTCCGCGAGAGCCCCTCTGGGGCGCGGAGGCAGTTCCAGGCCGTGTTCTCCGCCCGGGACCAGGAGCGTGTCCGAGCTCAGGCGCAGGAGGTCGCGGACGTGGGCTTCGCCCGCTTCCAGGAAGCCGTGCGGAACCATCCTGAGTTCCGCGAGAACGCGGGCCGCGAGCTGCTGGCCCCGGTAACCCGCGCGCTCCGCGTCCTGCTTCGTCTGGCACCTACCGGGGCGCGACCCGCGCTGGGAGCCCGCCTCGCCGAGTGCCTGCTGCTGGCGGGGGACGCGGCGCGCGCCCGAGCAATGTGCGAGCGCCTGCTGCGGCCCGCGCGCCCTGAGGACCCTGCCGGGGACCGTGCGGGGGACCGAGCCGGGGACCACGCGCCCCTTCTGGCTCTGCGCGGCTTCTGCGCGCTGCACGCCGGGGACTCGCAGCGCGCCCTGGAGGACTTCCAGGCGGTGGTGGAGCAGGGGGCGCCGCACCCGGGGGGCTGTGTGCGCGCGCTGTGCGGCCGGGGGCTGCTGCGGGTGCTGGCGGGCAGCGCATTCCTGGGCACGCTGGACTATGTCACCGCCTGCAGGCTGCGGCCCGAGGAGGCGCTGCTGGCCGCCAAGGCCTACGTGCCCTGGAACCAGCGGGGGCTGCTGCTGGCCGTGCTGCGGGAGGAGGCCCGTGGGATGCTGCAGCGATCGCCACGCGCCGGGCCGTCGAGAGCGCAGGGCCGGAGGGAGGCCGCGGAGACCGGCGGCCCCAGCACACAGGAGGGGTGAGGACCCGCCCGGGCGCGCTGGGGCTGCTGCTTCTCGTGGGTCTCCTTCGAGGTAGCCAGGGATGTGTTTCCTACTATTTTACAAAGGAATGAACGGAGGCAGCGTGGCGGGTAACCTCCCAAAGCACCCGAGGCAGGTCTAGCTCCGCTGCTTCCATAGTAGGGGCGGCAGTCCCGAAATGGAAAGGGGAAATTAAAAGCCGCGGCTCACATTTCCTTCCAGGCCTTTCGTTTCGTGCATATAAAATAGCTCACCAAACCGAGTCTGTGCTGGACATGCGGTTCATTTGCTAATTTTCTTACTCAATAGGTCATGACAATTCCCTTTGTGGCTAAGTGTGTTTCGGTCAGCACCGCCCTGACCTGCGCCCCTGCCACTACTCCTTCCAGCAGTCCTGGGTTACGTTTGTTTTATTTTGTTTTGTTTGTTTGTTTGTTTGTTTTGAGATGGAGTCTCACTCTGCTGTCCAGGCTGGAGTGCAATGGCACGATCTTGGCTCACTGCAACCTCCACCTCCTGGGTTCGAGCCACTCTCCTGCCTCAACTTCCCAAGTAGCTGGGATCACAGGCGAGCGCCACCATGCCCGGCTAATTTTTATATTTTTAGTAGGATGGGGTTTCACCATGTTGGCCACGCTGGTCTCAAACTCCTGACCTCAAGTGATCCTCCCACCTGGGCCTCCCAAAGTGCTGGGATTCCAGGCGTGAGCCACCGCGCCTTTGTTCTTAGCTGGAATCCGTCGTGGGTAATGTCCTGTACCCAGAATGTTCTCTCCTTAAGACGGAGACAGGCATGCAGTTCCTGGGTCAGGGAGCACGGCCACTTGTAGGATCCTTGACTTCAGGAGCTGCCCCCACCTCACCACAGTCTGGCCACCGCCCATCCCCCACTCACCCCTGATGCTCATTTTGCAAATTCTTTGCCAGCCCAAAGCCCAGTGGGTGAATCTCTAGCTGCTTTGACATCCCTCGTCTAATTGCTGGGAGGTGGCAGGAAGGGGTTTCAGCAAAGTTAAAAGCACTGAGAAGGGGGGCATTCTTGGGGGGCATCATTGATGTCAGCCTCCACCCCAAGGCACACACACAACACACAACACACAACACATACATAACACACACACAACACACCATACACACACCATACACACACAACACACCATACACACACCACACACACAACACACACACACAACACACAACACATACATAACACACACAACACACCATATACACACCATACACACCACACATACAACACACACACACAACACACAACACATACATAACACACACATAACACACCATACACACACCATACACACCACACATACAACACACACACACAACACACACACACAACACATACATAACACACACAACACACCATACACACACCATACACACCACACATACAACACACACACACAACACACAACACATACATAACACACACACAACACACCATACACACACCATACACACCACACATACAACACACACACACAACACACACACACAACACACAACACATACATAACACACACACAACACACCATACACACACCACACACACAACACACACACACAACACACAACACATACATAACACACACAACACACCATACACACACCATACACACCACACATACAACACACACACACAACACACAACACATACATAACACACACACAACACACCATACACACACCATACACACCACACATACAACACACACACACACAACACACACACACAACACACAGCACATACATAACACACACACAACACACCATACACACACCACACACACAACACACACACACAACACACAACACATACATAACACACACAACACACCATACACACACCATACACACCACACATACACAACACACACACACAACACACAACACATACATAACACACACAACACACCATACACACACCATACACACCACACATACAACACACACACAACACACAACACATACATAACACACACATAACACACCATACACACACCATACACACCACACATACAACACACACACACAACACACACACACAACACACAACACATACATAACACACGCACAACACACCATACACACACCATACACACCACACATACAACACACACACACAACACACACACACAACACACAGCACATACATAACACACACACAACACACCATACACACACCACACACACACAACACACAACACATACATAACACGCACAACACACCATACACACACCATACACACCACACATACAACACACACACACACACAACACACAACACATACATAACACACACATAACACACCATACACACACCATACACACCACACATACAACACACACACAACACACACACACAACACACAACACACCATACACCACACACACACAACACACACACAACACATAACACATACATAACACACACAACACACCATACACACACCATACACACCACACATACAACACACACACCACACACACACCACACATACAACACACACACACAAAACACACACCACACAAACACACCATACACACACCATACACACCACACATACAACACACTACACACACACACCACACATACAACACACACACACAACACACACACAACACACCATACACACACCATACACACCACACATACAACACACCACACACACACACACCACACACACACCACACATACAGCACACACACCACACACACACACCACACACACACAGACACACACACACACACAGAGTTCCTCTGCCTTCCGGGTGTTTGATTCACATGGCTTTGATTTGCTGGTGGTGAGGAACTTTCATTATGTGATGGCGTTTATATTTGTTCTCTGGGAGTTGTCAAATTTGAGGCTCTGGCCCCATTGCCCAGTGAGCGCTTATTAACATTCCCACATGGACACGGGAACGTGCCGCATGCAGCCGCATGTTTTCTTCTTCTGCCTGCGCGCACACCCCTGAGCCCAGCAAGGCCAAATCGTTTGTGCTTTTGCGGAAAAGGAAACTGAGGCAGGGTCTGCTCAGGGTCAGCCCTGCCACTGTCTGTCTATACCGCCTCAATCCCACCTCCCACAGGGTGAGGGAAGGGTGAGGGAGGGCGTGAGGGCCGTGTGATAGGAAGGGCACCTTTGGCCTCTGGGGATGGCATGGCATGAGGGTCCCTCCAGAGGGAGCTGCCCAGGCCAGGTGCAGGAGATGGGATTTCCCCACTGCCCAATCACCTGGGCAGGTGGAGGGGTTGTCAAAAGGGGCAGGCCCCTCTGAGCTGATCTCCACCCAGGGACGCCCGCGGCGTGCACCAGCTGGCCACACTGCTGATGGAGCTGGATTCGGAGGACGAGGCCTCTTGCCTCCTGGCGGCTGACGCCCTGTACCGCCTGGGCCGCCTGGAGGAGACACACAAGGCCCTGCTGGTGGCCCTCTCCCGGAGGCCCCAGGCAGCCCCTGTGCTGGCACGGCTGGCCCTGTTGCAGCTGAGGAGGGGCTTTTTCTATGATGCCAACCAGGTGAGGAGGCCCGGGGGGTGAGAGAGGGCAGGTGGAAACGGGCCCAGCTGGGAAGAGGGCATAGGCCTCCCGTGGACTTGGCGCTGGACCCTGCAGTCTGAGCTTTGGACTGGGCGACTGCATTCAGCCCCAGCTCTGCACCTGCTGCAGGCCCTCACCTGTCTGACGCTCAGTCTCCTTATCTGGGTCCAGGTCCCACGGGTCGTCATGGAAATCGGCTGGGGCAGGTCCCTGGGGTCGGCAGATTCCCCGCATGCATAGCTGCTTTGTCGTACTTGCTTCCACTGTGGTTATGAAGCAGAAGGGCCAGGAACCGACTGCAGGCCGAGCTTCTCTCCAAGTCTCTCACATAAACTAGGCTTGGATGCAACCCTGCCTTGGGGAGGGTAGCAGAGGGGCCCTCCCTTCCTGCCTCCAAGACCCCCCGCTCCCAGGAAAGGCAGACCGTCACCTGCTCTGGTGGGATTCAGGCCTTGGGGCCTGGGGTGAGGGCCTTGTCGTGCCTTCTTCCCCCCGGGGCCTGGTTTGGGTTCTGATCTCCTTGCCCTGCCCAGGTTCGGATGCCCTGAACCTGCATCCTCTTGCTCAGCTTGGGGAACCCGTGTGCCCACCAGCGGCCAGCAGGGGGCAGCATTGGGCCTCCTTCGGATGGAGCTGTGGAGAGGGGAGGTTGTGGGGTGGAGGTCTCCCCTCGCTCAGAGACCTGGTCCTACTTGGCCGTGCTGGGCTTTTGCTCTGCGTCGTCTGAAGGACTCCCTGGCGCCTGTTGACCCTTCCTGACCTAAAAGCCCCTTCCTCTGCTTATGGGAGCACACCCATTCCTTGCTCCAGTGGGCCCACTGGGGCGGGGTCTCCACCTCCATGGGACAGAGAAGTCCTAGGCTCAGGACCCTGAGAGCCCCAGCCCAACAGTGCCATGCCACGGACAGACGCGGCTCTGACTGCAGCCCAGAGCAGGCTCACAGCTCCCCTCCCTGCCTGCTCCTCTGCACCAAGCTGGGGACACAGTCCCTGCCTGCTGTGGGACCCCCACCTGTGGGGAAACAAAATGCCCCCAAAGGCTCAAAAGGCCACGCTGCAACACACAGCCAACCTCCTAGTACTCAGATAGGGAGAAGCCCCCAGGCTTAAGGACACACAGCCAGGGGCTGGGGGAGGCAGCGAGCAGGAGTACGGGATGATCAGGGTGGCGGCACTGGGTGTGCCCTGGGGCAGAGAGGGTGGGGTGAGGAATTGCCAGGGGCATTGGCACTGGGTGAGCCCTGGGGCAGCAAGGGTGGGGCTGGGGGTGTTGGCACCAGATGGTCCCTGGGGCAGTGAGGATGGGGTGGGGGATGGCCAGGGGCATCAGTACAGGGTGGGCCCCAGGGCATCGGTCCCAAGGGTATGGGCAGTGACTGGCACTCCTGCAGTTGGTGAAGAAGCTGGTCCAGTCCGGTGACACCGCCTGCCTCCAGTCCACCCTGGACATCTTCTGCCACGAGGACCGGCAGCTGCTTCAAGGCCACTGCCATGCCAGGGCCCTGGCCATCCTGCGGGCACGGCCAGGCGGGGCCGACGGCAGGGCCCACACCAAGGAGGCCATCGCCTACCTCTCTCTGGCCATCTTTGCTGCAGGTAGGGGCTGCCCACCTGCTCCCAGGGCCCAGTCTTGTGCCGGGCACAGGAGACATGGGGAGCCTTTGCCGTGTTGGACAGTGGGGACACGCGTGCTCCCCAGGTGCAGGGGCCTCAGGAACACCCACGGGGTGGACAGGGCAGGGGCCACTCGCTGAGGGCATCTCGCCATCAAAGTGGGTGCACCAAGGCCTGAGACCGGCCTCTGAGACCTGGGGCCTGAGCTGGGATCTGAGCTGTGCCCTGCCTAGTGCCTGAGCTGCTGTCCCAGAAGCCTCAGCCCTGAGGGAAAAGGGCCCCTTTCCCAGTTAATGACAAGGAGGCAAGGTCCCTGCTCCCGTCAGCCCTTCCGAGAAACAATGACTGAAGCTCCTCCCGTGCACGCCTGGCCTCCCCACCCGGGGACACCCAGCGCGGGGGTGCTGCCTGCTTCTTGGAGTCAGTGCTGTTTTCTGGTGGGACCAAGTGTCTGGAGGGAAGGGGATGTTTCCCAGGACTCACAGGGATCTCCCGGGGTACAGGGAGTGTGAGAGCCTGGACCTAGATCAGGCTGCCGCGTGGAACCTGGCCATGCACTTAGTGAGCACCCCTCACCCTCCTCTCTCAAAGGCGGATGGCAGAGTAGCCCATGTGGGCTGGAAGTGGGATTCGGAGAGCTCATTCTGGGATAGAACCTGGCACGGAGAGCATGCCCTGAACGCGTTGGTGGGAACGCGCACAGCCCAGAGCAGCCCAGAGCGGCCCGGCACGTTGTCCCATGTCCGTCACCAGACAGACACCTAGAAGGGGCACGATAATGATAACCTCTTTGGGGAGGGGTCTCTTATGCCCAGAATCCAGGGGGCTCCTCCTAGACCGCCCCATATCCAAGCCTCACACCTTCCTGCTGCTGCCACTCCAGGTCCCGCCCCAGGACCCTGACCCCCTGCCCTTGCCTGGCCTCAGAGGCAGCTGCAGTGCCCCTTCCCTTGGCAGACCCCCAGCTGTCTCCAGTCCTGGCGGGGCTCCTCTTGCCCCGAAGCCAAGGCCCCCAGGTCCGCCGTGACTGTCTCTATGTGTCTCAGTGCCCAGTGGTGAGCCCTGAAGCTCATGCACCCTCTGCCCTCCCCGACCTGGGCAGGAGGGACACTGGGGGAGGGACCCAGCACAGGCTCATCCCAACCCCATGCCATCTTCCTGCAGGAAGCCAGGCAAGTGAATCCCTCCTTGCCCGAGCCCGCTGCTATGGGTTCCTGGGCCAGAAGAAGACGGCCATGTTCGACTTCAACGCAGTGCTGCGGGCTGAGCCGGAGAACGTGCAGGCACTGTGTGGACGGGCATTGGTGCACCTGGCCCTAGACCAGCTGCAGGTGCCACCCCACTCCCCACCTGGGCCTGGGCAAACGGGTGGGGGACCCAGGGAGCTGCCTCTACCCCAAGGAGAGAGGGAGCCAGGAGGCCGTCCTGAGCAGCAAGATGCCCATCAAAACCTATGTTCCCATCCCCACCTGTACTGCGGCTCATGGGAGCCTGGTCCCCACAAACCCAGTTTCTGGGAGTCCTGCCCTTTCGTCCTCCCAGCCTGTCTGCATGGATAGACGTGCAAGCCTTCAGAGGTACTACGGGTCCTCCCCAGCTTAAATAATGCTCAGTGCATGCAGGGGTCCCTCTGGGGCTGTTGGCCAGGAGGTGTTCCCGCGGCTGCATTGGTGGGGCTGCCTGGCCCCCGGTGTTCAGAGGGTTTTGGAGGACATACGCAGAGGGAGTAAGTGCTGGCCTCGGTCAGCCATGTCTGCCACAGACAGGTGTGGGGATTCAGCCCCTGGACCCTGATCTGAGCTTCGTTTACTTGCTCTTTAAGTTCGGTCTCGATGCATTTAAGACTTTCTTCTGCAGAAACTGCTCCAATGTAAAATAAAAGTTGAGAGAGGGGCAATGGCAAGAAGACAGATCCCGTTCGGCTGGGGGAGGCCTGTGTGCTGGAAGACGGTTTCTGTTCTGTTTGATTATGAGCATTCTTTGCTTGCAACTGCACTGCATTCTGTGTGGTCTGACTCCGAGGGACTCACACTGGACCTGTGTGCTCAGCCCAGGCCTGCTGCCCTAAGCTCTGTCCCTGGAGCCTGAAAGAGTTGGGTCCAGCTAAGCAACCTCAGCCAAATCATTTCACCTCCCCAGGCCTCAGTTTCCTCCTCTGTAAAAGGAGGAGGGGGCTAAACAACCAATGGATCACAGAAGAAATCACATGAGAAGTTAGACAATGCTTAGAGACAAGTGAAAATGAAAACCACACACCCCAAATTATGAGACACAGGGAAAGCAGTGCTGAGGGGGAAATGTATAGCTGTAAATGCTTCCAGTAAAAAACAAGAAAGATCTCAAATCGACAATCTAACTTTACAACTTAAGAAACTAGAAAAAGAACACATGAACAGAAAGAAAAAGAAAGAGAGAGAGATTACAGCAGAGATCAACAAAACAGAGGATCGAGAATAGAGAAAATCAATGAAAACAAAAGTTTGTTCCTTGAAAAGATAAAATTTGACCAACTTTTTGCCAGGTGGACTAAGAAAGAGAAAACTCAAATTATGACAATCAGAAATGAAAATGAGGTTATTATTACCAATTCTACAGAAATAAAAAGAATTATAAGATAGTAATAGGAACAATTGCAAGCCAATAAATCAGCTAATCTAGATGAAATGGATAAATCCCTAGAAACACAAAACCCACCAAGACTAAATCATGAAGAAACAGAAGATCTGAATAGACCTATAACTAGTGAAAAGATTGAGTCAGTACTCAAAAATCTCCCAACAAAGAAAAGGCCAGGACCTGATGGCTTCACTGGTGAATTCTACCAAACATTTAAAGAACTAACACCAATCCTCAAAGTTTTCCAAAAAATAAAAGAGGAAGGAACACTTCCTCACTCAGTCTATGAGGCCGGCATTACCCTGATACCATAGCCAAAGACACTACGGGAAAACTACAGACCATTATCCTGTAAGAATATTGAGGCAAAAATCCTCAACAAAATACTAACAAAACAAATTCAGCAATTTGTTAAAAGGATGACACACATGACCAAGTGGGATTTGTTGCTAGAATGCAAGAATGGTTCAACATACAAATGTCAATTAATGTAATATACCACATTAACAGAATGAAGGGGGAAAAATGATCATCTCAACTGATGCAGAAAAGCATTTGACAAAATTCAACACCCTTTTATGATAAGAACACTCAACAAACTAGAAAGAGAAGGAAACTGCCTCAATATAAAATCCATATAAGAAAAACCCACAGCAAATATCATATTCAATGATGAAAAAGAAAAGCTTTCCCTCTAAGATCAGGAACAAGGCAAAGATGATCACTTTTGCACTTCTACTCAACGTTGCACTGGAAGTTATAGCCAGAATAATTAGGCAAGAAAAAATTACCAAGCATCCAAATTTGAAAGAAAGAAATAAAATTATCTCTGTTCTCAGATCTTATATGTAGAAATCCCTAAAGATTACACACACACACACACACACACACACACACACACACAAACCTGTGAGAACCAATAAATGAATTCAGCAAAGTAGCAGGATATGAAGGCAACACAAAAATCAGTTCCTTTTTTATACATTAATAATGAATAATCTAAAAAGGGAATTAAGAAAATACAGTCACCACTTGGTATCCACATGGGATTGGTTCCAGGACAACCCTCAGATACCGAAATCCCCACATACTGAAGTCCTACAGTCAGCCCTGTGGAAACTCCAACCCCTAGATATGAAAAGTTGGCCCTCCGTATATGCGGGTTTCACATCGCAAGAATTGATCTGCATTTGACTGTGGATTCAGAACCCACCAATATGAAAGGCTGACTGTATTTATTGAAAAAAATTCACATATAAGTGGACCCACATAGTTTTAACCCATGTTCAAGAGTCAGCTATAGGCCGGGCGCGGTGGCTCAAGCCTGTAATCCCAGCACTTTGGGAGGCCGAGGCGGGCGGATCACAAGGTCAGGAGATCGAGACCACAGTGAAACCCCGTCTCTACTAAAAATACAAAAAATTAGCCGGGCGCGGTGGCGGGCGCCTGTAGTCCCAGCTACTCAGGAGGCTGAGGCAGGAGAATGGTGGGAACCCGGGAGGCAGAGCTTGCAGTGAGCCGAGATCGCGCCACTGCACTCCAGCCTGGGCAACAGCGTGAGACTCCGTCTCAAAAAAAAAAAAAAAAAAAAAGAGTCAGCTATAATTCCATCTACAATAGCATTAAAAAGAATAAAATACTTAGGAATTAACCAATGAGGTGAAAGATTTGTGCAATGAAAACTACAAAACATTGCTGAAAGAAATTAAAGAAGACATAAACAAAGGAAACACATTCCACGTTCATGTATTAGAAGACTTCATGTTGATCTACAGATTCAATGCAATATCTGTCAAAATCTCAATAATGCTTTTTACAGAAGTAGAAAAGATAAATTCTAAAATTCCTATGGAATCTCAGGGGACTCCAAACAGCCAAAACAATCCTGAAAAAGAACCAACAAGCTGGAGGACTCACACTTTCTGATTTCAAAACTTACTACAAAGCTACAGTGATCAAAACAGTGTGGTACTGGCACAAAAACAGACACAGAGACCAATGGAACAGAATAGAGAGTCGAGAAATGAACCCTCCCATATACGGTCAAATGATTTGACCAAGACCATTCAATGGGGAAGGGACAGTCTTTTCAACAAATGTTGCAGGGAAAACTATGCAAAAGAATGAAGTTGGACTCTTTCCTACCACCACATATAAAAATTAATTCAAAATGGATCAAAGACCTAAAACTATAAAATTATTAGAAGCACAGGCAGAGGCTTCACAACATTGGATTTGGCGATGACTTCTGGGCTACAACACCAAAGGCACAGGCAGCAAAAGAAAAAATAAAGTTGGATTTCATGAAAATTAATTTTTTTGTGCACCAAAGGACACTATTATAACAGAGTAAAAAGGCCACTGACAGGATGGAAGAAAACCACAATATTTGCAAGTCACATATCTGATAAGGAATATCCAGAATACACAGAGAAGTCCTAAAACTCAACAATAATAAAGACAAAAACCCAATTCAGAAATGAGCAAAGGACTTAAACAGACATTTCCCAGAAAAAGATATACAAATGGACAATAAGCACATGAAAAGATGCTGGACATCACCAATCATCAGGGAAGCACAAATCAAAACAACGAGATATGCCTCACGCCTATCAGGATGGCTACTACGAAGTTTTTAAAAAGAAAATAACAAGCACTGGTGAGGATGTGAAGAAACTGGAACTTTCTGCACTGTTGGTGGGAAGGTAAAATGGTGCAGCAGCTATGGAAAACAGGATTGCCATTTCCCAAAAAGCTAAAAACAGAACTACCAGCTGGGTGTGGTGGCTCACACCTGTCATCCCAGCACTTTGGGAGGCCAAGGCAGGCAGATCACAAGGTCAGGAGATCAAGACCGTCCTGGCTAACACAGTGAAACCCCTTCTCTAATAAAAATACAAAAATTAGCCAGGTGTGTGGTGGCGCGTGCCTGTTGTTCCAGCTACTCGGGAGGCTGAGGCAGGAGAATTGCTTGAACCCAGGAGGCAGAAGTTGCGGTGAGCCAAGATCACACCACTGTATTCCAGCCTGGGTGACAAAGCAAGACTCCAGCTCCAAAAAAAAAAAAATAGACCTACCATATGATCAAGCAATTCCACATCTGGGTCTACATCCAAAAGAAATGGAGGCAGGGTCTTTTAGAGACATTTGTACACCATGTTCATAGATGGCATCATTGTTCACAAGAGCTTGGATGTGGAAGGCACCAAGTGTCCACCGATGGATGGGTGGATAAGCCAAACATGTTCTATCCATACAATGGGGAATTATTCAGCCTTAAAAAGGAAGGGAATCCCGGTACACACTACAACATGGATGAACCTCGAGGACATTGTGCTCAGTGAAATAAGCAGCCACCACAAAGGGACAAACACTGTGTGATTTCCTTATATGAGGTTCCTAGAGTCATTGAATCACAGAGGCAGAAACCAGAATGGTGGGTGCTTGGGATTGGGGGAGGGGAATGGAGCAGATTTAACGGGGACAGAGTTTCAGTTTGGGAAGATGAGCTAGTTCTGGAAAGGGATAGTGGTGACGGCCACACAACATGAGGAATGTATTTAATGCCACCACACTGTACACATAAAGATAATTAAGAGAGTAAAAGTTATGTTATGTATATTTAACCACAATAAAAACAAATTGGAAAAAGAGGAGGGTGGGTGCTGCCCCTCCTGGGGATCAGAGGAGGCACCCTGGGGATGTGCCAGGTGCTGCCTGGCCCCTCCCCTGCCTGTCTCCCCCCACAGTGCTCCCATCAACCTTGAGTGAATGCAGGTGGGGCGGGAGAGATGCAGCTGAACAGTGGTTCCTCCAGCCTATAAACAGCCAGGACAAAAGGGACATCCCCTGTGATCTGCTGGCCACGGTCTTGGGTACCAGCCTGAGCTGTCGACTCAACAGGATGCAGGGCAGGGGCGGGAGGGTTCCACTCCCAGGCCCATGACAAGAGGCTGTCACAAGGCAGACCTGCCCTGAGGCAGCCACAGCTCCGAGGCCCTGTACTTTCTCGCTGGAGGCTGCCAGAGACGAGGGCACTTTCCAGCCAAGAGCAGTGTTGAAATTGGCTGTCTGCCCTGATGCTTCGCTGGGTGAAAGCACAGCACAGAGGCAATGTGCCTCCCAGGGTTTCTGATTTTCTTAAGGGCTGGAGTTCCAGGAAGCAAGGAAAAGCAACTCTAGAGGCCAGGAGGACGACAGCTCCAGAGGCCATGCTTGCTGCTGCAGGGCAGGCTGCCAGCCCAGGGCACCAAGTTTCCCCCAAGCCCACTGGCAGGCCTGACTTCCATGCCAGGCTGGGCCCCAGGGAGGGAGACATGCATTTGGGGCTGGGAGCCAGCTCTCTGCCTGCCCTTTCCTGCACTGGACAGACATCTGTGGCTGGCAGGGACACGCCCATTTAACAGCTGGATGTGGCTACAAGGGATCCTTGGAAACCTACCTACAGGTAGGTGCTGGAACCTCCTCCAAGGGGTACCATGGGATCCTGTCCCTTCCTCCCGCTCTGTCCAGGGCCACAGGGCCAGAGGCAGGGAAAGTCAGCCAGGATGTCGGAGGGCTAGCGTGTGGGAGTGATGGTAGGAGCAGGAGCCCCTCGCCCCATCATGCCTGTGAACTTGCGCATCCAGGAGGTGGGCCGATGCTGCACCTCCCCCATGCCCTCTGCCTCTTCACCCTGAGAGGAGGACATGGCACAGGCTTGAGGCTGTGAGCTCTGAGTCAGCGCTGGGGCTCAGCAGCAGGCCCCTCCTCTTGGCCAACAACCCTGTCCTGTCTCTGAGCCTTGGTTTCACCCCGGGGAACATGCGGGGTGCTTCTTCCAGGCTGTCAGATGCTCCCCGGGGGTGTGGGGTGCTGCTCCAGGCTGTCAGATGCTCACCTGGTGGAAAAGGACAGCACACATTCCAGGAATTCAGACACTAACCTGGAGGCAGGACTTGTCCATGCTGTCGGATGCTCCCCTGGGGGTGTGGGGTGCTGCTCCAAGCTGTCGGATGCTCCCCTGGGGGTGTGGGGTGCTGCTCCCGGCTGTCAGATGCTCCCCTGGGGGTGTGAGGTGCTGCTCCCGGCTGTCAGATGCTCCCCTGGGGGTGTGAGGTGCTGCTCCCAGCTGTCAGATGCTCCCCTGGGGGTGTGGGGTGCTGCTCCAGGCTGTCAGATGCTCCCCTGGGGGTGTGAGGTGCTGCTCCCAGCTGTCAGATGCTCCCCTGGGGGTGTGGGGTGCTGCTTCAGGCTGTCAGATGCTCATCTGCCAGTAGAGGTGCTGTTTTACGCTGCCAGATGCCCACTTTGGGGTGAGGGTGCTGTTCTAGGTTGTCAGATGCTCCCCTGGGGGTGAGGGTGCTGTTCTGTGCTGTCAGATGCTTAGAGAACTGTGGTTCTGTTCCAGGCTATCAGATGTTCACCTGGAAGCAGGGTGCTTTCCCAGGCTGTCAGATGCTCACCTGGGGGCAGTGGTCTTGCTCCATGCTGCTGGAATCTTACCTGGGGTTGTGTGGTGCTGTTCCAGGCTGTCATATGCTCACCTGGCGGTGGGCCTGGAGTTCAAGGCTGTCAGATGCTCATCTCAGGCAGGGGCTTGTTTTAGGCTTTCAGATGCTCATCTGGGGGTGTGGGGTGCTGTTTCACACTGCCAGATGGTCACCTTGGGATTGGGGGTGCTGCTGTGTGCTGTCAGATGCTAACTGTGGGTAGGCACTGCTCTTCCAGGCTATCAGATCCTCACCCAAAGTTTTAGGGTGCTGTTCCAGGCTGTCAGATGCTCACCTGCACGTGGGGGTTCCATTCCAGGCTTTTAGCTGCTCACCTGGCTGTGTGGAGTGCCTATCCAGGTTATCAGATGCTCACCTGCAGTGTGGGGTGCTGTCCCAGGCTGTCAGATGCTCACCTGCAGTTGTGGGGTGCTGTTCCAGGCTGTCAGATGCTCACCTGCAGTTGTAGGGTGCTGTTCCAGGCTGTCAGATGCTCACCTGCAGTTGTGGGGTGCTGTCCCAGGCTGTCAGATGCTCACCTGCAGTTGTGGGGTGCTGTTCCAGGCTGTCAGATGCTCACCTGCAGTTGTGGGGTGCTGTTCCAGGCTGTCAGATGCTCACCTGCACTTGTGGGGTGCTGTTCCAGGCTGTCAGGTACTCACCTGCAGTGTGGGGTGCTGTCCCAGGCTGTCAGATGCTCACCTGCAGTTGTGGGGTGCTGTCCCAGGCTGTCAGATGCTCACCTGCAGTTGTGGGGTGCTGTCCCAGGCTGTCAGATGCTCACCTGCAGTTGTGGGGTGCTGTTCCAGGCTGTCAGATGCTCACCTGCAGTTGTGGGGTGCTGTTCCAGGCTGTCAGATGCTCACCTGCTGTTGTGGGGTGCTGTTCCAGGCTGTCAGATGCTCACCTGCAGTTGTGGGGTGCTGTTCCAGGCTGTCAGGTGCTCACCTGCAGTTGTGGGGTGCTGTTCCAGGCTGTCAGATGCTCACCTGCAGTTGTGGGGTGCTGTTCCAGGCTGTCAAGTGCTCACCTGAGGGCAGGGAGCTCTTTCCCACCTGTCAGATTCTTATGTGAAGTTGTGGGGTTCTGTTCTATGCGTTCCCAGGTGAGCATCTGATAACCTAGAACACATCCTTCATCCCCATGTGAACATCCAAAAGCCTCTAAAATGCACCTTCCATCCCCAGGGGAGGATCTGACAGCCTGGAATGGGACGCCCAGCCTCAGGGGAGCATCCTCACCTGGGTGCGGTCACTGCTGCTGTCGGCTGTCAGACGCTCACCCGAAGGTTCGAACGTCGATCAGGCTTTCAGATTCTCACCTAAGTGTGCAGGTGCCATTCTAGGCTGTCAGACGCTTACCTGGGGATGTGGATTGTTGTTCCTGGCTGTCCAGTGATCACCTGGGGCTCTGGGGTGCTGTTTTGTGCTGTCAGAGGCTCACGGTGGGTTTGTTTCAGGCTGTCAGATGCTCACCTGAGGGGAAGTGCTATTCCAGGCAGTCAGATCACCTGTAGGTGGGGGTGCTGTCCCATGCCATCGGATGCCCACCTTGGGGTGTGTGGTGCAGTTTCCAGTTGTCAGATGCTCATCTGGTGGTGGAGGGTGCTGTTTCAGGCTGACAGATGCACACCTGGGTGTAGGGGAGCCGTTCCAGGCTGTCAGATGCTCCCCCGCGCGTGCAGGGTGCTGTTTCCGGTTTACAGAAGCTCACCTGGGGGCGTGGGTGCCGCTCCAGGCATTCAGATACTCACCTGGGGGTGTGGGGTGCTGTCCCATGCTGTCAGATGCTCACATGGGGACGTGGGGTTCTGTTCCAGGCCATCAGAGGCTCATTTTGCGGTGTGGGGAGCCATTCAATGCTGTCTGGTGCTCACCTGGGGGTGTGTGCTGCCCTTTCAGGATGCCAGATGCTCACCTGGGGCTGTGGATGCTGTTCCTGCTGTCAGATGCTCACCTGGGGGTGGAGGGTGCTGTTTTATGCTGTCGGATCCTCACCTGGGGGTGGAGGGTGCTGTTTTATGCTGTTGGATCCTCACCTGAAAGAGTGGGGTTCTGTTCCAGGTTGTCAGACACTCACCTGGGGCTGGAGAATACTGTTCCAGGCTGTCGGATGCTCCCTGGAGGTGAGGATGCCATTCCATGCGGTCAGATGCTCAGCTGGGGGTGTGGGCGCTGTTCCAGGCCATCAGATGCTCACTTAGAGGTGGGGGGGGTGCCGCTTCAGGCTTTCCGATGCTCACCTGAGTGTAAGGTGCCGATTGAGGTTCTCAGCTGCTCACTGAAGGTGTGGGCTGTTGTTTGAGTCCGTCAGAGGCTCACCTAAGTGGTGGTACCATTCCAGGCTGTCTTATGGTCACCTGGTGTTTTTCCGGCTGTGAGATGTTCATCTGGGGGTGGCAGGTGCTGCTGTGGGCTGTGAGATAATCACCTGAAGGTTGGTGGGGGGTGATGCTGTAGGGTTTCAGATGCTCACCTGGGTGTGGGAGTGCCTTCCCAGGCTGTCAGATCCTCTCCTGGGGTGCAGGGTGATGGTCCAAGCTGTCACATACTCACCTGGAAGTGTGGGGTGCATTCCAGGTATCAGCTGCTCACCTGCGGGTGGTGATGCCGTTCCAGGCTGTCTGATGCACACCAGGCAGGAGGGTGCTTTTCCTGCTGTCAGGTGCTCACCTGGGGGTGTGGGTGCTGTTCCAGGCTCTCGGACACTCACCTGAAGGTTGAAGTGCTGATCCAGGCTGTCAGATTCTCAGCTAAGTGTGCTGGTGCCATTCTAGGCTGTCAGATGCTCACCTGGATGTGTGGGGTGCCATTCTTGGCTGTCAAATGATCCCCCGGGGATGGAGGGTGCTGTTTTACACGGTGAGATGCTCACCTGGGGTTGTGGGGTCCTGTTCCAGATTGTCACAAGCTCACCTGAGGTTGGAGAATGCTGTTTCAGGCTGCTACACACTCACTCGTGGGCATGGATGCCATTTCAGGCTGTAAGATGCTCACACGAAGGTGGGGGTGCAGTTCCAGGCTGTCTGATGTTCCCCTGGATGTGTGGGGTGCCGTTCCAGGTATCAGCTGCTCACCTGCGGGTGGTGATGCCATTCCAGGCTGTCTGATGCACACCGAGGAGGAGGGTGCTTTTCCTGCTGTCAGCTGCTCACCTGTGGGCTGTGGGTGCTTGCTGTTCCATGCTGTCAAATGCTCACCTGAGGTGGGGTGCTCTTCCAGGCTGTGAGATGCTCACCTGGGGGTGGTGGTGCTGCTCCAGGCTGTCAGATTCTCGCTGGGCGATGTGGGATGTTGTTCCAGGCTGTCAGATGCTCACCTGGGGATTGCGGTGCCATTCCAGGCTTACAATGTTCCCCTGAACATGTGATCTGCTGTTCCAGGCTTTCAGGTGCTTACCTGGAGGTGTGGGGTACCGTTCCACCCTGTCAGATGCTCACCTGAAGGTTCAAGGGTCGATCCAGCCTATCAAATTCTCACCTAAGTGTGGTGGTGCCATTCCAGGCTGTCAGATGCTCACTGGGGCGTGTGGGGTTCTGTTTTGGATCGTTGCAAGGCCACCTGGAGCTGGAGAATGCTGCTCCAGTCTGTCACACCCTCACCTGTGGGCGTGGGTGCCATTCCAGGCTGTCAGATGCTCACCGGGGCGTGTGGGATGCCCTTCCAGGCTGTCAGATGCTCACCTGGGAGTGTGCGGTGCCGTTCCAGGCTGTCCGATGTTCACCTGCGGGTGTGGGGTTCTATTCCAGGTTGTCAAAGCCTCACCTGGGGTTGGAGAATGCTGTTTCAGGCTGTCACACATTCACCTGGGGGTGTGGATGCCATTCCAGTCTGTACAATGCTCCCCTGATGGTGTGGGGTTCTGTTCCAGGCTGTAAGACGCTCCCCTGGGGATGTGGGGTGCCATTCCAGGCTCTTGACAGCCGTATAAACTGGATATAATCCATGAGCAAATGTTTCCAGACACCAAACAACAGGCAGCAAAGAGCTGCGACCCTGAGAGACAGGAGGCCGCAGGAGGCAGGCACCACGCACCCCGGTTCCCTGCCTGGGGAGACATTTCTGCTGCTGCCCATGGAGGGCGGCAGTGGATTTCTGAGCTGTGGGGACAGAGATTGGCATCCCAGCCTGCTATGTGGCTGGAATTTGCATCGAGGGTAATGGAGGAGAGGGGAGGAGAGGGGCTGTGTGGGGAAGGGGTATCTGTGTGTCCATGGAATTCTTCACAGGTCCTTGTCTGCAGCCTGGGCTGCACAGGCAGGGGCAAGACTCAACTGCCCAGCAGTGACCACCTGTTGTGGGGCCAAGAGCTGAATGGGGGTACCAGGGTCAGGCAGGGCTGGGAGACACTGGAATTCTAACCCAGCCAGTGCAGAGAGGCTTTCTGAACATCTTGGGCACTCAGTGGAGACTCCAGAAAGGTCACACCCTAAAATTAAGGTTATACTTTAGGACTAAGTTCAAAAAATAATCCTTCCCTAACAAAGTACAAGATAAAGCCTGTCAGGGCCAGAATGATCCACCAGTAATCTACCTGCCCACCAGAGTGAAATCAGCCTCCTTGCAGGACAGCACCACAGCCCTGTCTACCACATGCCAGACACAGAGCCCAGCACAAAACCAAGAACTGCTAGGCACGCAGAGAACCAGGGAAATGGGACCAATAATAAGAGAAGAAGCACTTCGTAGAAACAGACCCGGAGATGGCTTAGATGTTTGGAATTTACACACAGGGGCTTTTAAAAGCAGTGACATAAACATGTAAAAGAACTGTTTGCTATAATGAGTGAGCTGATGGAGAATTGTAGTAGAGGAATGCAAAAAAAAAAAAAAAAAAAAAAAACTGTAATAATCAAGTGGAGATCCTAGAGCTGAAAAGCAGAATATCTGGAATTAAAAACTCACTAGGGAGGCATATCAGCAGATCTGAAACTGCCAAAGCAGGACTAGTGAACTCAAGGATAGACCAAAGAAAATTATCCAATCTAAGGAACAGCAGGGGGAAAAAAAAAAAAAAAAAAAAAAAAAAAAAAAAAAAAACTCCGTTTCAAATGATGAGAGCTGAACTGAGCATCATGGCTCACACCTGTAATTCCAGTACTTTGGGAGGGTGAAGTGGCAGCATCACTTGAGCCCAGGAGTTTGAGAACAGCCTGGGCGACAGAGTGAGACTCCCTCTCAAAAAAAAAAAAAAAAGAAATTTTTTTTTTAGAAGAGATGGAGTCTCACTCTGTCGCCTAGGCTGGAGTGCAGTGGCATGATCTCAGCTCACCGCAACCTCTGCCTCTTGGGATCAACCAATTCTCCTGCCTCAGCCTCCTGAGTAGCTGGGACGGCAGGCACGTGCCACCACGCCCAGCTAATTTTTGTATTTTTATTGTATTTTTAGTAGAGACGAGGTTTCACCATCTTGGCCAGGATGGTCTCGATCTCCTGACCTCTGGATCCGCCCGCCTCGGCCTCCCAGTGTGCTGGGATTACAGGTGTGAGCCACTGCACCTGACCTCTAAAAAACTTTTAAAAATTAAAAAAAAAAAAATGAAGAAAACTTCAGCGACCAGTGGGACAATTTCAGGCCGTCTAGCATACGTGTGATTGGACTCCCAGAGGATAGGGAGAACGAATGGGGCAAATATACACAGGTACTTGAAGAAATAACAGCAGAAAAATTCCCAAGATGCTCAACAAATCCCGAGAGGAAAAGCACAAAGAGAACCACCCCTAAGAAGGCACATCTTGGTCAAGTTCCTGAAAACAAAAGATAAAGAGAACATCTTAAAAGCAACCAGAGGAGTGAGTAAATGACATACAACAATGTGAGCGACAGCAGATTTGTCCTGGAAACAATGGAATCCAGAAGACAGTGGGACAGCACCTTTAAGGCATTAAAAGAAAAAAGTACCAACCCAGAATTACCCATATTGTTAAAATGTCCTTCAGAAACGAGGGTGAAATTAAAGACCCGTTACACAAATGGAAGCTGAGAGATCCGTCATCACTGAACGGTACCACAGCAGATCCTGAGGGAAGGTGGTGAAATTGAAGAGAACGGATGCCTGATAGAAATTCTCTGCTGGAAGAAGTGAAAAGCATCTGCAAATACAAAAGGATGTATTTATTTCTTCTTTTAATTGCTTTGAACAAGGCTATCTAAATTAAAAATAGGCTTGGTGTGGTGGCTCACACCTGTAATCCCAGCACTTTGGGAGGCCAAGGTGGGAGGATTGCTTGAGACCAGGAGTTTGATACCAGCCTAGGCAATATATCAAGACCCCATTTCTACAAAAAGTTTTTAAAATTAGCTGGGTGTGGTGGCATGCACCTGTGGTCCCAGCTACTCAGGAGGCAGAAGTGGGAGGATCACTTAAGCCCAGGAGTTCAAGGTTGCAGTGAACCAAGATCACACCACTGCACTCCAGCCTGGGCAACAGAGAGAGACCCTGTCTCAAAATATACATGTAATTAATTGACTTGAAATAATGCACTATATGAGGAAATGTATTGCTCAGTGTATGACAACAATAACACAAACTGTGGGATAATGGAAGTTACTGCTGTGGGGATCTCACATTTTAGGTAAAGTGGCACCATATCAACTGTACATAGACTGTGGTAGGATGCTCACCTGGGAGCTGGGGGCTTGTTCATAGCTGTAAGGCTACGTATTGTAATTTGCAAGGCAACTGCTAGAAAGATAATATACAGAGGCATAGTTAAGGCCAGGTGCAGTGGCTCACACCTATAATCCCAGCACTTTGGGAGGCTGAGGCAGGTGGATCACTTGAGATCAGGAGTTCAAGACCAGCCTGGACAACATCGTGAAACCCCGTCTCTATTAAAAACACAGAAATTAGCTGGGCATGGTGGTGGTACACCTGTAATCCCAGCTACTCAGGAGGCTGAGGCAGGAGAATTGCTTGAACCTGGGAGGTGGAGGTTGCAGTGAGCCGAGATTGCACCACTGCACTCCAGCCTGGGTGACACAGCGAGACTCCATCTCAAAATACAAATAAGAAATAAAAATTAAAAAAACAAGAAGGAAAGAAAGAAACAAACAAGCAAATAGGACACCTGGAGAACCAATAGAAGGAGGACAGCCTTGAAGAGGCTCTAGTGGTCCCCTGCTGATGGCCAGGTCAAAGGTCAGATGCAAATGACTTATCCTGATCAATCCACTGATCACCAGCACTCCCCTGAACAGGCCCAGCCTCTGCCCTGGCTTCCCGTGTGTGGTCAGGGCCTCTGCAAACCTCTTCTCCCTCCCCGCCTCCAGATGGCATGCCCAGTGCTGGGCTCTCCTACCCACGTGCCCACCAGCCTCAGGCACCAGCCCAAGTCCACTTCTGCACCCTGCAGTCTCTCCCTCAGGGTGTGCCTTGGCCAGCTCCACCCTGATCTCTCCCTTGGCAGACCTCTGACCTCTGCCCCAACTGGCTGCCACCCCGTGTCCTGCCTTGTATCGTGCACCAGATGGGCTGGGCACCCTCCTTCCGCCGCTCCTGGGAGTTGTGGGACGGCAGTAACTGGGCTTTCTATGCTTCTGGCGTCCCCAAGGCTACACGCACTGGGAGGAGCACCCGGATACCCAGGGAGATCCAGCATCCCCCGCTGGGAGGTGACAGATGCCTCTGTGGGGAGGGACAGGCGTGGAGGGAGCCAGCTACAAGCTGGGAGATCGACGGACCCAGGGAGGGCTCGCAGACTGCAGGCTAATCAGGAGATGGAAATTAGCAGCATTTGGCCTCAGAAAAGGGGTTCTGGGCCTGAAAACTTTCAGGGTCAAGGTCAGCGAGCTGGGTCCTTTCAAATGCTAACCAGAATCAGGAGGGATGGTAGGAGGCTGCAGCCACAGGAAAGCGGGAAGAGGCAGGAAGCTGGATGTTCAGACCCTCTAGGATCCCAAGGAGAAGATCAGGGAATGAAAAAGACAGAGCCAGCCCTCCTACTCTGACCCTCCACCCAGTCTCTCCACCTAGGACAACTCTGCACCCGCCCACCCTCCCACCTTGCAGGAAGCCGTAGACGACATCCTCTCTGCTCTGAAGCTCGGCCCCGGGACCGTGGTCCCTGAGCTCCGCTCTCTGAAGCCGGAAGCCCAGGCTCTCATCACACAGAGCCTCTACTCCCGCTGCCGGGCCCTTCTGAGCCAGCTGCTGGACACTGGGGCCCCTCTCGAGGACGAAGACACCCAAGGCCTCCTTGCTGTGGGGCAGGCGCTGATCAAAATCGATGCAGGGCAACTGGACTGGCACCTCCTCCTGGTGGACATTCTCATGGCACGGGGTATGTGGCAGCCCCAAGGTGGGAAACACAGGGTCTGGGCTTCTGTCCCTGCTCCTCTGACCTCTGTATCCTTTTCTATAAAATGGAAGAAAGAGACGTGGACCACAATAGCTTCCAAGGTCCCTTCCACCCCAAATCCCCTGGCCTCTGGCCCTGCTCCCTGTGTGAGGCCTGGTGTTCAAAAGCCTCTCCTCTCTTTACCCGGCTGGCTCTTTGCTTGCAGTGGAGGAGAAACCGAGGCATGATCTTGGTCCATAAAAGGTCTCGGACTCTCGGCCCCCTCATTGATTCACGCACCTCCAGCTGTTGTTTATCAGGCACCCATGGGATGCCAGGCCCTGTTCCAGGAGGAACTGTCATAAGCCCTATGTGCCAACATGCAGGCCTTTCCTGCAGATTTCCACATCCCCCTGGTGATGTGGAAACCATTTCACCGCTAATTCCCAAGGCAAGCTCTCTCTGCAGTCTGCATTTGCCCACCAAGGGCTTCAGGGACCCCAGGGCTGCTCCCCGCGTGCTAGTCTGCTCCAGCAGGCCCAGAGTTTGCCTCTAGTTGCTCGGGAGAGAAAGCAGCCCCTTGTAGTGTCCATGGTGAGGGGGCTCAGCATCGTGGAGTGGGGTCAGAGGTGAGTCCCTGTGACCTGCCTGGAATCACGGTGCACCTCTGCTCCCAGCTCCTTCTTCCTGGGGCTGAGCCATCATCACCTCCCTGAAAGCCAGTATAGGGCAGGGAAGGAGCAGCCAGCAAGTCTGAGCTCTCTTGCACCTCTGCCCCACCCACACACTGACTGTCCCTCCTGAATCCCTGACAGGCAGCTATGAGGAGGCTGGCACCCACCTGGAAAAAGCCCTGCACCCTGCCCCAACGTCAGAGGCAGCCCGGGCCCGGCTGGGCCTGCTCCGACTCAAGAAGGGAGACGTGCCAGCAGCTGCACGGGACCTGCAGGGCCTGGCCGAGGTGGATGCCCCGGATCTCAGCTGCCTGCTGCATCTCCTGGAGGCCTCAGAGCGGCAGAGCCTTGCCCAGGTGCGCAAAGAACCCCACGGATCTCCCACGCCAACCTTCCCCAGCACACAGGCATGAGACCCCTGGGCCGTCCACCCGGGCAGCCCTTCTTCAGTCTCTGCGGTTGGGTTTTCAGTTGGGTTTGGGGTGGGGTGGGAGACACCCAGTTCTGGCCCAGGAAGACAGTCTCTGGCCATCTTGGCCCTACAACCCCACCGACCTCTCAGCCTCTTTGTATGGGATGTATAAGCCACAGGTGACTTGGGTGCAAGAGAGGGAAGGGGACCTTGCCCTCAGGGCCAGACTGAGCCAGCCAGGGGCACCTTTCCCGGCAGGAAGCCCACCCCAAGCCCAAGGCAGGCCTGGAGAAGGCACGTGGGGGCAAGGCAGGCTGGGAAAAGGCACGTGGGGACAAGGCAGGCTGGGAGGCCAAGAGCACAGCAGGCTTTGAGGTCCCAGAGACTCAGAACTACACCCCGGCGGGGCCCGGACAGGATTTCACCTCTTTAATGCTTCCTGACACCAGCAGGTTCTAGCACTCGGGGGCCACTTAGGAAAACAGAAACCACGCTAGGAAGAACAGAGGGATCTCATGGCGGGGTCGGGGCTACACCAGTGTTTAAGGGGCAGTTCGGTGATGCGGAGGGGGCGCCGCCGCTCTGGGCTGAAGAGCAAGGCTGAGATCGGGTTACCGGGACCTGGAGGAGACGGCCGGGCTGGGGGGGTCTCAGAGCTCCCAGAGGGACTGGGGGTTTCGGAGCCAGGAGGAGGGGGCTGTGCTGGGGTCTTCGAGCTGGAAGGAGGGCATGGCAGGGGGCGGGAAGCCTGGCTGGGGCCATGGTCCTGGAGCCCAGAGGCGGCGGCTTAGATGGGGTCTCCTGGGCGGGGGTCACGGAGCCCGGAGGCGGGGCTGGGCAGGGGTCTCCGAGGCTGCAGACTGGGGCTGGGCGGGGGCGCCAGGAGGCGGCTCCTGGCCGAGGCAAGAATCTGCGGGACGCGAAATGGTTGCCTGGAGACGCGGACCGACCCGGAAGTGAGCCGACAGCGGTTTCGCCCCGCTTCCTGCGCCCCGTGCCCCGGCAGGCGGACCCCTCCGGGTGGCACTGCGCCTGCGCGGCCCGAGCCGCGGGATCAGGGGCATCTGGGGTCAGATTGAGCCCCCTTCCCCGTGGGGGCGGCCCGGGGGCTCCCGGGGTCCGACAGCTGCTCGGGGCCGCGCCCTCCTGCTGCCATGGACCTGGCCCAAATGTGCGGGGCCTGCGCGGGCCGAGGCTTCGCGACCATCCCGGGCCGTGAACTACGTGTCGGGGGCCGGGCGGGGGGTCAGGTGCCTCGGCCCGGAGAGGGGCGGCCCCGCGGGCCGCACAGCAGGCCAGGGACGTGGGTTCGAGCCCCTGCCTTGCTCGGCGCCGCTCACAGCTGGCAGAAGAGGCCACACTGTGCCCCGCGGGAGCCCAGCAGCAAAGCCGGGGCCGTGGGACCCCCTCGCTCCGAAGCACGGACCCTGGGCATGGACCTGGGCTTCACCCCCTGCAGCCGCGCCCGGCGGGGTCCTGAGTGCGCTGCGCTCCCCGCGGGAGGGAGCGTCGAGGACCGCCTGGCTGCTGGAAGAGAGGCAGGGCCAGCGAGAAAGGCGGGGCCTGCATCGTGGCGTGTTCCTCAGGCGGTGGGGAGCCCTTGCAGGTTCTTGAGCAGAGGAGGAGCCCAGTGAGGCGAGTGGATTTCTGGTCGTGGTTGACTCTGTGAAGACACTGGGTCACAGATGAGGCAATTGGGTCTGGGTGGGTTCAGGAAAGTGCCTGGGAGGAGTGGGGGCACAGACAGGCCTAGTCAGCAGCCGCCCACAGCAGAGGCTGTGCCCTCCGTCCATCAGCCCCAGGAGGAGGGTCTAGGGTGCTCAGAGACCAGGCAAGGGCCATATCTGCCACTGTCCTGAGACCTGGGACAGCCTTCAGAAGGTGGGCAGAGTGGAAAGGTTGGGCAGCAGCCACCTCAGAGGGCCTGTTGGAGAGGTGACTTGGCCCAGAGGGACGGAGGGAGGAGGCTGCTGTGGTCACCCAGGCAAGGGAACCTGGGCCCAGCTGGTGGGGTGGTAGGGCTGCCAGGAGGGGACCATGAGAAGGTAAATCCAGGTCCCTGATCCGAGGCCCAGGGAGAAGAGCGGTGGGCAAGGATGCCAGACCTTGGACTGCCGCTGGACCTCCAAGGGTCAGAACAGCACTTTGGCAGCTTCTGGGGCAGTGAGAATTACAGGGAAGGGTCCTCTACCCTGGGTCCCCCCTCCTGCCCTTGCCCGTGGTCAGCCAGCCCCTCCAGAAGCAGCGGGCAGCTCCTGTGCAGCCCGGGGCCCTGCCCTACCCAGGGAGCCAGCAGAGGCTGGCTTTGCAGAAGAATGCTGCGGGGCAGGGGCGGCCGGGCTTTTGAGGCTGACGCCACTCTCCCTGCCTCTCTCTGTGTCCTCTGTGCAGGCTGCAGCCTGGGAAGCCGGCACCCTACTGGACGCAGGGCAACCCAGGCGGGCGCTGGGCTACTGCTCACTGTCTGTCCTGGCCGGTGGCAGCAGTGCCTGTCACCTGCGTCTGCGAGCCACCTGCCTGGCCGAGCTGCAGGAGTTTGGCCGGGCCCTCAGGGACCTGGACCATGTGCTCCAGGAGACTCTGGGGGACAGTGACCTCCCAAGGCGGGCAGAAGACTTCTGCTGTCAGGGTCGCCTGCTGCTGAGCCTGGGGGACGAGGCAGCCGCCGCAGGGGCCTTTGTCCAGGCCCTGAAGCTAGCGCCCACCTTGGCCCAGAACAGCCTGCGCAAGCAGCCAGGCCGGGCCCCCACAGCACGCGTGTTCCTCCTTCGTGGGCAGCGCTGCCTGGAAGAGCAGCGTCACCCAGAGGCCTGGACGGTGGCCGAGAGTGGCCTCCTGGTGGACCCCGACCACCGTGGCCTGAAGAGACTGAAGGCCAGAATCCGGAGGGAGGCATCCGAAGGCTGCTGGCTCCAGTGACTGGGCCCGACCCCCTCCCCGCCCTAATCACGGTCCCACCCTAGCACCTCACCCAATGTCTAGGCCCGGGAGTGCACCCAGCTCCCCAAATCGGGGAGGTACCCACCTTGCCCTCCCCACACCCCCTTCTCAGTCCTCCCCATATCCCCCTTCCCAGCCCTCCCCACACCCCCTTCCCAGTCCTCCCCATATCCCCCTTCCCAGCCCTCCCCACACCCCCTTCCCAACCCTCCCCACATCCTGCTTCCCAACCCTCCCCAAATCCCCCTTCCCAGCCCTCCCCACACCCCCTTCCCAGCCCTCCCCACACCCCCTTCCCAGCCCTCCTCACACCCCAATTCCCAGCCCTCCCCACAGCTCCTTCCCAACCCTCCCCACATCCCCCTTCCCAACCCTCCCCTTCCCAGTCCTTCCCATATCCCCCTTCCCAGCCCTCTCCACATCCCCTTCCCAGCCCTCCCCACACCCTGCTTCCCTACCCCAGCATGAGTCAGTGTTGGACAGCCAGCCTCACGCCTTTTTGCCTTGGGAAGGAAAGGGGACAGCTTCCTACTTACATGAAGGGACCATCCTAGAAGCTTCACAGTCCCTTCTACCACCAGCAACCTCATCCCGGAAGTTAGGGTCCTCTTGGCCCACACCTGGGGCTCAGACCTTGAAGCAGCAGCCCCAGGTCTTGTCCCTGGTCTGGGATCCTACAGGTTGGACAGGATTGAGGCCAGACCCCTGGGGCCTTTGGGGAGACGGTACCAGCCCCAGAAGCCCCTCCTTGGCTGTGAAGCTGCATTTTGCTTGGACCCTGGCCTGAGCCTGGGGCCGGCTTCCAGTAGAGCCTGGACCCTCCCCAGAGACAGAGCTCCCAAATGGGCCCAGCCAGCCCATACCCCAAGCTGACCTTTCAGGGTGCTTTTCATGGGGGTCCTTCATCGAGAACCCAGTGCCCTGGGGGTAAACTCCCTCCCTCCTCCACAGGCCCCTCCCTTCCAAGCAGAGGGACCACCGAGGGGCCCTGATGAGCACAGTCCCCAGGCTCCCCCCAGACTTGTCTCCCAAAGCTGCTGGAAGGTATCGGTGGTTCCACAGAGCAAGAGACAGCTGGTTCCTATACGTGGGTTAAATGTCCCCAGGCCTTGCAGCTGCCAGTGAGCTCGGGGACTTCTGGGTGGGGCAGAGGCGGCCAGCCTTTGCCCATCACTGTGAGTGTCACAGACTGAGGCCTCAGCCCAGGGCTTTCTCTCGTGGCCATGAGTGAGAGACAAGCTGGGCGGGCTGGCTTGATGCAAAGCGTGCCCCCGAGCCCTGCCTGACTTCACCCTGGGGAGACAAGGCCACCACCCCCGTCCTGGCTTCTCTCTCCTCCTGGGCACTTGCATTTGTCATCAGCTCTAGGGGATCATGGAGGTTGCAACCCCAAAATTCAGACAGGTGACCTGGCCAGTGACACTGGTGACAATGGTCACCTGCCACACAGCCTCTCAGCTCAGGTGGCCACACTCCTCTGCCCCTGCCCCCTTCCTCTCCCAGGTGAATCTTGACCACACCTGTGCCATTCTCTCTTGTTCAACTCTGCGATAAATCTAAAAAAAAAAAAAAAACTCTTTTTAGGAGAGTGAAAGGAAAATAAATCTTGGGGCCCGAAAATCACTAAGCTAAAGGGAAAAGTCAAGCTGGGAACTGCTTAGCGCAAGCCTGCCTCCCATTCCATTCAAAGTCATTCCCTTGCTCCCTGAGATAGATGCATATCTGATTGCCTTCTTTGGAAAGGCTCATCAGAAACTCAAGAGTGTAACTCCATGTTACGTATGTTGATTGATGTCTCATGTCTTCCTAAAATGTATGAAACCAAGCTGTGCTCTGACCACCTTGGGCACATGTTGTTAGGACCTCCTGGGGCTGTGGCACAGGTGTGCATCCTTAATTTTGGCAAAATAAACTTCCCAAATTGACTGAGACCTGTCTCTGATTTATTGTAGTTCACAAGTGAGGGAGCAGAGGCTCCAGCTACGGGGGATGGGCTGGTGGCTCAATGACACAGATTCTGGGGCAGTGGGACCACCAGCCCCTTTCCCTCCTGTCCTGGATACCCAGGGCCTGACTTCAGAAGGCAGCTGGCAAGAAAGGTGGGGACCCCAGAGGCCCGGCTGTCGTCCCAGCACCCTGTGTGCCTCAGAAATGCTGGTGAGCCTCTTCTGACCTGTGCGTCTTCTCTAAGTGGGGCTCCTCATTCCTGCCCAGAGCGTAGCTGGGCAGACTTAGGGGAGAGGCCCTGCTCCCAGTGGGCAGAGGAAATGCCTGTTGGGCATGTCTGGGCTGCACCAGAGCACAGGACCTGCCACCAGTAGCCCAGCCTGAGAGTGTGGGGCAGTCACAGGCAAGCATCTCCAGGGCCTGAGGGCAGCCCCCACGGCAGGGTGGACACAGCAGCCTGGGTGAGGGCAGCCCCGAAGCAGTGTGGACAAAGGCTAGTGCCCTTGAGGCACACCCTGGCCCCAGGGCTGCTACAGGAAGCACTTCCCTGACCCCCGTCCCACCTGCCTCCTTGGATCCCTGAGCCAGGGCTTCTCTCCGGATCTCCACATCCCACAAGCTACCCCGAGAGCAGGACAGGCAGGGAACACCCATTTTCCCCCAATCTCCCCAGGAGATGGGATTAATGTCCACCTCCGAGGTGCTGGGCTCTGGCTATGCAGGTGTCTGGGGAGGACTATCTATGCAGGTATTTGCAGGGGTTGGTCTGTGTGGGTGTCTGGGTGAATGGTCTGTGTGGGTGTCTGGGTGAATGGTCTGTGTGGGTGTCTGGGGGATGGTCTGTGTGGGTGTCTGGGGGGACGGTCTGTGTGGGTATCTGGGTGAATGGTCTGTGTGGGTGTCTGGGGGATGATCTGTGTGGGTGTCTCGGGGGACAGTCTGTGTGGGTGTCTGGGGGGACGGTCTGTGTGGGTGTCTGGGTGAATGGTCTGTGTGGGTGTCTGGGGGGATGGTCTGTGTGGGTGTCTGGGGGATGGTCTGTGTGGGTGTTTGGGGGATGGTCTGTGTGTGTGGGTATCTGGGTGGACGGTCTGTGTGGGTGTCTGGGTGAATGGTCTGTGTGGGTGTCTGGGTGAATGGTCTGTGTGGGTGTCTGGGGGACGGTCTGTGTGGGTGTCTGGGTGAATGGTCTGTGTGGGTGTCTGGGTGAATGGTCTGTGTGGGTGTTTGGGTGAATGGTCTGTGTGGGTGTCTGGGTGAATGGTCTGTGTGGGTGTCTGGGGGACGGTCTGTGTGGGTATCTGGGTGAATGGTCTGTGTGGGTGTCTGGGGAGATGGTCTGTGTGGGTGTCTGGGTGAATGGTCTGTGTGGGTGTCTGGGGAGATGGTCTGTGCGGGTGTTTGGGGGACGGTCTGTGTGGGTGTTTGGGAGGATGGTCTGTGTGGGTGTTTGGGGGGTGATCTGTGTGGGTGTTTGGGAGGATGGTCTGTGCGGGTGTCTCGGGGGAGAGTCATCTGTGCAGGTGTTTTGGAGGTCTGGGTTTGCACTGCCCTGGGCACCTGCAAGTCTGTGGTGTCCAGTGACTGGGGTAGGTCTAGGGGTCTGCGGTCTCCTTGGCCTTTAGCCTCTTTTCCCAGTTTCTCTTGTCTGGCAGGTGCCAGGCTAGCATCCGAGCCTCCTGCTGTCACCTAGAAGCAGGGAGAACCCGGGAATAAGGGGTCCCAAGTTTGGCAGCCCAGGTCCCCAGGTGGTCTTGGGCCAGGCTGGGGGCTGCTGGGCTGGGCAGGCCTCGGGCTGGGGAAGGAGGAGCATGCACATGGCCGACCTTGGGGGATTCAGAGTCCAGGGAGCCCCTGCTGAGAATAGGCCAGACTCCTGCGTCTGTTTCTCCTTCTGTGGCTTTGTACCTTAGAGACAAGAACACTGTGACATCCAGAAAGGGCCTGCTGGCACCAGGGCTGTCAGGCAGGTGGGCTTGGAAGGGCTCTGGCCTCTCCCCAGGGCAGGAGCCTCCAGCCAGGCTGGACCCTGGCCCACTCCCAGCTCCCCAGAAAGGGTGGTCCCAGCTTCTTGCTTGGCTGGCCTTGACCTTGTTTCCATTTGGGCCAGCAGCCCAGGCAGCCTGAGGCCAGACTGCAGCTCCTGGACTGGTTGCTGGGCTTGATGGCAGGGGGCTGCCAGGACAGCCAGCAGGCGCCAGGGAGCGACTTCCCTGGCTCAGGGTGGTGTCTGGGATCTGATCCCAGCCTGGCTGCAGCTCAAAGCCTTTCTCCTCCCAGGGCCTGGCCAACCTAAAGGGCCATAGACAAAGCTTCCAACAGCACCCAGCGTGGGCGATCTGGCCGGGGCGGCCGTGAGGAGCAGTTTGCCATGGGACCCCTAGCTCTGTGGCCCAGCCCCGCCCAGATGCCCTGACACATGCCCAAGGCCTGGGCAGGAGGACTCGTTCTGGGGATTCAGAAACAGAAGCTAGGAACCTCATCAGGCCTGGAGAATCAGAAAGAGCCTGCTCTGCCCAGAACCCCCGTCCGCAAGCAGGGCTGGGTGCAGGGCTCACACTCTGATCACTGAGGACCCCCACAAGCCACACAGCTCTCTGCCAGCGCCAGCTCCCCGGCCAGGGCTGCCCACCCTCTGTAGCTTGAGGTCTGAACCTCACAGGTTTTCTGTGGGCAGCGGGAAGCAGCCAAGCCTAGGCTAGTTTCCCTGCGTGGGACCCTCCTGGCAGCCGGCGCCCACCCCCTTCAGGACCACCCCTTCCCCTTGCACCTTGGCAAGGTCCCCAGAACCCACCATCCTCCTTGGAGATTGCAGAGAAAGAACACCCAGGGTGAGGCCTTTGCAACCCCCTCACTGGGTGGTCGGGGCAGAGCAGAGCATGTGGAGTGGGAGAAGGGCCTGGCCTTCCTCTCAGCAGCCCCTGGGGCCCCATTGGACTGAAAGGTCAAGAGACAGAAGCAAGGGAGGAGGGCGGCTTGGGAGGCAGGGGCCAGAGACCCTGAGAAGGGCACCCATGAGGCAGGGCAGCCCGGGTGCCAAGAAGCTGCCTTTGGCCCCTCCCCCCACCCCCACAACACTCCCAGTGGAACTTCCTGACTCTGAGGCAGGAGTCACCGCCTCCAGGGAGCCCACGCCTGCATCACAAAGGAGGCCCGGAAGCCTGCAGGCAGCCTCAACTCAGCCCCAAGCCACTGCTCTCCCATCCCGGTCCCTGGAAATCCACCCACTTGGCCCAGCTCACCCCAGCGCCAAGCCACTGGGACCCAGTCTCCAGGGGCCTGATTGTGGGTGACGGCCACTCCTGAGTGAACAAGGTGAGTTGTGCTGAAGGAGGCGCCCGGCCTGCTTTCCTGGGCCTTGAAACCCTCTCCAAGCGCCCAGCCCCTTTCTCACGAGGCTGGATGGGGTGTCCTGTGTGTCATCTCGCCTGTGCTGAGGCAGGCAGCCCCCTCTGGCATATGGTTTATCTTACCCAAAGGACCCGCTGTCCCCCATCCATAGTAACCTGGAGAGGCCAATAGTGTCCCCATGGAGCCGCAGTGCCTTCGCCTCAGCAGACACTCCACACCTGCCCTGGGTACTTGGCTCAATTTGAAGGTGTTTATTTGGTGTGTGCCTTTGGGGCGCATGGAGCCATCTGTGGTCGCCTGCAGGACAGAATGAACTCAGGATGCAAGAGCAGATACATTAATTCTGATCAAAGTAAGAAGTTCTCGGGGCCGGGCGTGGTGGCTCAAGCCTGTAATCCCAGCACTTTGGGAGTCCGAGACGGGCGGATCACAAGGTCAGGAGGTCGAGACCATCCTGGCTAAAATAGTGAAACCCCGTCTCTACTAAAAAATACAAAAAATTAGCCGGGCGAGGTGGTGGGCACCTGTAGTCCCAGCTACTCGGGAGGCTGAGGCAGGAGAATGGCATAAAAACCCGGGAGGCAGAGCTTGCAGTGAGCCGAGATCCGGCCACTGCACTCCAGCCTGGGCGACAAAGCGAGACTCCGTCTCAAAAAAAAAAAAAAGTAGTTCTCGGAAGCCGAGCTCAGACTTGTCCGAATAATTGATCCATTCATTCATCATTCATTCATTCACTCAACAGGTGTTGACTGAGGTCTCTGGGGTGGGGTTGCCCGTCTAGGTGAAGCGGCCCCCACAGAGGGAGCCCCATCCCATGGAGCTGATGTTCTCAGAGGGCTGAAGAAGTAGCGAAGGGATGTGGAGGTGGAGCCAGGAGTCCCTGGAGAGACACAGAGCAGGGGAGGGGATGAGGCTCCCCACGTTGAACCCAAGACCGGGCCAAGGGAGGCCCCACTGGGAAGGGGACCTTGGCAGGAATCTGGGGAGCCGCCTGAGTGGGTGGGGAGGGTCAGGGGAGAAATCCGGGGGGGCCTGCCTGAGGGTAGGGGGAGGGCATAGTGAGAGGGGGAGGAGGGCCAGACAGGGTCCTGATATCAGGGCAAGGCCCGGCTCTTCCTCCAAGGGTTTGGCTACCAGGGGCCAGGGAGTGATGACCTCTGACTCTAGTTACAGGCCCCTGGGCCCTGTGGTGGGGATCAGTGCGGGAGACAGACCCCTCAGGGGAGGTGGTGGGGCCTGGAACAGGCAGTGAGTGGCCCGAATGAGAAAGGGTCCAACTGAGATGGGCTTAGAGGCTGAGGACTGGCACGGGGCGTGGAGGCAGGCAAGGGAGGCAGATGATTCCAAAGTTCAGTTTCAGCCACTGGCAGGACAGGGGTGTCTAGGGGCACAGCAGAGGCCGTCAAAGGAAGCGTCTGCACGAACGCCGCAGTTCACAGGGCCAGGGACTAAGAGAGGTGGTTGAGGGGACAGGAAGGAAGGAGCGAGGGACCTGGAAGAGAGGAGTGAGGTCCAGGTCCCTGTCCCAGCTCCTCACACAGCCAGAGGTCAGGGAGCCCTGGAGGAGTCGCCGAAATGAGCTGGCTGTGCCACCTTTGCAGGGTGTTGCCCAGACAGGCTAAGGGATGTCTAGAATCCCTCAGGGAGTCAGGGACAGAACTCAGGCAAGGCCAACAGAAGGGCGTGGGTGGGGTACAGGGGGGTGGAAGCACATTTAGCCCAGGTGCTGGCAGTCTCAGCAGCCAGTCCCTGACCCTCCCGCAGGCAGGACTGGGCCTGGTTTCCTTTTGCTGCTCCCCCATTATCCGCCCTGCCTGGTACAGGGTTAGGCCTGGGGCTCGGCACAGCAGGTGTGTGATTGTGTGTGGTGACTGAAAGTGCTGGAAGCCCCAAGCACCCAATCACTTCCCCAGGGCTGGGCAGCTTCCTAGCAGGGCTCTGAGTGCCGGCGAGGGATGTGCATATCCATGCATCTGCTCACATATGTGCACACTCACACACACACACGTGCATATCCACACACAATCATGCACATGCACACACGAGAGCACACACGTGCACACTCACAGAGACACACATGAACACACGAAGAGTACACACACATACATGCATATCCACACAATCATGGACACACACGCACGAGCATACACGCACACACGTGCACACTCATGCAGTCACTTGCACACACAAAAGCATATGCACACACGTGCACACACACATGCACAGACAAGAGTACACACACACATGCATATCCACGCACACCATCATGCACACACATACACGGGAGCACACGCACACATGTGCACACACAGTCACACACATGCACACATGAGAGTACCCACACACATGAGAGAACACACGTGCACACACACACATGCACACACCAGAGCACACGCACACGTTCACACTCATGTACAGTCATGCACATGCACACACCAGAACATGTGCACATGTGGTGCATACAGTCATACACCAGAACATATGCACACATGCACACACACAGTCATACATATGCACACGCCCAACCACATGCACACACTCATTTGCACATATGTGTACACTCAGGTTCACACTCACACACACACGTACTCACATGCACACTGGAGCATGCAGACTTGGAAGCCTCCTGAATCCGTGTCCTGTGCCCCCAACTCTTCCTGCCCAGCTCCCTGTCCTGCCTATAGCAGCTGCCTGTCCCCAGCCATGTGTTTTCAAGTGCTGCCCACTGCCCACCTGGCTCCAGGAGGTGTCCCCTCCATGGTAACAAGGTCAGGGGACGACCAGAGCTGCACACCAGCCAGGTGGCTGCCAGGGCTGACACTCAAGGCTGCCTGGCCCTGCAGGTCCCTTCCTGGCGCATGTAGTCACTGCCTGTGTGGGTGCCTACTGCTCTGGTCTCGCCCATCACTGGCTTCTGGGCTCCAACAGGAAAGGTGGGCTGGGAGCCCGGAAGCCCAAGTGGCCTCCCCGACAGCGTCACTGACCTAGCGCTCAGACCCACAGCTCCAAGACCCCCAGCATGAGCAGCCCAGGCGGGCACCACTGCAGAGGTCCCTTGACAGCACAGGAACTGAGCCTCCTGAGTCCAGCTCGCGACCCCAAGCTGGGAGCATCCCAGTCCTAGAACCTCCATGCACTCAGAGACTGGCCCAGGGGTAGTGTGGAAAGTCCCGGGACCCAGTCACCCAGGGTTGTGGGCTTGGAGAGGGAGACGGGAACAGAGTGTTCCAAAGGCACCCAGCGCCCGCTCCCTGCCAGCATCTGGCCCTTCCAGCCTCAGGCCGGGCTCGGGGAGCTCCACGTCCCTCTCCTCTGCCCTGGGCCTGCAGGTTCCTCCGCGGTGCTCTCCAGTCCAGAACCCTACTGATGGGCAAGTCCGAAGGCCCCGTGGGGATGGTGGAGAGCGCCGGCCGTACTGGGCAGAAGCGCCCGGGCTTCCTGGAGGGGGGACTGCTGCTGCTGCTGCTGCTGGTGACCGCTGCCCTGGTGACTTTGGGTGTCCTCTACGCCGACCGCAGAGGTGAGTGCGGGTGCCCCGCCCCCGCCTGTCCCCGCGCCCGCTCTCTGCGCTCGCCCTGCTGCACCTGCTGCATGGTCCGCCTGCCCCCAGACCGAGCCCGCCCGTCAGATGGGGCAGGCGGGTCTGCGCTGGGCACCCAGGGGCTCCCGGGGCCGAGCTGCGGACTCAGAGGCGGCGGGAGGAAAACTGACCTGCAGGGAGCCTGCAGCGCCTTCCAGAAAGCTCTGCCCCGGCCCAGACTCCCGCGCGGTTCCGCACCCGCCCGCCTCCGCCTCCTCCGCCGCCGCGGGACTCCCGGCGGTGGGGTGCGCAGACCCGGCCCCCACCCCTCCGCCCGCCCACTCCTTGCCTGGCCGCGCAGCCCCGGCTGGGGACCACCGGCCTCCGTGTCCCTCCCGCCGGCCGGGCTCACCTGGCTGCCTCCCTCCGCCGCTGCCATCCTGCGGAGAGACCTGAGGGTCCTGCAGCCCCCGCCCCGCTCAAGGCCGGGTCAGGTCACCGGACCACGGCGGGAGGGGACCACGCTGGGGTCCCACGGAGACAGAGGCGTGACCAGGGGTGCTCGCTGGGACCTCCGGCTGTCCCAGGAACACCGCCCCCGCCTCCACATCGGTCCCTCTCTTGCTCTCCCCTCTCGGGTCATGGCCTCCCAGGCACTGCAGACCTGGTCACCTTCCAGCCGCGCCGCCAGCCCCTCCGCAGGCACAACCCTGGTCCCTCTGAGCCGGGGCAGCGTGCACACATCGGGGAGCAATGCTCATCCCCGGGCAGGTGCACAGGGCGCTCCCACGGTGGCAGGTACCGGACTCAGAGCTCACAGCGGACCTCGCACCCCAGGTCCAACAACGGGGCGTCCAAGCCTGTGTTACTAGAATGTCCCCTCATGTCTGGAGCCCTCCACACTGCCTGGGACCACCCCTCCACCCCTGCGGGAGGCTGTGTCTGTGAAGCAGAACGGGGAGCTGCCTGTGGATGTGCAGGGCAACCCGGCCCGGGGCTGCCTGGCGGGGCCCATAGGCAGTGTGACTGCTGCCCAGACCGCCGTCCCTGGCCCTCTAGGGTCTCCCCCTGGGACAGAGGGGCCCTGCGACCTCCACGGGCGCTGGGCAGTGGGGGACAGGAAGGCTCACTCACCCTGAAGAGCCCAGAGCCCAAGGCAAGCTCTGTTCAGAGCCTGCAGGGCTCAAAACAGCTGCTTTCCAGGCTTTCATAAAACAGGGCTGACCCCTCACACACCCTCGGCTGTGGGGTAGGAGAAGGCCTCTCTCTTCTTCTGGGTGGAAGCCAAGAGGCCTGAGCCCACCCCTCCTGGAGAGACCCTCCCTGCCCAGCCCGGTGCCTTGGGAGTGCCCCACAGTGCCATGGATCTCAGCAAAGCCTGCATCCACCTGCTCCAGTGTGGAAAGGGGCGCTGGACCCCTCACTCCAGGGCGGCAGAGCCCTCTGTTCCCCCGTCAAGACCCCTGTGCCCCCACAGGGATGACCCCACAGCTGAGCTTGGCCTCAGTCCAGGGTTGTTTCTGGAAGGTTTTCTAAGCAGTTACTATCATTTATTTCTATGTATTTTCTCATTTCCATTATGACTTTTTCATTGACTTATAAGTCATTTAGAAATTTTTTTTAATTTCCAGACATGAGTTTTTAGTTACTTTTTTAAAGTTATTTATTTCTAACTTAATTGTGTTGTCAGAAACCACTGTTTATGCCATTATTTATGTGGTTCTTTCTTTGATATTTGCTGGGCTTGCTTTGGAGCTAACATTTGACCAGTTTTATCAATAACCCCTGTGCATTGTGGAACAGGCTCAATCACCGAACGCTGAGTGACAGGGTCTAATACATCCACTAGATCAATCCAGTCTTCTACATATTGGCTTTTTTTTCCATTCTTTTGATCTGAAAAGAACGAAAGATTTTGAAAGATCAGGAGAACGATTTCTTAAAATCGTGTACTGAAGTGTACGTGTTAAATCTTGCACTAAAGAATCACCCCTTCTTGTAGTTACATCAAATCTTACCTAATTTACCTATTTAAGGTTATGTTATTATGTGAATGCAAATTTAGGTATGAATTACAAAATTAGTTTCATAAATTTAATAAATGTCATAGTAAGATACACATATGAAGTTAATATATCTTTCACTGCATGTAACTGTGTAGTCTCCGTTTCTGTCTTAACAAGGCTTTTTGCCTGAAATCCTGTTGCGCCTGACATGAGTGTTAGCTGCTCATTAGCATTTGCTTTGTCTATTTTTCCCATGCTTTTGCTTTGAAACTTTTCATCTCCTTAGCTTTAGATGTGTCTCTTTTAATCGTGTATGGCCGGATTGGGGCTTTGTCTATCTTTTAATTGGAGGATTTTGTTGGTTCATAATTACCAGGATGACTAAAATATATGTTTTTCCTATTGTGTTCTTTTCTGGGGCTCATGCTTTTTTTCTCTCTTTTCTTGCCTTGTTTTGGATCAACCTAATATTTCCTCTATTTTCCCTCAACTAACTGGGAAGTTTTATATTTCTGTCTTTTTGACAGTTTTCTTCGATTTTTTGTTTTAATTATTTTTAAAGTTATAAACTTTCTTTTATAAAATCAGATGTTTTTACAAAAATGACAGTGAGAAATACAGTCTCATGTCCATCCCAGAATTCTACTCCTCTGAAGCAGCTGTATTCATTTTCTAGTACAGGGGTTGGCAAGCTGTGGCCCATAGACCAAATCTGGCCCCTTGCTTGTTTTTGTAGATAAAGTTTTATTGGAACACAGCCAGACCCATTCGTTTATGTACTATCTATGGCTACTTTCCTGCTAGGACAGCAAAGTTGAAGAGGTGAGATGGAGCATGTATGTGGCCCACAAAGCCTCAAATATTTACATCTGGCTTTTTACAGAAAGTCCAACCCCCAGACCAGAGTGCCGCCTCATGTGTATAAACCTGGTCCGTGAACACTTCTCTCTTTATCATACAGTTTAGATCATGAGGAGGCATTATCCGATTGTGGTTAGCACCCAGGCTCACAGTTTTTGACCACTCTGAGAGCTTCATCCACATACCTCTTCCCCAAATTTCTTTGTCGCCAATTTTCCAAACATGCTTCTTCCAAGCCCTTGACCATCCAGCCAAACCATTGGCTAAAGCCCATGAATCAGTACATAATCGCACATCTGGCCATTTCTCCTTCCAAGCAAATTGCACAGTGAGGTACGCTGCTTGAAGTTCTGCCCACTGGGAAGATTTCCCTTCACCACTGTCCTTCAGGGATGTCCTGGAAAGGGGCTATAGTGCTGCAGCTGTCCACTGACAGGTGTACCTGCATATCGTGCAGAACCATCTGTGAACCAGGCCCTAGTCTTCTCTTCCTCTGTCAGCTGGTCATAGGGAACTCCCCATGAGGCCATCGGTGCAGGCTGGGGAAGAGAAGGCAGGGGTGCAGGAGTAGAGACCATGGGCATTTGAGCCACTTCCTCAGATAACTTACTTGTGCCTTCAGGACCTGCTCAAGCCCGATCACGTATATACCACTTTCATTTGATGATGGAGTGCTGCTGTGCATGAGCCACTTTATGGCTACATGGGTCAGAAAGCACCCAGTTCATGAAAGACAATTCAGGTCGCATGGTGACTTGATGACCCATAGTCAAATCTTCAGTTTCCACCAAAATCCAGTAACAGGCCAAGAGCTGCCTCTCAAAAGGAGAGTAGTTATCTGCAGAAGATGGCAGGGCCCTGCTCCAAAATCCTAGAGGCCTCTGCTGTGATTCACCTAGAGGGGCCTGCCAGAGGCTCCAAACAGCATCCCTATCTGCCACCGACATTTCAAGCGCCATTGGATCTGCTGGGTCATATGGCCCAAGTGGCAGAGCAGCTTGCACAGCAGCCTGGACCTGTTGCAGAGCCTTCTGTTCCGGACCCCACTCAAAACTGGCAGCGTTTTGGGTCACTTGATAAATGGGCTGGAGTAAGACACCCAAATGAGGAATGTGCTGCCTCCAAAATCCAAATAGGTCCATTAGGTCTGAGACACCTTGTCTCAGATGAAACTTTGGGCTCAGAATTTTGAGTTAATGCCAGAATGAGTTCAAACTTTGGGGGACTATTGGGAAGGCATGATTGGTTGCAAAATGTGAGAAGGATATGAGATTTGGGAGGGGCCAGGGGCAGAATGATATGGTTTGTCTCTGTATCCCCACCCAAATCTCATGTCAAATTGTAATCCCCATGTGTCAGGGGAGAAGCCTGGTGAGATGTGATTAGATCATGGGGGTAGATTTCCATCTTGCAGTTCTCATGATAGTAAGTGAGTTCTCACGAGATCTGGTTGTTCGAAAGTGTGCAGCTCCTCCTCCCTCACTCTTTCTCTCCCCTGCTCCACCATGGTGAGACGTGCTTGCTTCCCCCTTGCCTTCTGTCATGATTGTAAGCTTCCTGAGGCCTCCTAGCCACACTTCCTGTACAGCCTAAGGAACTGGGAGTCAATGAAACCTCTTTTCTTCATAAATTACCCCAGTTTCAGGCGGTTCTTTCTATCAGGGTGAGAATGGACGAATACAAGTAGAGACTGAGATCAAAAGCATTTGCGCTAGGCCCGGAACACACTGTTAAGAACGTAAGAGCTATTGCTGTCATTAGTAATATTGTGTATTATTGGCAACATCATCGCAATACACTGCTGTGGGAGGGTCTGAGATACTTCTTTGCAGACTCCGATATTTGTCAAAACATAAAATCAGGAGCCTCATGAACAGTGTTTAAATTTTTACATAATAATACTTTGCACCATTTGGTATATGGGTCTTTTTAAAATGGTATATGCAGATGGGTTTCCTAATATACAGAATTAGGCACACGTCTTCCGTCAGCACGTGAGTGTGAGGGATTAAATTCCTCTGGTTAGGAGTTAGCTGGCCGGGGGTTCTACTGCTGTTGTTACCCTCAGTGCACCTCAGACTCACGTTTCTCCAGCAATGAGCTCCTGTTCCCTGCGCTTAGAGAAGTCAGCCCGGGGACCAGATGGTTCTCTCCTCTTGCCTGCTCCAGCCTTGGCCTTGAGCAGCCTGGATGCCCGTGACACAGAGGGCGTCCTCCCCATGCCCTGGTCCTTCTGAGAGTGGTGGGTTGTTGTTGCTGGTCAGTACTAGGCTCAGGCTGGAGGTGGGGGCTCTCTGGTGTCATGGCCCAGTCTCAGGCTTAGGCAGGCCTGGTATACCTGGGGCTGGGGGTGCGCCTCTTGGCATCCCTACCCCATTCCCATGTCAACCAAGCTTTGCCCTGTGCCTGAGTTGCCCACCCCTCCTCTAGCAGCAGGAGACCACTGCTTGATGTCAGTCTAGAATTCTGGGTCCACGAGGATCTCCTGCCCTTCCATGGGCCGAGGATTTTTACTCCTGACCCTCCTATGGAACAGGGGATTTGCCTGCTCCCTGGGCATAAGAGGGGTTCCACCTGCCTCAGTGATTTAAAGCTTTTGCTCCCTGCCAGACGAGCATAGTTTCATGCCTCAGCCAAAGCAGGTCCCTGCCTCCATCCCTGGGCCACCAAGGGAGGCTCTCTCCAGCCTTCTGAGACCCGCCCCAGTCTTTCTCATAGGCATCTGGGAAAGGCCATGGACAGAACGTGGAGTGAGTGAAAACCTCTTGGTGGTGGGGGCTCCCAGCTGCTCCAAACTCATGTAGCAGCCCACACTTGGCCTGTAAGAATGTGTGAAAAATTTTAGCTGATTTCTTCTGACACACTTGGAACATCTCTTACTCTCAGGTCTTGGCCAAAGTGAAATAATTTACGCATCCGGCCTTTCCCTAGAGGGCCTTGTCACTTGGAAATTTTTTCCCTTATTGTCTTTGACCTCAGGTCTTGGATGGGCTCCAAAAAGTTGTGCTTTTTGTAGATTATTTGCCTTTTTCTTATACAGAAGGAAATGATATTCAATTGAAGCTTTTGATGTCCTAGGCAAAAAACAGAACTTCTCTACCTTAAATTTGTATGTGCATATTGAACTTAAATATTAAACTAATCAATATCTCCATTATTTCTTCCAAACAATACAAGCATTTAGAACAGTTTAACTCTTCGCACCGCTACCCACGCTGTTCACATTATTGTTGTTAAGAGCTTGGTTTGGTTTCTTTTTTTTTTTTTTTTTTAAGATGGAGTCTTGCTCTGTTAGTCTGGAGTGCAGTGGCGTGATCTCGGCTCACTGCAACCTCCACCTGCTGGGTTCCAGGGAGTCTCCTGCCTCAGCCTCCTGAGTAGCTGGGACTACAGATGCCCGTCATCATGCCCAGCTAATTTTTTGTATTTTTAGTAGAGACGGGATTTCACCATGTTGGCCAGGATGATCTTGATCTCTTGACCTCGTGATTCGCCCACCTTGGCCTCCAAAGTGCTGGGATTACAGGTGTGAGCCAATGCACCTGGCCTTTTTTTTTTTTTTTTTGAGATGGAGTTTCACTCTTTCACCCAGGCTGGAGTGAAGTGACGCTATTTTGGCTCACTGCAACCTCCGCCCCCCAGATTCAAGCAATTCTCCTGCCTCAGCCTCTGGAGTAGCTGGGATTACTGGCGCCCGCCACCACCCCCAAATAATTTTTGTATTTTTAGTAGAGATGGGATTTTGCCATGTTGGCCAGGTTGGTCTCGAACTCCTGACCTCAGGTGATCCACCCACCTTGGCTTCCCAAAGTGCTGAGATGGCAGACGTGAGCTACCGTACCCAGCCGAGAATTTGGTTTCTATCTTACTTTTTACCTACTACAGATCAGCCACATTACTATTTAACATGGTCAATGTTAACTCAGATCTTCCCCTATCCTCATGAATTCCGTTACGCATCTTTCTTCTTACATCTTGGGCAGTTCTTATTAAATAATTTTTTCTTCTTTCTGAAATATATACTTCGGAGTCTCCTACTCAAAGTGTGGCCCACAGACCAGTGGTGCCAGCCATTGCCCGGGAGCCTGTTAGAAATGCAGAAACTCGAGGTCCAACCAAGGCTGCAGGACCAGTGTTGGTATTTCAGCAAGACCCCCAGGTGATTCATCTGCACATTCACGTTGGGAAGCACTGGTTTAAAACAGTGTTGACCACATTTGCTTGATAATCGGAATCACCTGGGGAAATTGTTACAAATCCAGATGTTGGGCCCTCCCTCAGTTTGCCTGGGCCACAGTCACAAAATGCTTAGGTGGCTTAAAAACAGAAATGTATTTTCTCATAGTTCTGGGGGCTGTGAAGTCCAAGATCTAGATGCCAACTGAATCAGACCCTCTTGTCAATGAAAAGAGTCAAACTCTGTAAAATATTTGCAGAGATTCATTGTGAGCCAAATATGAGTGACCAATGGTCCGTAACACAGCCCCAGGGGGTCCTGAGAACATGTGCCCTAGGTGTTTAGACTGCTTTGAATTTATACATTATAGGGAGACATAGACATCAATCGATACATGTAAGATATGGCTGGGCATGGTGGCTCACACCTGTAATCCCAGCACTTTGGGAGGCCGAGGCAGGCAGATCACCTGAGGTCAGGAGCTTGAGACCAGCCTGACCAACATGAGAAACCCCATCTCTACTAAAAATACAAAATTAGCCGGGCCTGATGGTGGGTGCCTGTAATCCCAGCTACTTGGGAGGCCGAGGCAGGAGAATCACTTGAACCCAGGAGGCAGAGGTTGCAGTGAGCGGAGATCGTGCCATTGCACCCCAGCCTGGGCAACATGAGTGAAACTCCGTCTCCAAAACAAAACAAAAAAAAATGTACATTGGTTCAGTCCAGAAAGGTGGGACAACCCCAAGTAGGGGCCTTCAGGTCACAGGTAGATTCAAAGGTTCTCTGACTGCAGTTGGCTGGAAGAGTTTATCTAAAGACTTGGAACCAGTAGAAGGGAATGTCTGGGTTAAAATAAGGGGTTGTGGGCCGGGCGCGGTGGCTCAAGCCTGTAATCCCAGCACTTTGGGAGGCCGAGACGGGTGGATCACGAGGTCAGGAGATCGAGACCATCCTGGCTAACACGGTGAAACCCTATCTCTACTAAAAAAAAAAAATACAAAAAACTAGCTGAGTGAGTTGGCGGGCTCCTGTAGTCCCAGCTACTCGGGAGGCTGAGGCAGGAGAATGGCATAAACCCGGGAGGCGGAGCTTGCAGTGAACTGAGATCCGGCCACTGCACTCCAGCCTGGGCGACAGAGCGAGACTCTGTCTCAAAAATAAAATAAAATAAAATAAAATAAAATAAAATAAAATAAAATAAGGGGTTGTGGAGACCAAGATCCTTATTACATAGGTGAAGCCTCCGGGTAGCAAGCTTTGGAGAAAATAGACTGTAGTTCTTATCGGACTTAGTCTATTCTCTCAGTCTTAAGGTCTCTGGTTTTGTTTGTTTTTGAGACAGAGCCTCATTCTGTCACTCAGGCTGGAGGGCAGTGGTACAATCACAGCTCACTGCAGCCTTGACCTCCTGGGCTCAAGTGATCCTCCCACCTCGGCCTCCCAAGTAGCTGGGACCACAGGCACGTGCCACCACACCTGGCTAGGTTTTTCTATTTTTTGTAGAGATGGGTCTCACTGTGTTGCCCCAGCTGGTCTCGAACTCCTGGGCTCAAGCAGTCCTCCCGCCTCAGCTTCCCAACATGCTGGGACTGTAGGTGTGAGCCACCACGCCTGGCATGTCTCTGATTTAAGGTGAATGCTGGTCAGCTGTGCCTGAATTCCAAAGGGAAGAGGGTATAATGGGGCACGTCCAACCCCCACTTCCCAGCATGGCCTGAACTCGTTTTTCAGGTTAACTTTGGAATGCCCTTGGCCGAAGGGAGGGTCCACCAGTCACTTGGAAAGCTTAGTTTATTTTTGGTTCACACTCTCTTCCCACAGGCCACATGCATTTTTTTTATTATTTTATTGTTTAAAAATGTTTTCTCACTTCAATAAGCTAGTCTACCAAATGGCCACCTTCTTATTATGTCCTCACATGGTGGAGAGAGACAGTGAGCTCTGTCATTTCGTCCTCCTCTTATGAGGGCACCAGCCTTACTGGGTTATGCCCCCCACTGGCCCTGCCCATTGAGCTGATTTTAAACCTCCTCACAGGCCCTATCTCCAAATAGTCACATTAGGGGTTAGGGCTTCAAACCATGAAGTCAGTCCATAACAAGCCCCAAACAGGGTAAGACCCAGGAATCTTGTAGGGTAAGACCTCTGAATCCCACACGCATTTGAAGCCTTGCTTGTGATCAGACAAGTTTGGGGAGCCCTGCTTGAAAATCATCTATCAGCAGTAAACTCTTGGCTCTTGTCTATGTGAAAATTACTTTATTTAGCGCTTGTCCTTCAGTGATCTTTTGATTGGTTAAACGAGTCTGAGTTGTTATTTTCTCTCAATATCTTGAAGGTTTAGCTTTCATGTCTTATGACTCCCCTTGCTGCTGTTCAGATATGGCTTCAGAGAAAAGTGCTGTCAGCCTACCTGCCGTTCCTCCGTTGGGTGAACGATCTTTTCTCCCTGTGCCATGTCCTCTTTGTCTCGGGTATTCTGAATTGTTACCATGAGTTGTCTAGCTGTGAAATTATTTTTATTTATTCTGCTGTGGATTTGTTGTGATTCCTGAAGTTGAGCACTGATAACATTTATTAATGTTGGAAAATTGTACCCATTATCTTCCTGGATTGTGTATCTCCCACATCATCCCTTTTCTCTCCTTTTCCATTTTCCACTGCATATCTGCTCCGTTTTTCCCACTGTCCTCCATGTCTTTCAGCTTTTCTTTCATATTTTCCATCTCTTTGACTTTCTCCTGCATTCTGGGTCAGTTCTTTAGAACTATACTTCATTTCACTAAATCTCTCTTCTGTTATGTCTATTGCTTAACTTGGCCTTTTGGATTTGTAGTTTTTGTTTTTTAAATCTCAACAACTATGTGGTTTCATTTCTACAGTTTACAATGGATCCTTTTTCAAATTGATTTTTTATTGTTCCTTGTTCTTGTTTTTGATTTTTTTTTTTTTTTTTTTTTTTTTTTAGATAGAGTCTCACTCTGTCGCCCAGGCTGGAGTGCAGTGGCACAATCTCAGATCACTGCAATGTCTTTCTCCTGAATTCAAGCGATTCTCATGCCTCAGCCTCCTGAGAAGCTGGGATTATAGGCGCCCACCACCACGCCTGGCTAATTTTTGTACTTTTAGTAGAGATGGGGTTTCACCATGTTGGCCAGGCTGGTCTCGAACCCCTGACCTCAAGTGATCTGCCCACCTTGGCCTCCCAAAGTGCTAGGAGTACAGGCATGAGCCACCACCCCTAGCCTAGTTTTGATTCTTTTTAAAGCACTTCAAGCCTACTTATGTTATTTTATTTTAGCAATTGGGGCCTTAAAAACCAGCCCAACACTCACTGGCATAAAACAATGATTTATCGTGAGGCACCTCCACTGTTTGCCTGGGGTCATCTCACCTAGGCTGGGCTCAGCTGGGGTGCTCTGTCCATGTAACTTTCATCCTCCTACTAGAACCAGCAAGCATTCTTGGGCAGATCCATCTCCTGACAGTGAAAGAAATCCAAAAGGACAGGTGGAAACATGCAAGCCCTCTTAGGGCCCAGGCTCAGAACTGGAACACTGTCATTCCCACCTCATTCTGTTGGCCAAAGCAAGTCTCATGGGCCACCCGCAGTCAAGAGATAGAAGAAAAAAAATCCTTTGTCCCTTTTGTGGGAGCAACTACGGAGTCACATGGCCAAGGCATGGCTGCAGAGAGGACTCAGTCTCCAGAGCCAGTGGTGCCAGCTGCCACACATTCTGGATCAGATCATTCCTAATTGGCAGCCTTTGGGGTTCTGGTTTTGCTGTTTGTTTTCTCTCACTAATGTAAGATTTTCTTTTTAAAAAATGTAAATACATATTCAAATTGGCTTTATCTATGGGGACTCTATGTTACTTGGGCTGAGAAATGTTCCCCCTGGAGAATATGTATTTGTTTTCATCAGGCACCTTGGGACACTACCAGCCTGGAGTTGCTTTAAATTGGCTTCTCAGCGGAGGTTTCCTTGGCCACAGAGTTCTGTAAACTCAACAACGGCATGACAAGCCATCTGTGATCACACATCCATCAGGGAGTGTGTTTCTTTCTCCACTCTATGAAGTTCTTTGTGGCTTTGTTTCTTCTGAAAGAGGAATGGAGAAGAGAAGAAAAAGAAAAAAATGTAAATCATTTACATCAGGGTTGTTTTAGTCCGTTTGTGTTGCTCTTAAGGAGCACCTGAGACTGAGTAACTTACAGAGAAAAGAGGTTGATTTGGCTCACGGTTCTGCAGGCTGCACAGGAAGCATGGCTCCCCATCTGCTTCAGGCTGTTCCATTCATGTTGGAAGGTGGAGGGGAGCCTGTGTGTGCAGGTCATATGGCAAGAGAAAGAGAGAGAGAGAGAGAGAGAGAGAGAGAGAGAGAGAGAGAGAGAGAGGAGGTGCCAGGCTCTTTTCAAGCCATTCATGAAGAATCAGGTCTATAACCCAAACACCTCCCACCAGGTCCCACCCCCAACATTGGGGACCACATTTCAACAGGAGACTTGGTAGGGAAAAATAAACCCTATCCAAACCGTGGCAGAGGTCTTATTCAAATCAAGGAATTTGGAAAGCTTTAGGAAAACAAAACTTACAGAGGACATGTCAAAAATAGTGTTTAAAAGGTAGAAAGCCTTTGTAAAAATGATCGGCATATTACAGGAGTTATTCAAGCAAATATAAAAGAACAAAGAGAAGATCCTGTGTCAACTGAGTATTCAGGAAAGCTGCCCCTCTTTGGAATTATGAAAAAGAGAAATCTCCTTTGGGGGAGTTCACTGACTGTGATTCCTGTGATCATATTTTAATATTAGGGTAAGACTTTGTTTCTTTTCAGCCATTGTGTCAAAAGGATCTCACTGTTTTTGCCTTTTCTCTTAGAAGAACAGAGACGTCAAATGGCAGTATGGGGTCTGGAGGTCTAAACCCTTTCACTCCTCCCAGGAAAGTGACCTTGGGTGTATGATCTTGCCTTCCCAACAGTTTTCCCAAGAAAAGTAGAGATGAAGTAGAGATGGGGAACCTTACAAGCTTCTTTTTTTTTTTTTTTTTTGAGATAGAGTCTTGCTGTGTCGCTCAGCTCACTGCAACCTCCACCCACCACGTTCAAGCGATTCTCCCACCTCAGCCTCCCGAGTAGCTGGGATTACAGGCATGCACCACCATGCCCAGCTAATTTTTGAATTTTTAGTAGAGACAGGGTTTTGCCATGATGGCCAGGCCGGTCTCAAACTCCTGGCCTCAAGTGATCTGCCCGCCTTGTGATGATTAAATGAGACACTGTAAGTTAAGGGATGACGTGGTAAAAACATGCCTAGCTCATCTAACTCAGTTTTTTTTTTTGTTTGTTTCTTTGTGTTTTTTGTTTTGTCTTGTTTTGTTTTTGAGATGGAGTCTCACTCTGTCACCCAGGCTGGAGTGCAGTGGTGCAATCTCAGCTCACTGCAAGCTCCACCTTCCGGGTTAATGCCATTCTCCTGCCTCAGCCTCCCAAGCAGCTGGGGCTACAGGCACTTGCCACCACACTCAGCTAATTTTTGTATTTATTTTTTATTTTTTATTTTTTGTATTTTTAGTAGATACAGGGTTTCACCATGTTAGCCAGGATGGTCTCAATCTCCTGACCTCGTGATCCACCCGCCTCGGCCTCCCAAAGTGCTGGGATTACAGGCATGAGCCACCGCGCCTGGCCTAACTCGGTTTTGAAAGTGTTGCTCAGGAGCCCACTCCATCTTCAGGCAGCCCTTGATCTGCATCATCTGGTGAATTTCCCTGGGGTAGATTTCCCCCAGCAACAAGGCTATGGGAAATCCTATGTTGGGAATGCAGCGGGGGCAGTAGAGGCAGGATGCAGGCATGAAGGAGGCACAAACTCGCCTCTTCAGTTGTCCTAATTTATTCTGGATACATCTGACTAGATGGGAAGCAAATGATTCAGAGGCATTGTTTGTGTCCAGGTCTCCCATCACACTTTGCTCCCTTTACCCTCCCTCAGGCTCCTCATTCCTGCCCACCAATCTGGTCTTCCCACTGGTTTCACATCTCTTCTGAGTGAAGACCTTCTAGCATTTGTTACAGTGCACATCCAGTAGAGACAAATGCTCTTGGCTTTGGTCTAAAATGTCTTTATTTCACTTTCACTTTTGAAATATATTTTTGCTGGGTATAGAATTCTAAGCTGATAGTACATTATTGTTTTTTTCAAGCACTTAAAGAGCTCATTCCATCCTCTTCTGGCCGTCATTCTTTCTGATGAGAAGTCACCATCATTCTTACGGTTGTTCCCCTGAATATAATGTGTCTTTTTTTTCCCCTAACTGCTTTTTTTTTTTTTTTTTTTTTGAGTTAGGGTCTCGCTCTGTTGCCCACGCTGGAGTTCAGTGGCATAGTCACAGCTTACTGGAACATCGCCCCTCCCAGACTCAAGCGATCTTCCCACCTCAGCCTCCCAAATAACTGGAACCACAGGTGTCCACCATCGTGCTCAGCTGATTTTTGTTTTGTAATTTTTTTATAGAGGTGACGTTTCTCCATGTTTCCCAGGCTGGTCTCAAACTCCTGGACTCAAGCAATCCACCTACCTCAGCCTCCCAAAGTGCTGGGATTCAGGCATGAGCCACCATGCCCAGCCCCACTGACTGCCTGAATGTGTCTTGAAATTAGTAATTCTGAATTTCTCTTTATCTTTAGTCCTCCACAGTTTGACTACGATGCTTCTGGGTATGATTTTCTTTGTATTTGCCCAGTTTGGGATACACTACCCTTCTTGGGGTAGATTTATATCTTTTGCCAACCTTAAATATTTCTTGGTCAGTGTCTCTTCAAAGATTGTTCTCTGGGTCTCTAGTTACATATATGTTAAGCCATTTAACATTGTCCTACAGGTCTGAGATCTTCTGTTCAGGTTTCCTTCAGTAATATTTCAAACATTTAGAACAATTTTAGATTTACAGAAGCATTGCAAAATAGTACAGAAATTCCTATATACCCCACCCTCAGTCTCCCCTATTATGAACATCTTTCATTAGCACACGATACATTTGCCACAAGTAATGAACCAACAGTGATAATATTACTATTAACTAAAGTTCATATTCAATTCAGATTTCCCTGTTTCTCCTCATGTCCTCTTACTGTCCCAGGGTCATACCCAGAGCACCACATCTCAGGCTCCTCTTGGCTGTCATGGTTTCTCAGACTTTCTTTGTTTTCTCGTTTGTGTTTTTGTTTCTTATGATCTTGACAGTCTTGAGGGTTACTGATGAAGTGGAATGACCCTCAGTTGGAATTAGCCTAATGGTTTTCTCATGATTAGACTGGGGTAACACATGTTGCAGAGGAAGGCCGCAGGTCACAGGTACACACTTTCACTGACTTGACTTATCACTTTGATGTTAACCTTAATTGCCTGGCTGGAGGTAATGTCTGGTTTCTGCACCGAAAGTTACTTTTTTCCCTTCTTTTTCATAGTGCAGTCTTTGAAAAGAAGTCACTGTGCGCAGCTCACACCTGAAGAGTGGGGAGTTATGTTCCACATCCTTAGAGGCAGAGTATTTGGATTTCTTCTGTATGAGAGATTTGTCTATTCTCCCTCATTTATTTATTTACTCAATGATTTGTGGATATTTCTTTCATACTTGGCATTATAATCCACTGCTATATTGCATTGCTCAAATTGTTCCAACCCTGGCCATTGGGAGTTGTCAGTTGCTTCTATGACCCTCTGCTGTATCCCCATTATCATGAATTTGGGGTGAGTTTTTTGGGGGGAGCACTTTCTTACTTTTTGACACTTCAGCATGCTCCAAGCTCATCTTGTATGTTTCCTACCCCAGTTGTATAATCAACCGTTTTTCTAAGGAGCCCTGGCTTATTTTATTGGATAATGGTTTCAAAAACCAAGAGCTTCTAGGATAATGTGGTATCTGAAAAACAAACAGAAACCAAGAGCTGGGTCCTATTCTTTGCTTATTGCTACTCCTCGGTTGGTGTTGCTTCTAGTCTAGCTCACCTGGCAGAGCAAAGGAATATGTGTGTATACTTGAACCCATCTAGATACTCGTATCTATAAATATTTATATGTGCAACCATCCGCATCTGTATTAAGCTAAAAATGAGTTCACACTGATGTCTCCAACTCTACTCCACCACCACATAAACCATTCTAACTTCCTTCCTTTCCTTGTCTGTAACTTCTCACTGCAACAGCAATAAGCCCAGCCACCTACTATCCACTTTTGCCATTCCAATATACATGTGTAGTGGTTTCAGAATTAAGTTGGGATCCCATGAAAGACAACTTTATCAACTAGAGTACAGCGCTTACATACAGCTTCCTTTGCTTTTAGTCTCATAGACTCTACTCATTTCTAAAGTTACTTAGGTCAACACTTTATTCCCCTATCCATTTCAGTGAGATTGTTTTACACATTTGTCTTGAGTCTTATTCTGCATTTCATCCTGGGATTCCCCTGACAGTCTAAATGATTTTTTAAATTTGCATACAATAAGGTTTACTATTTGTGCTATAAAGTTCTACAGGTTTTGACAAATGCATTCACTATTTACCTTCGCAGTATTGTACAGAATAGTCACCATTCACAATCACAGTATTGTACAGAATAGTTTCACTGCCAAATGCGTTCACCATTTGTCACTTTTTGCCCCCAAGAGTCCCTTGTTCTTCACCTGTTCAACCTTTTCAACATCCATTTTCCCAAACTCCTGGCAATCACTATTTAACATCTCTTCTCTCTAAAGTTTTGTTTTTCCAGAATGTCACATAATTGGAATCAGACAGTATGTAGCTCATAGCCTTTTTGTTTGTTTTTGTTTTTGAGGCAGAGTCTTAATCTGTCTCCCAGGCTGGAGTGCAGTGATGCAATCTCAACTCACTGCAGCCTCAACCTCCCAGGCTCAAGCAGTCCTCCCACCTCAGCCTCCCAAGTAGCTGGAACTACTGACATGTGCCACCATGCTTGAATGACCTTGCCTGCCTTGCCTGGCGTGTCTGCCCCTCCTCATGCTTTGACTCCAGAGGCAGAGCAGTCACAGGCCTCTCCTCCCCTCTCCTGGGAAGGCCTCATTCCTCCCTGGAATTTGACTCATGCTGGTTTCTCCATGTCCTCAGCTCTCGTGGGTTTCCAAAAGTGCCCATGCTGTAGCTTCTCCAGCTTGCTCTCCTGGCTAGGGTGGGGGCCACAGTCAATTTCAACTTTCTGCATCCTAATCAGAAGCAGAAAGCCCTTGCCCTCCTTGTCACCACTTTGGTCAGAGGTGATGTCCTTCGAATCCACCCTTTTGCTGAGGTGGGGTCCTCTGGAGTCCACAGTCCAATCTGTGGTCCATAGGCTCTGGGTTACTGCAATTGGCTAACCCCACAGAGCAGCCATGTCTTCCACTCACACTCACCGCCTCCTTTCCGTTGCTGGCCTGGGGGGTTCCTTTGCTCTGAAGCTCAGCCTTGCCCTTCAGCACTTTGCCTTGATGTGTGCAGTATGCAGCACTTTCTCCCTGTTTCCACTGGGCAATGGGCTCCTTGAGGCCTGGGCCCTGTTGGGCTCACATGTGAACTCCAGTGCCCAGCATCCGACCTGGCTCAGTCATCATCCAACGTTGGGTTAATGGCTTTTTGAATGGCCAGACCCCCAAGGACCTGATATTTTTGTGGCTTCTAACACCCTCTCTGCAGTCTCTGCCCAGGGATAGGCCAGGTTCCAGGCCTAACAACAGCCCTGACCTGAATGAGCCCTGTTCCTTCCTTCTACTCAGTCCTCTGTGTGCCTCACTGCTGAGGAAATTTGGCCCCAAGCCAGTTCTGAGGGTAGCCAGGCCTGGCTTGTCATCTCTCTGGACCTGGGGTCCCCTCTTCTGTCCACCCCACCCTCCTCTCCTACACCTCTCTCCAGGCAGTTGACAGCCATCCCAGGAGCCCCTGATGCTGACCAGGCAGGCCCCTCACAGCAGTCAGTGGAGGGATGGAGGGAGGGTGACTTGGCACTTTCAGCAGACAGTGAGGGTGGAGGGGCGGGGAACAAGGGTCATTAGTCAGCAGGAAGTCACCCTCTCTGAAAGGGCCCTGTCCCTCTAAATGAGCCTGCCCTGTGGGACCCCAGGAGTGTGCCACCTTGTGTGGGCCTGGCCAGGGTCAGGAAGATCCTGAGGCAGAGGAGGCTGTCGGGAAGAGAAAGGGCCCATCTCAGGACCCCTCTAGGCCCTGGTACATCCGGGATCTTGGGATGCGTGGAGGGAGAATTAAAGGGTGGGGCTGGCGAGGCAGGACACACTGCCGCCCATTCAAGCCCAGCGGGAGACAGAGAAGCAGGCCCTGCAGTGCACTCTGTGCATCTCCTGTCTCGCTGCCCTGGGGACCAGCCCTCACTACAGAGGTAGGGCTGCAGCGCCCAGCACTGTGGAAAAATGCCGTGCTGCCCCAGGGAGGCCCCCAGCACCCCAGGGAGGTGCAGGCAGGAGGCTGCAGCTGAGCGCTGTGTTTCTCCCCAGGGAAGCAGCTGTCACCCCTTGCTAGCCGGCTGGGCTTCTTACAGGAGGAGAGGACCTTTGTAAAACGAAAACCCCGAGGTAGCCTTTGCCTTCCCTTCCAAAACAGCCCCAGGCAGGTGGGTGCAGGCCTCCCAAGGTGGGGGGACTCCGTGGAGGGGCAGAGGCTGGGTTCTGCCCAACCCTCACACGCCGAAGGAGGGCCATGGGGAGAGGACAGCGGCGGGGACCTCAGCCGGGTGCACCTCCTGAACGTGGGAGGCTTGCTGGGCACTGTGGATGCTCCGCCCCAGCTCCTGCATGACCTCGGCACATTCAATTTCACCGACTGGCACAGGGGTGGGGCAGGCTGGGGCAGGGCATGCAGAGAGGGGCAGCAAGGCAGGCTGCCTGGAGGAGCTGGCCCTGGCAGCAGGTGAGAGTGGGCTGGGCAGAAGGCAGGAGGGCAGAATGGCCTGCTTCAGCCCTTGGGGCCTGGAGCGGCTGTGGGGGTCCGTGGAGGCAGAGAGTGTAAAGGGGTCCCTGCAGGGGTCAAGGACAAACGAAGCTCACTATCACTGAAGGCCTCAAGCCTGGGCCACCTGGGGAGGACTTGGGCAGCCAGGCTGGACCACCCATGGGGGTGGAAGATGGGGTGGAGGGCCACGCCCCAACCACCCACCCCAAGCCTATGCCCTGGTTACCCTGGCCTTGCCCTACTGGCTTCAGCCCATGCTCCACCCACCCTCACCTTGCCCCGCCCACCCCAGTCTATGCTCAGCCCCAAGCCACACCCACCAGACCTTGCCCTGCCCACACCCACTCCAGTCCTGCCCCACCCTCTCTGCGGCTCCCCGTGCTCAGGCTGCTCCTTGTCCGCAGGGATCCCAGAGACCCAAGAGGTGAGCGAGGTCTGCACCACCCCTGGCTGCGTGATGGCAGGTAAGCCTGGCTCCCTTGCCGTCCACAGCCTGCCCAAGGGCTGGGGGCTTCTGGCTGACACTGACACAGGCCCCGCCCAAGGCCCGGGGAGCAACTCCAAGACACAGCCCTTAGAGCTGGGTGGGCCAGACTCGCTGTGGAGTGGGGGGAGCTGGTGTTCTGCTGGCATCTGGCACCCGCTGGGCCCCCAGTCCCCAGCCTCCAGCAGGCAGGCCCTGCAGCAACAGCCATCCCGCCTCAAGAACCCCAGCGGCTTTTGTCCACATTTATAGAAAGAAAGGTTCAATGAATAGCCCCACTTTCTTACCTCAAATTTTCAACCAGGAATTTGTCTTAAAATTGGGAGTCAGGTACCACTATTTGCAGATGACAAAAACTGTTAACATGCTGTGAAAGCACCAATAGTGGAGAAGCTCTGGACTGTGACTCTTCTGCCCGTGTTGGGGGCTGGGGGGCCTGTGGTCGCGCCTTCTGTGAGGTCCCCAGTCCCAGAGGTGGAGTGGCCAAGACCAACTCGGACAGAATTTGAGGGGGCCGGGAGCGGTGGTTCTCACCTGTAATCCCAGCACTTAGGGAGGTGGGCGGATCACAAGGTCAGGAGATGGAGACCATCCTGGCTGACACGGTGAAACACTGTCTCTACTAAAAATACAAAAAAATTAGCAGGGCTTAGTGGCGGGTGCCTATAGTCCCAGCTACTCGGGAGGCTGAGACAGGAGAATGGCGTGAACCCAGGAGGTGGAGCTTGCAGTGAGCACTGCACTCCAGCCTGGGCGACAGAGCGAGACTCCGTCTCAAAAAAAAAAAAAGAATTTGAGGGACGGTCTTGGGTTGGGGGTGCAGCCCAGCTACCCCAGTTGAAAGCTTTCAGTGGGAAGCCTGGGGCTCCCCTGTCCCCTGCACATTCAGAGGTGCTGGGCCAAAGCCAGCCCCTCTGGGAGAATACAAACCCCCATGGTGGTGAGAGTCGCCCCTCCCTCTGGGGATGAGTAAGGGGGCAGGGGGCAGGGGGCAGAGTCGGGACAGAAAGGCCCTGGCCGACAGCCAGGAGCTGGGCCCAGCTCACAGGGCAGGTCCACCAGCTGAGCACCTCCTGTGAGCAGGCACCGTCTCAGCCATCGCCTCAGCCTGCAAGTCAGACTGCTGGTGTTCCCAGATTCACAGACAAGGAAATGAGTCTCGGAGGGTTGGGGCTCAAGGTCGTGTGGTTAATAAGTGAAAACCCAGCCAACTCATGCCGGAATTCCCAGCAACTGTGGAGGCCGAGGTGGGCCACCTGAGCCCAGGAGTTCCAGACCAGCCTGGGCAACACAGAGATACCCTGTCTCTACACATAAATGTTTTTTGAAAAGCATTCAGGCGAGGTGGCACACATCTGTGATCCCAGCTACTCGGGAGGCTGAGGTGGGAGGATCATTTAAGCCCAGAAGTTCAAGGCTGCAGTGAGCTGTGATCACGCCACTGCACTCCAGCCTGGGCCACAGAGTGAGACCCTGTCTCCAAAAATAAATAAGTGAAAACCCTAGCACTGAATCCAGGTTGGGGGATTCCCTCTCTGCAGCTCAGAGAGGGTGGTTAACTCTCCCAGGGCACACAGCTGCAACTGGATGGACAGCAGCCCCTTCCCGAGAGACCAGGCTGCCTCTTGGACCGGGAGGCGGGCTTCTGGACTGTCCACAACTCTCTCTGTCTCCCCTCTCCCTGCTCCACGCCATGGGGACGAGCAGCCGCCAGGATCCTCCAGAACATGGACCCGACCACGGAACCATGTAACGACTTCTACCAGTTTGCATGCGGAGGCTGGCTGCGGCGTCATGTGATCCCCGAGACCAACTCAAGATACAGCATCTTTGACGTCCTCCGCGATGAGCTGGAGGTCATCCTCAAAGGTGGCAGAGCATGGCCAGGGGCGCAGCGGGGTGACACCGAACAGGACAGCACTGGGCCAGGAGTTGGTCCTGGCTGTGTCTCGCCCCTGTTTCTGCTTCCTTCTTGGTCCGGTGGGCACGGAGGAGAGGGAATAAAGATCCAGCAGCTGGAGGGCCGCCTCTCGCCGAGCGCTGCAGGGGGTGTGGGAACCTGTGACCTGGCCCCTACAGCCTCGTCAGGCCTCTGTCCAACCTTTTCCTGTGCCCACAGCGGTGCTGGAGAATTCGACTGCCAAGGACCGGCCGGCTGTGGAGAAGGCCAGGACGCTGTACCGCTCCTGCATGAACCAGAGTGAGTGGGGGCCGCCAGAAAGGGGCCGAGGTGGGGGACGGGGGCGGGCTGCCCCTGCCAGGGCCTAGCACAGCCCCAGGACTCCATGGCTGCCCCTAGGGCAGGAGTGGGTGCCTTCGGGACTCATGCCAGAGGGTCTGTGTGCTGTGTCCCGCTCCCAGTCACAGGGTCCAGGCTCACAGTAATGCCAGCTGCCCTGCGGCCTCACTCACACCCCAACCCCAGCACAGACCACACGTTCCAGGCTGCAGGAAGACTGTGTGTGTGTATTATATGTATATGAGTATGTGTATATACATGCATGCATATTATACATTTATGTGCATATATGTGTGTTGTGTGTATATGTATGCGTGCACATTGTGTGTGTTTATGTGTATGTGTGTATGTGTATATATGTATATGTGCACATGCATGTATCTGTGTATATGTGTATATGTGATTTGTGCATGTGTACATGTGGGCACATGTGTATGTATGTATGTATATTGTTATGTATATGTGTATATGTATGCATGCAGTGTGTACATATGTGTGTGCATTATGTGTGCACGTGTGTTATGTGCACATCACATGTGTATTGTGTATAGTGTATAAGTGTATTATGTGCATATGCATGTATGTGTATATGCATATATTCTATGGGTGTGTTGTGTGTGCATATGTGTATGTTGTGTGTGCATGTATGTGTGTGTTATGTGTGTGTGTATTGTATACATATGTGCTGTGTGTACTTGTGTACATGTGTATATGTGCGTATGTATATGTATATATGTGTATGTGTGCATACGTGTATGTGTGTATGTGTTGTGTGTGTATTGTATATGTATGTCATATGTGTTGTGCATGTGGATGTATGTGGATATGTGTATATGTGTATGTGTGTATGTGTGTATATGTGTTGTGTGTGTTTTGTATGTATATGTCATATGTGCGTGTGTGTGCATGTAGATGTATGTGGATGTGGATGTGTATATGTGTATGTGTGTATATGTGTTGTGTGTTTTGTATGTATATGTCATATGTGCATGTGTGTGCATGTAGATGGATGTGGATGTGTATATGTGTATGTGTGTATATGTGTTGTGTGTGTGTTTTGTGTGTATTGTATACATGTGTCGTGTGTGTGTGGATGTGGATGTATGTGGATGCATGTGGATGTATGTGGATGTATGTGTGTGGTGTGGGGCAGATTATCCATGTTTCAGTTCCCATTAAAGGAATTCACGTGCTTGGAGCACCCCCGGCCCAGCACCGTTTAACTCCTCCACTTGGGGGTCTGCAGGCCCAGCCTGTGGTTGTGGCTGCGTAGAGACAGCTCCTCCACTGAGCACCAGGGCTCAGGGCTGGCTGTTCTCCCCAGGGGGTCTCGCGGAGCCTCCACCTGACAGTGGAACTCGCTGGGACCCTGGCTTTAGGGGGCGTCTCCATGAGACCCCTGCTTGGGTACACTGGGCTTGTCTCCTCCCCACGGAAACTGAAGGCCAGGCCCCCAGTCTGGGCAATACCCGCAGCTGCAGACAACTTCCTGTGTCCTCACCTTTACTTAATTTTTGGCCTGAGAGGCTGAATATACAAAGGGCAGGGGCCAGACCGTGTGGAAAACCGGGACGCGACTCCGGACCTACAGCCCAGCCCGGAACCCATCCCTTCATCCTCAGTGGGCAGCCCAGGAGGTCAGACGGTACCCCCACGGCATCCGGCCCCAAACAGCCGGGGCCTGCCTCGTCCCGGGCAACCTCCCCTGGAATGTCTGTCCCTGCTTCCAGCGGAGGACCCGAGCCAAGCCCGGAGGAGCCCGGCCTCTAGTGAGCCCACCACAGCGTCCCCAGGCCAGCGGCCCCCACTCGGCCCACCTGGGCCTCCCCTCTTCCACTAGGAAGCCCTGCTGCTCCTTGCAGGCCTTTGACCTGACAGTGCGCCTGCCATGCTGTGCCAGCCCCGAAGCCTTCGCTTTGCCCTCTGGGTGGTCTTCACTGATTCCCACAGTGACTCTCTCCGTGTCCCCACCTTTACTTAATCTTCCACTGCAGGGCTTCTGAGCTGCTTGTCGGGGCCCCACCACGCTGAGCTGAGACACAAGACACACACAGGCCCCAGGGCTCCCCTGCCTCCCCCACACCCCCTCCCAGCCCACCCGGCACCCACCGCCACTGCCTGAGTCCTCGCCGAGGCTTGGCCTGCGCGCAGAGCCTCCTCTCCTCTCCCGGGCTCCTTGCTTGCTGGCCGGCTCCCAGGTCCCAGGGGGTCCCTCCCACCATCCTCTTTGTCCCTCAGGGCTCGTGCGTTTTCTCAGCCCCCAGGTCTCCTTTCACACCTATGTCCAGCTTCAGCCTCCGCCTCCAGCGCTGCAGAGCTGCCAAGATGCTGCTCTGTGAGGGGAGGGTGCAGGTGTAAAGGCCCAGGCTGGGAGGCCGCCTCTCGCCGAGCACTGCAGGGGGCGTGGGGACCTGTGACACCGGCCAACAGTGCCCCCACAGCTCTGTGTCGTGGCACGTGAGCCACAGGGAGGCTGGGAGAGTGACCACTGCCTCCCTCCTCAGGTGTGATAGAGAAGCGAGGCTCTCAGCCCCTGCTGGACATCTTGGAGGTGGTGGGAGGCTGGCCGGTGGCCATGGACAAGTGGAACGAGACTGTAGGTAAGGCCGGGCCTGGTGGCAGCCTCACAGACAAACGGAACAGGACGAGGGCCAGGACTCCTTCGGCCCGAGACTTTCCAGGAGGGGACCCCACCCCCACCCCCCAGCTGCCTGCTCTCAGGAGCCCCAAGAGGCCCAACCCAGCCAGGGCAACCTCGGGGTCCTGGGAGGTGGTTTAGACTCCATGCTGGGGAGTTGGTGCCTCATAGCCAGTCCCATTCAGCCCTGCAGAGGGACGCCCCTCCTCAGCCCCTAGGAGCACTTGACGCTCAGGCACCAGCCAGGCCCCGGCCCCAGGGTTCCCCACTCTAAGCATGCGCTCCATTCCCCTGGGGGCAGGAGTGATGCCCCACGTGGCTGGCAGCCCTGACGACCCCATGCTGCGCCCAACCCCCTCCCGTCACCTGGGGGCCCGCCTGTGGCTCCTGGGCTGTTAGGGAAAGTGTCTCGCGTATTCCCCAGTCCCTAAGGCGCACGGGTGAGCTCCCCACCCTATGGCCCCCTAGTTCCTAGCTCCGGAGGCCAGATTCACTGACAAGGGGCCGGGCTGGGACCCCAGGGCCCACCAGTCTCCAGAGCGGGGCGCTGCCTCCCCAGGACTCAAGTGGGAGCTGGAGCGGCAGCTGGCACTGATGAACTCACAGTTCAACAGGCGCGTCCTCATCGACCTCTTCATCTGGAACGATGACCAGAACTCCAGCCGGCACATCATCTACGTACGAGCTGCGCCGGTGGGCAGGGGTAGGCAGGGTCCCCGAGCCTGGCTGGGGGCTCTTGCAGCACAGCAGGAGGACAGGCCAGGCGGTCAGGGAGTTCCAGGGTCTCCCGGGACCTGGGCTCCTGGCTCCTGTCCACGTCCATGGGCCCGGGGATGAGCTGCTGCTGCTGGAGTTTCTGTCAGGCTTCCTGGCCGAGCTGGTGGCCACATCAGAACCCGGCTCTGGTCAGAGGGGCAGGGCTCCTGAACAGCACGGCTGGAACCAGGGCAGGAGGCCTGACCTCAGGGAACCACTGCTGGCCACGGGCTGGAGGCCAAAGAGAAACACACGAAACAAATACACACCCCACTCTGGGGGAGCCGCGGGTGCTGCGAGGCCCAGGGCAGCCTGAACTGTTGCCCCCCACCCCCGCCACCCTCTCCAGTCCAGCCCAGCACCCCACCATCACTCAGGGCAGGGCCTGGGCTCCAGGGTCCAGCACAAGCTCTGCCACCAGCTCCTGGGCAGAGCATGTGTCCACGGGGCACAGTCCTGGGGGGAGGAGGCTGCTGCCTGCCTCAGCCAGGCTGTGGGGACTCCGGGCCCCTTGCCCAGGGTCACACCTTCTGTGTTTCCAGATAGACCAGCCCACCTTGGGCATGCCCTCCCGAGAGTACTACTTCAACGGTGGCAGCAACCGGAAGGTGGGTGGGTCCTCACCACAATGCCAGACGACCCCAAGACACCACCTCGCCCCCTACCCCGTGGCCTGGCCCTCCTGTAGCCCACCTGGCTTTCCTTCCCCAAAGCTGGTGTTATGAGCACCTGTGGAGGTTGAGCCTGGCACTGAGGGCGGGGGGTGCAGACGCAACCCATCGCTTGCCACCATCCTGGGGGGATGTTGCCTCAACACCCGGGCCAGGCCCAGGGACAAACTCAGCTCAGCAGCAGCCCCGTGGGGCAGAACTGCCCTCCCCGTCCCGTCATACAGAACCAGGCCCCGCGCCTGCTCCACCTCCCCCGTCCCGTCATACAGAACCAGGCCCCGCGCCTGCTCCACCTCCCCTGTCCCGTCATACAGAGCCAGGCTCCGCCACACCGGATTGCTGGGAGGGCCCCTGGAGATCTGAGCGCAGGCAGCCAGGCCCCGCGCCTGCTCCACCTCAAGGGGCTGTCAACAGAGGAGAGCGATGAGGAACCCCACTGTGGACAAGGGGACCTTGAGGCCAGCAGGCCCAGGGCTAGCCCGGGGTGCAGGGAAGGGTGGGGAAGGACAGGGAGCAGGTAAGGAGGGCACAGGCATCCAAGCACCAGGGCAGAGGTGAATAGGCATGAGGCATGAATGCCCCAGAGGGCCAGACACAATCCAGGGGGCCTCCTGATGAAGGTGGGCTATGAGCTAGACTTTGAAGGATGACCAAACCCAGAGGAAGGGCCATGTGGCCAAAGGTGGGCAGTGGTGCTGAGAGAACCAGGCCAGAGCAGGAGGGACTGGAGCATCTCAAAAGCGCCATGTATGGCCATGTGTTCAAACCAGGCAGCTGTGGGCTGAGCCTGGCCAGGGCATTGGCCTGCACTGGGGAAGCCCTGCCCAGCGTGAAGAAGGCAGCTCCCTGAGGAGCAAGCTTCCTCAGGATCCAACTCCTGACCCTCAGGCCAGGGAGCACCTGGGTAGGGAGGCCCCAATTAGCCCTGGCACCCACCACCCCAGCACCCACAGCCCTGGCACCCACAGCCCCAGCAGGCCCAAATTAGCCGTGGCACCCCCAACCCTGGCACCCACCACCCTGGCACCCACAGCCCCAGCACCCACAGCCCCAGCACCCACAGCCCCGGCAGGGCCAAATTAGCCCTGGCACCCCCAACACCAGCACCCACCACCCCAGCACCCACAGCCCTGGCACCCACCCTGTGCCAACTCTTATAGGCAGCCACACAGTTTAAGCCCTGAGCAGTCCCGCAGAGTAGGTCCCCTGTCCAGAGGCTCGGGCACAGGTCATGCATCTGAGATGCTCCCACTCGGCACTCTGTGTGCCCGAGAGCCTGCTGGTCAAGGTGGGTGGACACACGTCAGGGGCTGCCCCGTGTCCTACTCCCACCCCACCCCCACAGAGAGCTCTCTGGGGGTCATGGTGGCCAAGGTCATCCAGCCCTGCCCGGCGTCCTTTGACCCAGGTGCGGGAAGCCTACCTGCAGTTCATGGTGTCAGTGGCCACGATGCTGCGGGAGGACGCAAACCTGCCCAGGGACAGCCACCTGGTGCAGGAGGACATGGCACAGGTACTGGAGCTGGAGACGCAGCTGGCCAAGGTAAGGAGGCCGGGGTGGGCGGGAGCGGGCAGGGAGTGAGCTGGGAGCTCGAGGGGGCTTCCTGGCCACCCACCTGTGTGACCGCTCTCCCCGGCGCAGGCCACAGTACCCCAGGAGGAGAGGCACGACGTCATCGCCCTGTACCACCGGATGGGCCTGGAGGAGCTGCAAAGCCAGTTTGACCTGAAGGTGAGGCCACACCACACAGGAAGCTGGCGCTGGTCGGGCGGAGAGTCGTGGGGGACATGGAAGTGACCCTCTGAGAGGGCACCCTGCCTCGCATTTAAGCTCAGAAACATTCCCCATCCCCGAGCAGGGAGACCCTGTATCTGATCACCCAAACCTGCTGCAGAGCAGCACCAGCCCGATTTCTAATGTCACTGGGACAACAGTGCCAACTGTGCCGTCCTGGAACAGAGTCACCCATCGGTGCAGTGCTGTGATGGCCCCGGTCTTCTGAGCAGGAAACGGAGGCCTTAGGGGGCTGCTGATGTGTGGGGTGTGCAGGGTCCCACCCAGGGCTCTCAGACCCCAGGTCTGGCTTAGAACCTTAGCAGGGTGCTGCCTCCCAGTCCTGCCTGCCCTGAGGGTAGCAGCTGCCCCAGGCCACACCCTCAGGTGCTCCCCTCCCCAGTGCCCAGGCCAGGCACTGCCCTGTGCTTTGAGGTTCGGGCTGGAGAGGAGCAGCCCAGCCTGGGAAGGGACAAGTTCCCCACTCCTTCCGCCGACTCTCACCCTGCTGGAGCAGCCGGCCTTCTCAAGGGCCTCCTCCCCAAGGAGGCACAGGTGTGCAGCTTTGGCAAAGGGTGCCCAAGTCAGCAAGGGAGGGTAATGGCAAAAGGGGGTCCAAAGCCCCTGCCCCCTCAACGAGGGGATGTCCCTGAGTGTCTGGAGCCACAGCTCTTGCCAAGGGCAAGATAGACTCTGGGGAGAGCCTCGCCCCAGGGCACCTAGTGCCCTGGAAGGCTGGTGGTCTCTAGATCCGTGCTGGTCTCCAGGGCTGGCCTGCAGGGACACACCTTCCCCAACACCCGGCCGCCCCTCACACCCAGAGCACACGCAGTGGGGCCAGGCTCTATTCTGGCCCTGGGCTTTATCCCCTTCCCAAACAAAGGCCTGTCTCGATCGAGGTTCCAGTGCGGGAGAGGGACAGGAAAGCAGAGTGACCTCTAAAACGTATCAGAAAGACAGAAACGGGGCATGGAAGCGGCCCGCTGAGAGGGCACCTTGCCTCACGTTTATCCCCGAGCAGGGAGACCCTGTATTTGATCACCCAAACTTGGTGAGGATGAGCTCAGCCAGGATAGCAGACAGGAGGGAAAGCCTTGCAGAGAACCAAGGGCCATGGCTGTCTGGGGCCAGCGTGTCTCACACAGCAATTCCCAAGGGTCTGGGGCAGGGACTCCCGGCTAGTGAGTGCCAGGCCTAGAGAGAGATGGAGTAGGAAGTAAAGCGGGGCACACCGTGTCTGACCTTGGGGGCCACTTTAAAGTCTCAGACCTGCCCAGGAAGGGTGGGGGTACGACAGGACGTGACCTAGTTCACAAGTAAGAGTGAGTGAAGGGGATGGGGCAGGTGGCAGAGAAGCCAATCAGAGGCTGCCACACAGCCCGGGTAAGAGATGGCAGCTCTGTCAAGTGGGCTGCCCGTGGTGGATTGATTTCGGAGGTGGAGCCAACAGGGTTTGCAAACGGACTAAATATGGAGAGAACTCAGACGGCCTGAGGTTGCTGTGGAGACATCACAATGGCAGGTTCAGGGGAGCGTCCAGGAGCCCAGGGTTTGGGGACATTTAGTTTACAATGCGTTTATGATGTTCAGAATTGCCCCAAAGTGAACACGTCCACACAACCACCTCTCAGATCCTCAGATCAAGACATACGTGACCACTGACATCTCAGAAGCCCCCACATGCCCCTGCCTAGCCCCTGTGCACGCCTCCTTCCCTGGAGAAGATGATCCTGACTTCTCCCTGGAGGGAGGCCGGTCCCTGACGTGGCCTCTCGATTGCTGAGTGGCCTCTGACTCTAGGAAGAGACCCTGACTTCTCCCTGGAGGGAGGCCGGTCCCTGACGTGGCCTCTCGATTGCTGAGTGGCCTCTGACTCTAAGAACATGCGACAACTCGGGTCCCACTGTGCTGTCTCTGGGCCTTTTCTGAGTGACGCTGTCGTGCCCATGCCTGTGTGTGCCTGTGGCAGGCAAGTGGGTGGGACTGGAATTGCTAGGTCGAAGCACACGCATCTGTTCAACAGTAACAGGCACCGTCTTTCCCCAGAGTCATCCAGGGATGTGCGCTCCCCAACAGCGGCTGGTGCCACATGCTCGCCCGTGCTGGGTGGTGTCCGTCCTCACCTTAGCCATTTGTGCACCTGTGTAGTGGGGTTTCATCTGGGTTCAACGTGGCTTTCCCCAAGGGCAGATAAGGTTAAACGCCATCTCCTGTCAACTGGCCAATGTCGTTCCCTTTTGTGGAATGTCTGTTCGAGTCTTGCCCATTTGTTCTATCGGGCGATCTTTCTCTTATTGCTTCTTGGAGTTACCTATTTTAGATGTGACTCCTTGGTCAGCTTATGTGTACAAATGTTCTCCCCACTGGGCAGCTTTGCTTTTTTATTCTCATAAGAGTTTCTTTGTTTTTAAGGAGGCTACTAAATGGTCCAATTTATTGACTTAGCAAACGTGTGCAGATCTCTTCTTCGTGGTTAGTATTCTTTGTGTTCTGCTAAAGAACTCTTTGCCTACCCTCAAGGTTGCTTAGGTCTACAATCTACTTTGAGTTGACTTTTTTAATGAGCAGTGAGATGTAGGAATTGTTTCTTTCTTATGGATTTCCAGTCAATCAGCACCATTTATTAAAAAGAGCCCCCTGTGAGTCCCTGGTCTTGGTGCTTTCTGTGTTATAAATCAGGTGTCCCTGTGTGTCTTTGTGTGGGCCCATATGTGTATTTCTGGACTCTCTTCTGCCCCACCGGTCTCTTTATCTACCCAAGTGATAACCCCTACCCCCTCACTCCTTCAGCTTTATAATGTCTTGGTAGTCAGTAGAGTACGTATGTCAACTTTGTTCTTCAAGAGTGTCTTGATAATTCTCAGTCCTTTGCATATTCATATAAAACTTAACATTAGCCTGCCATTTGCATACACACACACACACACAAAGAGAAAACCCTGCTAGAAATTTGATAGGGATCACTTTGAATCTCTGTATCAATTTGGGGAAGACTTTGCAATGCCGAGTCTTCCAATCCATGAACATGGTATATGCTTCCGTTTATGCTTCAGTTTTTCTTAATAACTTTTGAAACTTTCAATGTCAAGTTCTTATACATATTTTATTCGATATATTCCAGGTGTTTGGTTTTCTACTGTAAATAGAATCATTTTGAAGTTATCTTATTTGTTGCTGACATATGGAAATACTGACTTTGTAAATATGCAGTCTTAATGCACTTATTAATTCTGGTTGTTTATTTGTAGAATAAACAAAATCGTATCATTTGTGAAAAACAACAGGGGGCTTGGGTTTTTTGTTTTTGTTTTTGTTTTTGTTTGAGACAGGGTCTCACTCTGTCACACAGACTGGAGTGGAGTGGCACAGTCATGGCTCACTGCAGCCTTGACCTCCTGGGCTCAAGCCTCCTGAGTAGCTGGGACCACAGGAATTCACCACCACCATGCCTTGGCTGATTTTTCGTTTTGTTTTTTGTTTTTCAGAAACAGGGTTTCTCTATGTTGGCCAGGCTGGTCTTGAATCCTACACTCAAGCAGTCCTCCCGCCCTGGCCTCCCAAAGTGCTGGGATTACAGGCATGCGCCACCGCACCTGGTCCAGTTTTATTTATTCTCTTTCAGTTCTTACTGGCTTTATTTCATGTTTGCTCTTACTGAACTGGCCAGGATTTTGAGCGTAATGCTGATGTCATGATAGTAGACATTAGAAGAAAAGCACATACATTCTTACCATTAAATTTTATGTTTGGCTGGACACAGTGGCTCACACCTGTAATCCCAGCACTTTGGGAGGCCGAGGCAGGTGGATCACCTGAGGTCAGGAGCTCGAGACCAGCCCGGCCAACATGGTGAAACCCTGTTTCTACTAAAAATAAAAAAAACTAGCTAGGTGTGGTAGCACATGTCTGTAATCTCAGCTACTAGGAAGGCTGTGGCGGGAGAATTGCTTGAACCCAGGGGTCGGAGTTTACAGTGACCTGAGATCATGCTGCTGCACTCCAGCCTGGGCAACAAAGCGAGACTCTGTCTCAAAAATAAATTTTTAAAAAAGTTATGTTTGCTATGGAGTTTTGTTGCTGCTGCTTCATACATTTCTTTTATCGGATTATAGAACTTTCCTTCTATTTTTCTTTTTTTTCTTTCTTCCTTTTTTTTTTTTTTTTTATTTGAGACAGAGTCTTGCTCTGTCACGCAGGCTGGAGTGCAGTGAAGCAATCTCAGCTCACTGTAACCTCTGTCTCCCAGGTTCAAGCAATTCTCCTGCCTCAGTCTCCCAAGTAGCTGGGACTACAGGCGTGTGCCACCATGCCCAGCTAATTTCTGTATTTTTAGTAGACACAGGGTTTTGCCATGTTGGCCAGACAGATCTTGAACTCCTGGCCTCAGGTGATCCACCCACCTCAGTCTTCCAAAGTGTTGGGATTACAGGCGTGAGCCACTGTGGCTGGCCCCTTCTATTTTTATTTGCCAAGCGTTTTTATTATGAATAGATAGCAGATTTTATCAAATGCCTTTTCTGCACCTGTTGAAATGATCATGTGACTTTCCTCCTTTATTCAGTTATCGTAGTGGATTAAAATGATTTGATTTTCAAATGTTATGCCGAACTCGTATTCCTTGAATAAATCTAATTCAGCTGTGAGGTATTATGGCATTTTGTATGAGTATGGCTAGGTTCTATTTGCTAATATTTTGCTTAGAACTTTTGTATCTATGACATAAATGAGACTGGTTTATTATTTGCTCTGCTTATAATATCCTATTTTGGTATTAAGGTTATTCTTGGCCTCATAAATCAAGTTGAAAAGCATTTTCTCATCTCTGGAAAGTTTTAGTACGATTGGCAGTTTTCTTTAAATGTCAGATAGAATCCACTGGTGAAGCCAGATGGGTCTGGAAATTTCTTTTTGAAAATTTTTTAAATGAAAGGATTCCATTTATTTAACCTAGAAGACTATTCATATTTTCTATTTCTTTTTTTGTCGTTTTTGCTAAGTTGTGTTTTTCTAGGAACTTGCCTATTATACTTAGGCTTTCACATATATCTGCATGATCACTTGGGTTTTTACAGCTGTAGGCTCTGTGATAATGTCACGCACCCTTTCCTGATTCTGATTACCTGCACGTTCTCTCTTATTCCTTGAACATTCTTCAATGGGGGCTGGGTTTCTTAGGTTCGCAGGAACTGTTTCTCCCTCTCTCTCTCCCTCTTTTCTCCCCACTTCCTCTATCCACAGGGATTTAACTGGACTCTGTTCATACAAACTGTGCTATCCTCTGTCAAAATCAAGCTGCTGCCAGATGAGGAAGTGGTGGTCTACGGCATCCCCTACCTGCAGAACCTTGAAAACATCATCGACACCTACTCAGCCAGGTGAGGCCCAGGGAGGGTCTCCAAAGGCCTCAGCATCTTTGCCCCTGCTCTCCCATCCTCCCCAACACAGCTTCTGCTCCCAGGAGGGGACCCTATGAAGCATCTGCCCTGAGGGGTGTGGGACATGACGGGTTAAGCTTTAGTGACCAGTGGAGCCTTACATTAAAGATGTGTCACATCCCAAGCACCCGGGGCAGATGGGCTGGATCTTGGAGGAGGTTTTCTCCAGCACCCGTAACTCTCTGTTTGGGGTGGAACGTGCTGGCCAAGGGCCCTAGGCCATATCTCCTCCCTTGCAAAGACCTCTCACCTGTTCTCCCCCTCACCCTCTACCTTCTGCCCCCAGGACCATACAGAACTACCTGGTCTGGCGTCTGGTGCTGGACCGCATTGGCAGCCTAAGCCAGAGATTCAAGGACACACGAGTGAACTACCGCAAGGTGAGCCCCTGCCCCACCCGGAGCCTGGCCCAGCACTCATTCATTCAGGCCACGATGCTGAGCATAAGCTGTGGGCAGGTACCGAGGTCCACACCAGGGTCACAGCCATGGACGAGGCAGGGCGAGGCGCCTACGCTGGTCAACCATGAGCGGTCAACAGGGCAGAACGCAGCTCTGCCAAAACCACAGAGCATGATGTGGTGCGGAGGCAGGGAGGGACGAGGGCAGGGAGCGTTGCTCCGGGGAGGTGACATTTGAGACCTTAAAGGCCTGAAGAGAAGGCAGGGTGATTTCCCGAGAGAAGAAACAGCCAGTGCCAGTGCAGAGGCCAGAGGCAGGAGCAGGCAGGGACCAGGGGGCCAGACCCGGGGTCAGCAGGGGACAGGAAGGAGAAGAGGGCAGGGAGGGAGGTGAGGTGACTGCGGCTGTGGGCCACAGCAGCCGGTTTGGGTTGTACTCCCTGTCTGAAAACCGCCAGGGTGCTAAGAGCAGAGGCTCGGTCAGATTTCCTGCTCTGTAGTCACTGTGGCTGCTCCCGGCTGGGGTGAGGGTGGAGACAGGGAACCGCAGGGAGGCCCTAGCGGGATTCTGGCTGTTCTGAAGACAGTGAGCTGGGTAGGGGGCAGTGTCAGCATGGAGGCCAATGTGGTCACCCAGGTGAGGTGGCGGGTTTGGCCAGGGTGGTGGCAGACAGACAGACGCGGGGGAGGTATTGGCCACAGCAGCTGAGGGATTGGGTACGGGGGCTAAGGGCAGAGGGGAGTCGGGACTCTCAAGACCTTTGCTGGAGTAATGAGAGGGACAGAGGCCCCCACTGCAATGGGGAGACTGAGGCAGAGGCAAACTGGGGGCAAGTCAAGCCTCCTGGTGCCATGGGGGCTCAGAGACATCTGTGAGCCAAGCGTCAGTGGGGCACTGAGTCTAGGAGCTTCTGGGGAGGCAGAAAGGGCTGCCTCCCTTTCCTAGGCGGCAGGAGGTCCTGCAGCCCAGAAGGTGTGGCAGGACGCTGGGCAGAGCGCTCCCTGGGCTTGCCTGAGTCTGGGGTCCATAGTCTCGTGCCCCTGTGTCCCTGGGGACAGATGAGCAGGTGTTCTCACAGCTGCTTCAACAATGGGGAGACCAGGGCCCTGGGAGCTGGTGGCTGAGAGGCACATGGTCCCAGGCCTTGCTCTGGGTTCAGCGCCATCCCAGTGCCTTGGGACTGGGACTGGAGTCCTGGATAGCAGAGTCCAGCCAGACAGCCAGGACAGGGACTGGGGAGGAACCCCCCAGCTCCCCAGGGTAAAGGCCCAGCTCTCAGTCGGGGGAGGTCCCCCAATCACAAGGGCATGCCCATCCTCCCTCTGCCACTGCAGCACCCAGAGGCAAGGCTGAGACCATCCCATGCCCCCTGCTGGCCCCGGGGCACCCTGAGTCTGAGGATAGGTGGGTCTGCTCACCCCGTAAGCCCAGGGCCCCATGCCAGGCTTGGCGAGGCTGACGTGGGGGCCGGTGGGATGAACGGGTGGCCCCGCCAGGCACTGTTCGGCACGATGGTGGAGGAGGTACGCTGGCGTGAGTGTGTGGGCTACGTCAACAGCAATATGGAGAACGCCGTGGGCTCCCTCTACGTCAGGGAGGCGTTCCCTGGAGACAGCAAGAGCATGGTGGGCACCCCTCATCCATGGCCCACCTGGGGCCAGCCTTCCGCAGGGACGCTGAGCCTCCCTGCCCTGGGACTCCCACCCTGCCCAGGCCTAGAGGCCCCTGGGAGAGCCACACTTGCTCCAGCGCACCAGACAGAGGGAGGCCAAGGGAAGCTGTGCCGGCCCCCATGCCCCTGACCCCAGCCGACCATTGGGCCCCACTCCTGGGCCCTGCAGGTTCAGCTGGGAAAGGCACAGGTGGTACAAGTTGCCCCAGGCCCATGAGGACCCACAGCCCAGCAGGGAGGACCCTGAAGTTGGGTGGTCATCTCGTCCCCCCAGCAGCCCCACACCTCACCCGAGAGGCCCACAGCTGGGCAGCCCAGGGCCTTGCCCCGGCAAGGCTCAGACCAGACCTCCCCAAAGCCCTTGAAGGTTGGTCATCTGCCCTCCAGATAAGTCTGGGACACGAGGGCCATGCCTGCTTCCCAGGTCAGAGAACTCATTCACAAGGTGCGGGCAGTGTTTGTGGAGACGCTGGACGAGCTGGGCTGGATGGACGAGGAGTCCAAGAAGAAGGCGCAGGAGAAGGTACATGGCTCGCAGAGGCTGGGGCAGCCCCGACTGGATCTGGGCACGGGCAGCACTGCCCCGACAAAGCCGCCTGACAGCCCCCATGGGGAGAAGGCAGCCCTGGGAGGCACAGACAGGACCACTCGTCCACTGTGGAGCTGAGGAAAAGCAGGCAGGGGTGGGAAGCTAGGCCTGGGACATCCACAGTGCCCCCCAGGAGCCAGCGGGGGTAGCAGTGGCCTCGGGAGTGAGGGTCAGACCCACCAGAAGCCCCTCTTTACCCAAGTGACAGACGGCAGCCAAGTGACCCCTCCAGGGCCCCTGCCCCCACCCAGGCCCCTGGCGGGCTGTTGGGCTGTAGGTCAGGTGGGCGGAGCCAGACCCCTGGCGGGCTGTTGGGCTGTAGGTCAGGTGGGCGGAGCCAGGCCCCTGGCGGGCTGTTGGGCTGTAGGTCAGGTGGGCGGAGCCAGGCCCCTGGCGGGCTGTTGGGCTGTAGGTCAGGTGGGCGGAGCCAGGCCCCTGGCGGGCTGTTGGGCTGTAGGTCAGGTGGGCGGAGCCAGACCCCTGATGGGCTTTTGGGTTCTAGGTCAGGTAGGCGGAGCCTTCAATGCTCTGTCCCCATTAAACCTCCCCAGAGACTGCAAGGTGAGAGCCAAGTCCCGGAGTCCCCCAGTCCCTCACCCACAGGACAGGGATAACACAGCCAGGATGCCCTGGGCCGACCCCTCCCACAGTGGGGCACTCACTGACCGGTCCCAGGGCTGACCCCATACGCAGTGGGGCACCCACTGACCAGTCCCTCCTCCCCACTCAGGCCATGAGCATCCGGGAGCAGATCGGCCACCCTGACTACATCCTGGAGGAGACGGACAGGCGCCTGGACGAGGAGTATTCCAACGTACGCCCCTCACCCCAGCCCTAAACCGCCCCCTACACCGTGGACATGGGCCCTGATTTCCTGGGGCATCCTCTGTGCCAAGCCCTGCGCCCTCCTGCTGGATGCTAACATAGTTATCCTCACCGAGCCCTAGGGTGGTGGCTCCAGCACTACTCTCAGTGTACAGATGGGGAAACTGAAGCTTGGAGGGATGAGGGACTTGCTCAGAGTCACGTAAATGCTCACAGCCAGGGCTGCCCCACCCACCTGCACCCACAGCCAATTGTCCGCGTGCAGACGCCTGGCGAGGCTTGAAGTCCTTCCCCAACCACCCGAGACCTCTCCCCTTGCCCCTCTGAGGGCCCAGCCCGAGCATCTGGCAGTGACTGCACCTCTCCCATAGCTGAACTTCTCAGAGGACCTGTACTTTGAGAACAGTCTGCAGAACCTCAAGGTGGGCGCCCAGCGGAGCCTCAGGAAGCTTCGGGAAAAGGTGGACCCAAATCTGTGAGTGGCATCGCTGGCACGGCATGGGGGGCCCACGGAGTGGCCAGGAAGGCATACAGGGCTACCTGCCAGGCGGGGAGACGATGCATGGCTGGGGTCCAGTGCCAGCTCAGGGGGGCAGTCACTGGGCCCATCTTCACCCTCTGCTTTCTGGGGCCCAAGTCGCCTCCTCCTCAGGGACCCCAGGAAGGAACCAGATATTGGGATAGGCCTCGGCCCCTCCACTGGTGTGGCCGGGTTGGGCTGTGGTCCACCGAGGCAGAGAGAGCCCAGAGGGAGGGTCCCCGGAGAGGCGGCTCCCAGAGACCGGTTTGTCTATCACAGCTGGATCATCGGGGCGGCGGTGGTCAATGCGTTCTACTCCCCAAACCGAAACCAGATTGGTAAGTTCCTCCCCCTCCCCGCCCGCCCAAGCCTTTTGGTGCCAGAGTTGAAGGGCAGCTTGCAGCCCCCTGCCCATCCCTTTCTCCTGGGGGCACCCCAGCCTGTTCTCGGAATGCTCTCCTACATCACCCCTTGCTGCCCCCATGGGGAACATTCGCTCCCATGCCCATCAGGGGCTCAGGGAGGGACTTGGCAAGCGGCATGGAGCCTTTCCTGTGGACAGAACAGGATGGTGGGAGGAGGCCGGACTGAGGTCCTGGGTCTGCCAGGCATGAGCCCGCCCAGCCTCTGAACCTCCCTGTCCTCATCTGTAAATTGAGGGGGTCCTGACCTCTGCCTGCCTGTCTGTGGGATCAAGTGTGAGAACCCCTGGCGGTGCCATCCCTGAGCCTGGCACACAGGAGATGCATCTGCTCACAGTTTATTCTTTGTCCCACCCTTGGGATCAGTGTTCCCTGCCGGGATCCTCCAGCCCCCCTTCTTCAGCAAGGAGCAGCCACAAGCCTTGAACTTCGGAGGCATTGGGATGGTGATCGGGCACGAGATCACGCACGGCTTTGACGACAATGGTGAGAGGCCGCCCCTCCAACCACACACGCCCTCCCCTCTCCGCAGAGAAGCAGCTGGGAAGGGGCCTGGGGGCGCTCCATGCAACCCCTTCGTGGTTTCAGTGGGGACACCGAGGCCAGGTCCTCAGGGAGCTGTGGGGGCAGAGCAGGCCTTGAATGCCAGGCTGGGGCCCTGTCTGGGGGCACTGACTCCCAGCATGGCGGAGGGGACCCAGGGACTCCAGCCCATGACCCTGACTCCACCTGGCACTGGGCACTTCCCTCCCACGGCCTGTGACATGGGGATGACGACACCGCCCAGCACAGCAGTGAAGCCCAGATCCCAGCCTGGGGAGCCTCTCCAGGCGGCCGGCATCCTCCGCCAGGGGAGTGTGTCACCCCCGCCATGGCCATGCTGACCTCTGCCCCTTGGTGGGGACTGCCCTGCCTGGGACAGGGGCCCCAGCTGGTTCTCCCCTGTGGCTCGGCCATCGGGACATTCCATGGGCAGCCCTGTGTCCCCAGGGACCACGTGCTCCCCTCACCTGGGGTTTACAGTTTGGGCATCACAAGAGGAGCCCTTAAACCATGATGCCTCCGAGACCACAGGACCCAGGCACTAGGCCCTAGCCTCAGGGGGTGGCATGGGAGACCACTGAAGCCCTCCCTCTCTGGGGGCTGTGTAGCCCCAGGCAGCTGCTGCTCTTTGGAGCCCGTGCCTGCTCAGACCATGGGCTCTCCGTACTGGGGCTGGCTGCAGGACGGGCCAGGCACAGTGGTTGCCGTGGGGCTGAGCATAGTGCAGCCAGGGGCATGTGGGCAGCCCTCCTCTGCCCCTGCCCAGGCCGGAACTTCGACAAGAACGGCAACATGATGGATTGGTGGAGTAACTTCTCCACCCAGCACTTCCGGGAGCAGTCAGAGTGCATGATCTACCAGTACAGCAACTACTCCTGGGACCTGGCGGACGAACAGAACGTGAGCACTGCCACCAGCACCGAGGCTGCAGGGGGACCGGATCCCCAGCCCCGGCCCTGAGGGAGAGGGGAGTCCGGGCAGGGGCTGCCTCAGTCCTGTCTCCTGTGCGCAGGTGAACGGATTCAACACCCTTGGGGAAAACATTGCCGACAACGGAGGGGTGCGACAAGCCTACAAGGTGGGGCCTGGCAGGGCAAGGTGGGGTCTGGCAGGGGAGGGGGTGTTAGCATGGCAGGGGAGGGGGCATCAGGGGCTCATTCAGGATGAGCACCATGCAGTGGGCTGCCTGGCCAGGGATCCCCCCTAGAGCCCAGTTCAGGGGTCTCTGAGTGACTGAAGTGGTGAGCACTCATCCATGGAGTGTGCAAGGGGCCCTTGCACAAAGTCCCTGCAGCAGCAGGACCCCCACAGGGGTAGGTCCTGGAGCCAGATCTCTGCTCTGCCCTGAGATCTGAGGGTTCTGGAGTCCAGGCTGGCAGGCCTGAGCCCAGCTCCCATCCGGTGCCTGCAGGCCTACCTCAAGTGGATGGCAGAAGGTGGCAAGGACCAGCAGCTGCCCGGCCTGGATCTCACCCATGAGCAACTCTTCTTCATCAGCTATGCCCAGGTGGCAGCCACAGTCCTGTTCCCACCATCCCCATGCTTCCCCACTCATCTCTGGAGGGCCCGCCCTGGGTTGCCTCCAGGGACCAGAACCCAGCGTGCAAAGCCCCTTGGGGGAAAAGCATGAGGGGTAGGGGGTGGGAGCTGGAGAGGATCCCAATGCTGATGGGAGGAGGGGGGCACCTGCTGGCTCCCCTCACCCCACCCTAGAAGGGGCAGCCTGGGGATAGTGGAGACCCTCCCCCACCCCTCCTGGCCACCCCATCTCCATCGCCTGTAGCCACACCCCCCCACACGCCCACAGGTGTGGTGTGGGTCCTACCGGCCCGAGTTCGCCATCCAATCTATCAAGACAGACGTCCACAGTCCCCTGAAGTACAGGCAAGTGCTCCCATACCCACAACCCCTTTGCCACCCACAACCCCTTTGCCACCCACAACCCCCTCACCCCCACCCCAGTGGCCTGTAAGAGTTAAAGAAGAAAGCACAAAAAGCGGCTCAGCAAAGACAGGTTTATTTTGAGAATCAACCTGAGAGGGGCTTCTGGCCAATTTCAGCCAAGAGCATTCTCTTACCGACTAAGGGTATTTAAGGGTTTAGGAAGGGGGAGCCTACCACAGGCTGGGAATGTTTCTGTGTGAAGGAAAGTTTTATTGCAGAATTGGAATATCTCTGGTTGTAAGGGAGGTTATTCTCGGGATTGGCATGTTTCTGGTCAGATGGGGGTTTATCTCACAGTTGAAATGTTTCTGGTCATACTGACATGAGCCATTAGGCTGATGTTTTGGGCTGGTTTTTAATCACGGGGAACTTAAAATGACCGTGTTTGTCCAAGATGGCAATGCTCCTGCTGTCACACCCGCCCACCCACAGGGTACTGGGGTCACTGCAGAACCTGGCCGCCTTTGCAGACACGTTCCACTGTGCCCAGGGCACCCCCATGCACCCCAAGGAGCGATGCCGCGTGTGGTAGCCAAGGCCCCGCCGCACTGCGCGGCCCACGCCCACCCGCTGCTCCGAGGCATCTGTGCGGAGAAGGTGCAGCCAGCGGCGACCCAGCATGTGCCCCGGCCCGGCCGACCATGCCAAGCCTGCCTGCCAGGCCTCCGCACCTGGCCTAGGGTGCAGCCACCTGCCCGACACCCAGGGATGAGCAGTGTCCAGTGCAGTACCTGGCCCAGAGTCCCCTCTACGGACACCCGCGGGGCTCAGCGCCCCTGTCACAGCCCTATAGAGACGATCAACTGTGTCCTGCCCACCCTCCAAGGTGCATTGTCTTCCAATATCCACAGCTTCAGACTTGAGCTAAGTAAATGTTTCAAAGAAATCAGAGGCCTTGCCTGTCTGGGAGGGACCAGGGTGGGCAGACAGGTGGCAGTGGCCTTGGGCACAACAGCTGCCCGGGGATGGGGGGAGAATGACAGCTGGGAGCTGATGGGGAGGGAGCCAGTTCCAGTCAAGTCTCCTAGGGTCCAATGCCAGGGCCAGCAGTGACCAGGATGCCCCCAAGTGCCCCCCCCAGGGACCACACATTCAGATGCGGGGAGCCCCGCTGGGGCATCGGGGGACCCAGAGAGCTGCAGCTGGGAACCTGACATTTAGCTTTGTGTAACTGAAAACCAGAGGAGGGGCTGAACCAAAGGGACGCGGTGGGTCACCTGCTATGCATTTGTAAATGGCCACTGAGAGGGTGGGGTTGGGGCGGGAGGGGAGCCGGGTGACCCGCAGGAGCCCACAGCGGCCCCAGGTTTGGACCAGGGAGTGCAGGGAGGGCTGCTGTTGTCACCGGCCTGCACGCGAGGGGAGGGCCTGAGCAGGCAGTCTGACCTGGGAGGTAAGGGGTTCTGCTCTGGGCCTGTTAGGATCCCCAAGGGAAGGTGGCCAGGAAGCTGGACATACCTAACTGGACTAAGACCCTCCCAGGCCGGCCGCCCCACAGGCCATCCCCAGCAGGTACAAACAATGATTCTGACATCAGTAAAGGGCCTTGGGGCAGGCTGGCCCATCACCTGAGAGTCTCCAGGGTCTACCCACCCCACCAGGTGGAATCAAGCCCAACTCTGCCCTGAAAACCCAACTCTCCTGTGTGGCTCCCACCAGACACGGCACTGACCCCGACCCCGCTGCAGCTGACCCCACACTCCTCTCCTGACGTGGGTTCGGGTCTGTCGCCTTTGAAGGGACTGACAGGGCAGTGAGGTTACCATCCCCAGTGCCCCACAGGCCAAAGGCCCAAGGTCTCCAGAGACACTCGCAAAGCAGGAAGATGACACCTGGGACTCACAGCTACCCTGCCCGCCCCGAGGGCCTCAACAGTGAGCGAGGCGGGAGCTATGGAGGATGCAGGGCTCGGCGCTTGTGAAGCAGTGCGTGCCCAGGAACTGCAGTGTTTTCTTGTTTTGTTTTTTTTTGAGACGGAGTCTCGCTCTGTCGCCCAGGCTGGAGTGCTGTGGCCGGATCTCAGCTCACTGCAAGCTCCGCCCCCCGGGTTCAGGCCACTCTCCTGCCTCAGCCTCCCGAGTAGCTGGGACTACAGGCGCTGCCACCTCGCCCAGCTAGTTTTTTGTATTTTTTTTAGTAGAGACGGGGTTTCACCATGTTAGCCAGGATGGTCTCGATCTCCTGACCTCATGATCCGCCCATCTCAGCCTCCCAAAGTGCTGGGATTACAGGCTTGAGCCACCGCGCCCGGCCAGGAACTGCAGTTTTAACGGCTGGTTGCTGCCGGCGGATCAGGAGAGGTTCGGCATCCCGGCCCAGCAACTGCACAACGGTTCTTCCACGTGGACTTCCAGCTCACCCAGGGCAGCAGCCGCCGTCCACATCCTCAGAGGCCAGGGCCTTCGCCTCCCTCACACCTCCCTGTCACACTGCGGGGACAGCAGGGGCCCATGGGGCCGCTGGACACTGGACCAGGCAAATGCCTGAGAGGGTCCCCTCAGACAATCCCCAGCCCTCCCGAGGCTGAGAGGACAGGCCTCTCTCTCTGCCCACCATGTGTCGCCCCCACCTCTGAGGACAGCCTCGCGGTACCTGTCCATCCAGCCATGCTGCCCTTCGGCCCCTCTCAGCCTGCCCCCCTCTGCAAGTGGGGTCACAGGAGCATCCACATCCCAGGACACAATTGGCATGACGCCCAAGGTGCTGTGACTCAGCTCCCAGCGAGGCCCAGTGCTCCTCCCAGGGGACCTGGGGGCAGGGCGTGGGTTGGCAGGCAGTGCCCCCAAGGCCTAGCTCACCTGAGGCGGGTTGCTGGCACAGACCTCCGCAGAGATGCCCAGGACCTGCAGGATGTGCTCCTGGGGGACATAATCGCCTGGGGACTTCTGAACGAAATGCAGCAGCACTTTGTCACCACCTGTAGCAGCGGGCAGGCAGTCAGGGCGCCCCGAAGGCTGCCTGCACCTCAAAGCCACGTACCAGGAGAAGGGAAGGCGGGGCAGACCTGGCCAGCCATATCCCGCACTCAGCTACCCAGATGAGTGAGCTGTTCTGCCACAGCCCAGCTCAGCCCAGCAGACATGCAGAACCAGGCCACATTGCGGTGGAAGGGCTGTGATGAGATTGACAAGCCAGAGAGAGGGCCTGGGCTAGGCCACCAAGTTCAGCAAGGTCCTCCCTGAGGCAGTGGCCGGGGCCCCTCCCTCAACCCACCTTTGCTGACCACCAGCAGCCCTCCGCTCTGCAGCAGGTCCCCAGACAGGTTCCCCTGGATGCCAACAGCCTTGGCCTATCAGGAGTGGGCAAAGCCTGGGTCAATCCTAGAGGAAAGGCCCCTGGGAGCTCCCACCACCCCCCCGGCCTGTACAGCCTTGACCCACACAAACCTTGGCAGCCACATCACGCACAGGCTTCCCCAGAGCCGCCGGGAGGATGCTCAGGCTGTTGTACCTGCGAAGACACCAGGTCGCTTGGCCAGACTCCAGAGAAGCCTGGGTCCAGAGCCTGCTCCAGTGTCCACAGACCAGTTCCTAGGTCAGGCCCCACCCCACCCCACCACTCACCTCACCAGGGCTCAGAGATGGCCCAGGCAGCCAGATCAGCAGCCAGCCTAGCCCACCGGCAGGTTGGACACCGAGCCCAGTGGCTGCTGGCCAAGGGCCCACAGAGGGTGCAGGGAGCATGGATGGAGCAGGCTGGGTGTGCTCAGGGATCTGGCTCAGCTGGCAACTGCCAAGCAAAGGAGGCAGTCTGTGGCACAAACACCAGAAAGCTAGGATGGCCCCTGATGGGGCACGAGGCTCCAACCTCCGAGGTGGTCTGGACACCGAGAGTAAGCCCTAGACAAGGTGGCTCGTTACAGTCGCCCAGCACCCAAGAGAAGGCCTGGCAGAAGGGCTGGTCGACAGTGCCACCAGAGCTGCCTTGTCAGCAGGGAGAAGAGGTGGCAGGGAGTGGTGGGCACCCCTGGGCCCTCCGCCCCATGCGACCTGAGGGTGCCCGTCCCCACTCACCGCTTGAAGCCCAGCTCCTTATAAAGCTGCTTGCTCTCATCCAGGTAGAGCTCTGGAAAGCGGAAGCCACAGATGTGTGCCCCAGGCCTGGAACCAGCCCCCAACCCACTCACCACCAAGGATCACCCTCCTCCTTCCGACCCTCTGTTCTTCTGCCCACCTCCGTGCTCAGCCCACCCACCCAGGGCCGGGAGAGGTAAAACAGGGCTGAGTGACCCCCTCCCCTCAGAAGAGGGGCTGAGTCCCAGAGGTGACAGGTGGAACCGGCGAGGCAGAGCTCGCCCAGACTCTGCTGCTAGGCTCAGGTCTGTGCAGGGCATCACCCAGCCACCAGCTGCGGGGCGGGGAGGCAGGGAGAGACGAGGGACGCTGACCTGTGGACATATCAAGGCCACTCCAGGAGACAGAAGAGCCAGGGCTGGGCAAGAAAGGGCCCCGAACGCCCTGAGTTTAGGGAAGGGTGTCTGCGCCGCCGCGTCGGGGAACAGGACGCACCTCCCGCGAAGTAGCCGCCGTCCAGGAACTCCTGCAGACCCAGGGCCTCGGGCCCCACGCCCACCAGACGCACACCGTGCTGGTCCAGGAGCCCCGCGAGGCCGCTGAGGTCCTGGGCGATCCAGCGGCACACCACGCAGCCGAAGCGCCGCAGCCCGGCCACCACGCACGCGCGATCCCGCCACAGGCTCCGCAGCTCCACGGCCTGCCAGGCGGCTGGGTCAGGGGCGCGCCCCACGGCCCCCAGTCCCGCCCCAGCCCCGCGGCCCCCACCACCCCATCGCTGCCAGGGCGCCCGGGCAAGAGCCGGGGACGCGCCCACCGTCCTGCGCTCGCCCGGTCTCACCTCCCCGGTCACCGCATGCTTCAGGATGCACGCGCCCACGCGGGCAAGGTCCACCGTGCTCATGGCCGCGGCCGCCCGCCCCGGTTCCCAGCTCCCCGCTCCCTGCTTCTGGTTCCCAGATCCAGCCCCAGGCCCCGCCTCGAGATGCCCCGGCCACGCCTCTCTCGCTGCCGCCGAGGCCCCGCCCTTTCGGGCTCGTCTCCGCCCCGGGCCCCCCCACAAGATGGCCGCAGAGCGCCCAGCCACGCCTCTGGCCACGCCCCTCCGCACCCCGAGCCCTGCTCCGCCTCCTCGGATACGCCCCTAGTCACGCCTTGCTTCCCCTCGCACTCCAGGCCAAGCCTCGAGATCGCGGCGCCAAATCCCGCGTCCGCCTGCTTGGGTCCCTCCCGCCTCCTCAATCCGGGCCTTGCTGGATGGTTGCTGTCCCGCGTCCCGGTCCCGCCCCTAGCCCCGCCCCAGCCCCGCCTTCCCGTTGGGCCCAGACTTGGACTCCGTCGGCCATTGGCGCAGCAGGCGGAGCTGGGCGGTGCGACCCTCGGCGCGCGATGCGCCTGTGCGGAATGCGGCGGGAGGCGGGGCAGGCTCACGGTGGTCCCGGGGGGTGGCTGGGAAGGCGCACCCAGGGGTGGTCCAGGGAGCGGCGGGGGTCTCCCTGCGGGCTCGCGCGAAACTGGGCTGGATTCAAGGTTGAGGGGAGAGGGTGAGCGCAGGGGTCGCGGGCATAGGGGACCGCGGGCCGGGGTCTCCCGCGGGGCGGGGGTCCCAGCAATGGGGGTGCGAGGGCTTAGCCTTTCCACGTGGTCTGGTTTTCGCTTGAAAATCCCCGCAAATGCGGCGGTATCTCAATTATACATGGACGCGTTGTCTTGAATCATAAAATACTGTTCATGTCGTGCCGGTTGTATATCAGCTTTTAACCCCCCAAACCTTGGGGCGAGATGGACCCCGGGGAGATAAACACAGCTCCCAGAAGTGCACTGCGGGTCAGGCGCCTGGCAGATGCATCCTGTTCCTCCCCCACTGCAGCCCTGTGATAGCGTTTATCACCGAGTTGGGATGAGGGCCGGGTCACAGGTTCACCCAGCCTGGGCTCCCAGCTGGGCGGGCCCGGCCTGGCAGAGTCTGTGCTCCTGGCACGGGGCCTCACTCCCCAGGACAGTTCCAGGGGCCTGGGCGGGCTGGAGAAGGAAGGGGGAGCCCCCACACTGTATTCCAAATAATGGGAGGCCCGGGGGGGTGCTGCTGCCCTCGCCTGTGCCCTCGCCCTGGGGTGGTGAAGGTCCAGACAGGGAAACGGAAGTCGTTCCTATGTCAGGGCAAAAGGCAAAACAAGGAAGGGGAAGCCCGAGGAGGGAGGAGCTGTGGCAGCCCCAGAGCCCAGGAGTGCAGCCCCCAGAGACCAGGGCTACCCCTCTACCGTGTCGGACTGTGCAGGAGGGGGCGCCTCCACCGTCTCGGGCTGGTCAGGAGGGGCCCTCTGCTGTCTGGGGCTGTGCAGGAGGATGCCCTTCTACCGTCTCGGGCTGGGCAGGAGGGGCCCATCTACCTTCCCCGGCTGCGCACGAGAGGCCCTCCACCGTGCTGTGCTGTGCAAGCAGTGAGCAAGCGCCGCCTCCTTGGGAGCTGGGATCCCAGACAGGATTCAGCCATTTTCAGAGACCTACCGAGAAACAAGAATGCCAGATCAATTCCTCGCCTGGCATCTCCCACCAGCGCCATCGCTGCAGGAGCCTCGCAGGAAGCCAGCGGGCAGAGGAGAGTGGGAAAGGAGCTTGCAGCCTCCCAGCACCAGTGCTGCGGAGCAGAAGGTGGCTGGGAGGCCGAGAAGCCGTAAGAAAACAGCAGGGCCAGCCCATGTGGCCGCTCAGATACATGCTGTGTGTGTGTTTGCATATGTAGGGCCTGGAAAAACTCCACCTCCATCCTTTTGAGGTCCTGGCTGAGCCCAAGAGTTAAATCAAGATAAGACAGATCATCATGCCAACGTATTTGATTCAGGTTGGATGTGGCTCGGGAGCCCTCCTAAGGAAATGAAGACTCAGTGAAGCGGCCTCAGTCACTCGTGTGCTGAGTTGGACGGAGAACAGTGAGGTTCCAGGAAGCAGCTAGATGATGTGAGGGCCTGAAAAGGTGAGAGGCATTTTATCAAGGACTGTATAGCATTTGCTGGTTCTCAGCTTCTCATACTTGAGGATCCGAGCTTTCTAGTGTAGGGAGAGCATCTTTCGCCCGGGAATTTCATCTTCTGCTTTTAAGAAACACAAGAGAGATCAGAATGGTCTTTTTGCACCTGTTTTTTTTTAGCTGCCTTTAATTCCAAATAGTGACTGCCAGAGCAGCCTGTATTGGGGTGGCACCTTCTTAACTCTGCATGCTGTGCATAACTGGCACACATCATTTAAAGTAAATAGACAGGTTTGCTTACTTTTTACTCAGGTGCAACGTAATTCAGAAAAGTGTAGACATGCTCAGTAGGCAGCTCCTTCTACCTGCCTGTCGACTTTCTTTCATCCATGACGTATTGGTCGGCTCTCGCTAGGCTGTGCTGCTGAAACAACTCGCAAGCCTGGGTCGATCACAGCAACCAAGTTTCCCCTCCCACTCACGTTTCTTGTTGGCCACGGGGTGGCTCAGCTCCTGATGCCTCCTTCATTCTGGGGTCCAGGCTGAGCAAGCTGTGGTTCTCTGGAACATGCCGTTCTCCTGACCAAGAGAGGACACGGAGGAGAGATGGAGAAACCATGCCACACTCTCCCAGTGGCCATACACAACTGGGATGTGTCGCTTGCACTCCCATGCCACTGGCCAAAGCAAGTCGTGTGGCCAAGGAGGCTGTCTGAGGGGCAGGGAAGAGCGCTTCCTCCTCCAGGTGGTGTCAGCTCTGGGACTGGGTTTTAGCTTTTCTTACAAGGGAAGAGCTGGCCCGTTACTGCGGCAGGGATGCTGACAGAACACATGAAACTCCGGGGTCAGAGACAAAGGACTTTGTCATTCACGGCATGGCAGGCAGGTGCTCACCTGTGTGTTTGGTCTTATCCCCTTGCCCCCAAGTTCCACGGACACCATGCGGGTAGGCCTGGGTGGGCGCTGCACAGTCAGTGAGTTTGCATGGCCACTGAGGAGCCCTGCACTGGGGGAGTCGGCTGTTTCTGCAGCAAGCAGTGAGCAAGCTGCTCTTTGTCCCTCGAGGACTCTCAGGGCAAACCACCCTGAGAAATGGGGGAGGGTACTCAGGGCCTGCGTTCCTGGCAGGCCCTGTGAGAGGTGGGGGGCACGAGACACTTGTGGAGGACTGCCCTCTTAACAGGAGAAGCTGCCAGTACCAGAGGCCAAAGGGAGTTACTCAGAGATTTCACTGGCATCCCTAGGCTGCCTGGTGCCACATATGTGAAAACAGTCATTTCATTGAAGCTTGTCCACTCAGTAGCTATTGAAGCGGGGAGGGTGTCTTAGTCTATTAAGGCTGCTATTTTAACAAACAAAAAAATATAAACTACCACAGACTGAGTGGCTTTTAAAGAATAGAAATTGATTTCTCACATTTCTAGAGGCTGGAGGTCAAGATCAAAGCGCCGGCATATTCAGGGTCTGGCGAGGACCCCTTCCTGGTTCCTAGATCGCTTCTTCATGCCGTGTCCTCACAGGGCGGAAGGCACGAGGGGGCTCTCCAGGACCGCCTTTTTAAAGGCACGAACCCTGGCCAGGCACAGTGGCTCACACCTGTAATCCCAGCACTTTGGGAGACTGAGGTGGGCGGATCACCTGTGGTCAGGAATTCAAGACCAGCCTGGCTAACATGGTGAAACCCTGTCTCTACTAAAAATACAAAAGTTAGCTGGGCGTGTTGGCAGGTGCCTGTAGTCCCAGCTACTCGGGAGGCTGAGGCAGGAGAATCACTTGAACTCAGGAGGTGGAATTTGCAGTGAGCCAAGATCGCGCCACTGCATTCCAGCCTGGGCAACAGAGTGAGACTTCACCTCAAAATAAAATAAAATTAAATAAATAAATAAATAAGGGCACTAACCCATTCGTGAGGGCTCCACCCTCACTATACCCACCTAAGCACATGCCAAAGCCCCACCTCATAATGTCATCGCATTAGGGATTCGGTTTCAGCATATGAACTGGGGGAGGGCACACAAACGGGGGAAATTGGCTCCACTGTGTGAAAATTGTCAATACCAAGGCAGAGTCACTTACGTCAGGACCCAAGCAAAACGCAGCTGGGAAGCCTCAAGGAAAGGTCCCTCATGCCCAGGTGCCTACGATGAGAACTGTTGCAGGGACTCCGACAGCACACAACATTCCAGATCAGCTCCTCCTATGAAGACGCCTCCCCAGCAACAATTGTGTTACCCGTGAGTGATCACTAACCCTGCAATAAGCTCCTGTACCCAGTGAAGTCTATTCCAAAACAATCTGTGTAGACTTCCTCATCTCACCCATAAAAGAAAGACACACGTACGGTCCCCTACAGCATGCATATCCCAGATTGCAATCCCCTGCCATCCCCCAGTAAACTTTGTTTGAGAGAGCCGGTCTCTCTGTTGTTTATTTTACACGGACAAGTTGCAGCATCGTGGCCAGCAGCAGAAGTCCTACTAGAAGTCCTACTAGGCTTCTTGAGTCTGTGGGTTGGTATCTTTCATCAGTTTGGGAATTCTTCTATTTTGTTTATTTGTTTGTTTGTTTGTTTGAGATGAAGTTTTGCTCTTGTTGCCCAGGCTGGAGTGCAATGGCTGGATCTCAGCTCGCTGCAACCTCTGCCTCTTGGGTTCAAGCGATTCTCCCGCCTCGGCCTCAGGAGTAGCTGAGATTACAGGCACCCACCACCATGCCCAGCTAACTTTTGTATTTTAGCAGAGACAAGGTTTCACCATGTTGGTCAGGCTGGCCTTGAACTCCTGACTTCAGGTGATCCACCCACCATGGCCTCCCGAAGTGCTGAGATTACAGGCGTGAGCCACCGCACCCAGCGGGGAATTCTTTTTTTTAACCACCGTCTTACAATGATGTCTCATTCTTTCCTTCCTTCCTTCCTCTTATTCTGGGAAGCCCAATACACATATATTAGATCTTTCAACTAATGCGTCTTGTTGAGTCAGAGTCACATGAGTCTCCTGCTCTGTGTTGTGCTTTTGTTTCCCACAGGTATTTCGGTGCCTGTTTGCACCGTTTCTGTTGCCCTGTCTCTGTCTCCCCTCCATGGTCCACCTGCCACCAAGTCCAGTCTGCCGTCACCCATCTCCTGAGGCTGACCTGCAGCCCTGGGATGTCCATTTGGTTCTTTCATATAGGTTCCAACCAGCTGTGGAATTCTCCATCCGGAGATCCCATTAGACGGCATTTCCTGTTTTTAGTAACACATTAATGAGTTATTTTAAAATACCTGTCTACTGACACTAACTAAACAAATAAAGGTACTAACCCATGTATTCCTGAGAGCTCCACCCTCACTGCCCACCTAAGCACATGCCAAAGCCCCACCTCATAATGTCATCGCATTCGGGATTCGGTTTCAGCATATGAACTGGGGGAGGGGACACAAATGGGGGAAATTGGCTCCACTGTGTGAAAATTGTCAATATCAAGGCAGAGTCACCTACATCAGGACCCAAGAAACTCACATCTGAGTTTCTGCTCCTGTTGCCTCTGTTTTCTTTTTATTTATTTATTTTTTTTTGAGATGGATTCTTGCTCTGTCACCAGGCTGGCATGCAGTGACACAGTCTCAGTCACTGCAACCTCCGCCTCCCAGGTTCAAGCGATTCTCCTGCCTCAGCCTCCCAAGTAGCTGGGACCACAGGCACGCACCACCACACCCGGCTAATTTTTGTATTTTTAGTAGAGACAGGCTTTCACCGTGTTGGCCAGGCTGGTATTGAACTCCTGACCTCAGGTGATCCACCCTCCACGGCCTCCTAAAGTGCTGGGATTACAGGCGTGAGCCACCGTGCCTGGCCAGCCTCTGTTTTCTTTTGATTATGGCACACACTTTCCTGCCTCTTCTCATGTTTACATCTCTGTTCTAGCCCTGGGCCCTGCAGACGTTAGGGGAGGTGTGCCTAGTACACAAACACACATGTGTGCACAAAGATGGGTCACTGTCAGGGCGTGGGGAGATCGAAGGACCTGAATCAGACCAGGGCTTGTTCAGATGCTAGCTCTGGCACCGCCCAGCTGGGTCACCGTGGGTAAGTCACCACCTTGTCTAAGCCTCAGTTTCCTCATCTGTAAAATAGACTCTAGTAACCGCCTTTGCCATCCGCACACTCAGTTGGCCACTCTGGCCGGCTCACCTTGCTTCTGAGGAGCAGAAATCACAGCTCCGCTGTGGCTGAGAGGATGCTGGACACACTCAGTTGTCGGCCACTCTGGCGGGCTCACCTTGCTTCTGAGGAGCAGGAATCACAGCCCCGCTGTGGCTGAGAGGATGCCGGAGCACTCCAGCTCCACCCCAGTGGCCCCTGGCCCCCGCGATCCTGCCCATCCTCCTCCAGCAAAGCCCAGGATGTCCCCATGAGACGCCTCAGGGACTCAACCAGGTGGGCAGGCTGCAGAGGACCCCTGGGAAAAGGCAGCTGTTTCCCCAAGTCTTGATCGACTTTCTTTTTTATATCTATTCATTTATTTATTTATTTATTTATTTATTTATTTATTTATTTTTGAGGCAGGATCTGGCTCCCTCACCCAGGCTGGAGAGCAGTGGAGCAATCTCAGCTAACTGCAGCCTCTGCCACCCAGGCTCAAGTGACCCTCTCACCTCAGCCTCCCAAGCAGTTGGGACTACAGGTGTGTTCTGCCTGGCTAAGTTTGTATTTTTAGTAGACACGGGGTTTCACCATGTTGGCCAAGCTGGTCTTGAAGTCCTGACTTCAAGCAATCCACCTGCCTCGACCTCCCAAAGTGCTGGGATCACAAACTGAGCCACTGTGCCCAGCCTAAAAATTATTTTGTAATTGTGATAAGATATACGTAATGTAAAATTCACCATGCAGGAGCATTTTAAGATCAGTTCAGTGGCATTACATACATTCACATTGCTGCAGCCATCACCACCATCTATCTCCAGAATTTTTTGACAATCCTGAACTGGAACTCGGCACCTATGAAATGCTAACTGCCTCCCCCAGCCCAGCATCCACCACTCTACTTCCTCTCTATAAATTTGACAATTGTAGGCTCCTCATAGAAGTGGCATCATGGCCGGGCGCGGTGGCTCACGCCTGTAATCCCAGCACTGTGGGAGGCCGAGACGGGAGGATCACGAGGTCAGGAGATGGAGACCATCCTGGCTAATACGGTGAAACCTCGTCTCTACTAAAAACTACAAAAAACTAGCCGGGCGAGGTGGGGGGGCACCTGTAGTCCCAGCTACTCGGGAGGCTGAGGCAGGAGAATGGCGTGAACCCTGGAGGCGGAGCTTGCAGTGAGCTGAGATCCGGCCACTGCACCCCAGCCTGGGCAACAGATCGAGACTCCGTCTCAAAAAACAAAAAAAGTGGCATCATAATGGCGTTTGTCTTTTATGAATGACTTAAGTCATGTGGCATAAATTCCTCAACATCCATCTATAGTGCAGCCTGTGTCCGAATTTCCTTTTCAAGGCTGAGCACCCTTCCACTGGACCTTTCAGCCACATTTTCCTTATTCTTGTACCTGTTGATGGACTTTTTCGTGGCGTCCACATTCGAGCTCCTGTGAACGCTGTGGCTGTGAACCTGGGTGTGCAAATATGTGCTCAAGTCCCTGCTTTCAGTTCTTGGGGATCTATGCCCAGAAGCGGAAGGCTGGATCTCGTGGTCATTGCAGTTTTAATTTTTTGAGGAACTGCCCTAATGTTTTCCACAACAGCTGCACCATGTCACATTTCCGCCAGCAGTGCACAAGAATTTTAATTTCTCCCCTTCCTCAGCAACAATTATTCCTCTCCCGGCCGGGCGCCATGGCTCACGCACTTTGGGAGGCCGAGTTGTGTGGATCACCTGAGGTCAGGAGTTCAAGACCAGCCTGGCCAACATAGTGAAACCCCATCTCTACTAAAAATACAAAATTAGCGTGGCATGGTGTCAGGTGCCTGTAATTCCAGCTACTTGGGAGACTGAGGCAAGAGAATGCCTTGAACCCGGGAGGCAGAGGTTGCAATGAGCCAAGATCTCACCACTGCACTCCAGCCTGGGCAACAGAGCGGGACTCTGTCTAAAAAAAAAAAAAAAAATCTTGCTCTCTGTATTGGGGGCTTTAAAAGAAGCCGTCCATCCCGATGGGCCTGAGGTGGTCTCCCTGTTGTTCTGATTTGCATTTCCCATTTCCCTAACGCTTGGTGGCACTCAGCCTCGTTTCATGGGCATGATGGCCATTCGTGTGTCTTCTGTATTCTAGTCCTTTTCCATTTTTTAATCCAATGGTTTCTCTCTGATGTTGTTGGGGTGTAGGGTTCTTTACATATTCTAGACGGAATGCCTGTTCTGATACACTTTCTCCTAGTCCATGCGTTGCCTTACATTCTATTAATTCATGTTTATAAAGTCCCATGTATCTATTTTACATGTTTCTGCCTGTCTTTTTCCTGTCATACCCTAGAAATCACTACCAAGTTTAACATCAAGAGGCTTGTGTTTTCCTTTGAGGTCTCAGAGTTTTAGGTCATACACGTTGAACAAGCACCAGCACCAGCAGAGTGGAGCTGCCACCAGGGGTCACAGCCAAGCGTCTGGAGCACAGTTGTGCACCGACCAGGGAAGGCCCAGGCCTGGGTGGGCCTTTCCGCAGGATCCTGGAATGTTGCTTAGGGGAGGCTGAGACCAGACTGGCAGTCACCTGTCTGGGAAAGCACCAGGCCCTGCGGAAGTCCCCATGGTGACAGTCACGTCCTGGCCACGTGAGCGAGTGTGGGGGAGGGAAGGCAGGGAAGCGGAAGTCCTGGTATTTTCCTGCAGACTGGCACGGGCAGGACCTGAGCGGCCCGAAGCCGCGAGGCGCTGCCACTGCTCCTTCTGTGCCCGGTGCAACCCCAGCTCATGGGGTCTGGGCTGCCTGTGATCCCGTGCCCCCCACTTCACACTCAGGGTTCTGGCTTCCCTGCTGTGAGCCTGTCTCTCCTCTGTGGGAGGGGCCAGCCTGAGCAGCCATCCCTGTGCCCACTGCCCAGCATAGAGTGGGTGTCTCATAAATGTGGGCTGAACAGAACCTGCCCCTGGGGCCTCCCTCACTGCTAGGCATACAGCAGGTGCCTCATAAATGTGGGCTGAACAGAGCCTGCCCTTGGGTCCCCCAACTTCCAGACATAAAGTAGGCACTTTATAAATGTGGGCTGAACAGAACCTAACCCTGGGGGCCTCCACTTCCCTTTGATGGGAGCAGAGAACCTTTGCCGGGCAGTGGCCACTCAGTGCCTGGGACAGGTGCCCCTTTCTCCCACCCTGGCCTATCTCGGGGCATCTGAGGGAGGGCAGGGCTGTGCCCCCACTTCACACTCGAGGGTCTGGCTGCCCCACCTGTGACCTTGTCTCTCCTCCGTGGAAGGAGCTGCGCCGTCTTTTTCACTCTCCACGATGACCATTCAGTGAGACAAGGTGACAGCGGCTCCTGCGTTTAAAAAGGAACCGTCTGCGTGGCTACTGCAGGCAGGCCCCGCACTCGGGCAGTGAGGCTTCGGCCCTGAGAAGGCCCTGACCCCACAGGCCTGGCCCTGGCTGAGAGGGAGTTGGAGTCCCCGGACTGGGGCAGCCCCTCTGCACCTGGGGTGGTGGAGCAGGAGCTTGGCTGCCGGTGGGGTTTCCTCCCAGCTCTGGGAGCCACCTCGCTGCAAACGCTGTGACTTCTGAGCGCCGCCGTCTCCGTTTGACACTGTTAATCCTTTAGGTGACTTTTTTTTTTTTTTTTTTAGATGGAGTTTTCTTCATTGCCCAGGCTGGCGTGCAGTGGCACGATCTCAGCTCACTGCAACCTCTGCCTCCGGGATTCAAGTGCTTCTCCCGCCTCAGCCTCCCAAGTAGCTGGGATTACAAGTGCCCAACACCATGCCCAGTTAATTTTGTATTTTTCATAGAGACAGAGTTTCACCATGTTAGTCAGGATGGTCTCAAACTCCTGATCTCAGGTGATCTGCCCACCTCCACCTCCCAAAGTGCTGGGATTACAGGCATGAGGCACCATGCCCGGCCTAGGTGACTTCATGGTGAGATAACGCACAGGCATGGTGAGCAGCGTGGCAGAGGACCCGTGTGCAGGGCCCTGTCTCCCACCAGAGACCCCTTCATCTGGGAAACCTCCGCTGCAGGACAGGGACGCCGTGTCGTCAGGACGCAGGGTCTCTCCAGGGCACTCGAACCTCCTCTGAGCCTCTTTGAACTCCAGGACAGGGACGCCGTGTCGTGAGGATGCAGGGTCTCTCCAGGGCACCCGGGCCTCCTCGGAGCCTCTTTACACTCTTTGGCTGCGGGCTTTCTTCTCTGTGGCGAAAAGTACACGTTTTATTGACCATTTCAGCCACTGGCAAGTGTGCAAATCAGTGGCTTTAGTCCATTTGTAATGCAGCTGGACCCCACCCTTTCCTGAATCCTACAGGCCAGAGCTGAGGGCGGGAGGGGCCTGTGCAGCAGCCTGAGACCGGCTGTCCAATGGCAGAGCTCCCTTCTGGGAAAGCCATGGTCCCCTGGGGCCAGCCTTCCCCCAGCAGTGGTGGTTCACACGTCTCTCCATCTGGCTTCCTGTGCAAAAACGACACAGACAGATGCAAACCCAAACAATGCAGATGTGGAGGAGGGAGAAAGTGAAAGTGGTTTCGGAGCCCCTCCAGCCACCGTCTGGGGACACCTGCCCCGCATTCTTCAGACACGAGCACTCCCGGAGGCCAGCGTGGTTGGTGCTCGCTGGAGGGCTGGCCAGGCCTGGGAGCCGATCCTCTCAACAAAGTTCTACCCCAGGGATGAGCCCAGCCAGAGGAAAGCTCTTTGCCTCCGGAGCTGCTGCCCTGGCAGAGCCATGCCCGGAGCCCGAATTCCAGCCGAGACAGTTCTGGACCCAGTTGTGTCTCCCCTGATTTTCTGTGTGGAGCCCTAAGCCCCAGTGATGCTGCATTTGGAGGTGGACTTGTAGGGAGGGAGAGACACCAGGCCCCCTCCCTGCCCTGGCCAAGGGGAAGGCTGGGTGAGGACATAATCAGAAGGTCCCGTCTGCAAGCCAGGAAGAGACGCTGCCTGGAACCAACCTGGCCTGTGCTGGCTCCGGGGCCTCTCGCCTCCAGGACTGTGGGAAAATGGTGTCCATGGCTTCAGACACCCAGGCTGTGGGACTGTGTCCTAGCCAGTCGAACAGACTAACACAGCCAAGAAAAGCCTGCACACGCGGGTAAACATACATGCACAGAGAAGCAAACAGTGCCGAGGGGTGGGGACACCAGACCTTGAGGAAGTGAACCCAGGGCAGGGCCGGGACGGGAGTGGCTGGGGTGGGGAGACCTGGGTGTGCCGGAGCCCACAGTGGAGCAGGTGGAATGCGACCTCCTCAGAGCCTGTGACTATCAGGGAAGCAGCGGCCCAAGGAGGCGCTAGCAGGCAGCCAGGGGCAGGGCCCCAGCGGGTGTCAACGTCTTCTGAGAGCTGGGCACAGCCTGGGCTTTTCCCAGGATGGGGCTGGACCTCCCAGGGGCTTGGGGGCTGGGCCAAGGCTCCTGGATTCATCAGGTTGCAACCACACTGGGATTGTGGGCCATAGGTCTGTTGGGTGCAGACGGACCCAAGGGATGGACAGACAATGGACAGCCTGGTACCAATTCCCACTTAGAAACATCACCTGCTTCAAGGTCCATATGACATCCAATAATGCACATCTGCTGTGAGACTGTGAGCCTTGTGTCTGGCAAGCGCCTGCCCTCACATAACCACCCTCATTTTTGTGATGAAGATGTTTCCAACAAAGTTCCTTTGTTGAGCTTTTATGAGGTGAATTATGTTTCCCCCAAGTCACAGGTCTAAGTCCTACATCCCAGTGTGACTGTGTTGAGAGATGGAGTCCTTAAAGAGCTGGTTAAGGTGAAGAGACGTAATGATGGCCAGCACGACACAGGAGGACGGGTGTCCTTACAGGAAGAGGAGGCAGCAGGGTCCTGGGGGCAGAGGGATGACCCTGGGAGGACATAGGGAGCAGGTACCGTCTCAGGTCCAGGAGGGAACCAACCCCACCTGCCACTGCATTTGGACTTCCAGCCCCCAGAACTATGAGAACATCACCTTTCCATTTCTTGAGCCTCCAACTCTGTGGCTCTTTGTTTTGATACCCCAGCACCATGAACCCCTTCCCAACCCCTCCCCAGCCCTGGCCCCATCTTCCTTGACCTCTCTCTCCCTGCAGATTAGATCTGTCTGTCCCAGAATTTCACCTGAATCACAAAGTGTGGCGCCTCGGGGCCTGGCTCCCTTCACGTGGCCTCATGTCTGCACATTCGTCGGCCATGCAGTGTGTGTCCACGGTTGCCAAGTAGCATCTCATTGTGTGGCTCTAGCCCAGTGGGTTAATCTGTTCACCGGCTGGTGGGCGTGGCAGTGGTTTCCAGCTCTTGGTTATCACAGAGAAAGTGAGTGTGAACTTCCACACACACGTTTTGCTGAGGACAAATCCTTTCATTTCACTTGGTTACTAGGGGTGGAGTTGCCGGGCCCTAGGGAAGGTGTGTGTTTCTCTCTCAAAGAATTGGCCAAACCGGTGTCCAAAGTTGTACCATTTTAGGCTCCCACCAGCAGCACGCGGGAGCTCGAATTATGCCGTGTCCTTCCCACACTTGGTGTGGTCAGAGCGTTTCCTCTCCATCACCGTGACGGGCATGCAGTGGAATCTCACGGTGGTTTTCACGCCGTTTCCCAAATGACTGTGGACGCTGACCACCCTTTCGTGGCTGCGGGGGCGTGGATTTGGTGAGGTTCAAATCCTGCCCATTAAAAAACAATAGTGCTGTTTGTCCTCGTGTTGACTTGTAAGAATTTTCTAAGAAGTGTTGTGAGAATTGCCACCCAGTGCGCGGTTTGCCTTTTCATTTCCTGAAAAACATACTTCCAAGAGCAGGAGTCGCCAGTGTCGATGAGTCCCAATTTCATTTTCTCTCGTGGCTCTTGTGTTCCGTGTCCTGTTCAAGAAATCTTTGCCCGGCCGGGCGCGGTGGCTCAAGCCTGTAATCCCAGCACTTTGGGAGGCCGAGACGGGTGGATCACGAGGTCAGGAGATCGAGACCATCCTGGCTAACACGGTGAAACCCCGTCTCTACTAAAAAATACAAAAAACTAGCCGGGCGCGGTAGCGGGCGCCTGTAGTCCCAGCTACTCGGGAGGCTGAGGCAGGAGAATGGCGTGAACCCAGGAGGCGGAGCGTGCAGTGAGCTGAGATCCGGCCACTGCACTCCAGCCTGGGCAACAGAGCGAGACTCCGTCTCAAAAAAAAAAAAAAAAGAAAAAGAAATCTTTGCCCACGTCCAGATCACAAATATTTTCTCCAGTGTTTTACCCAGGAAGCTTTATAGTTTGAGCTTTACATTCAGGCCCATCGTCCGTTTCAAGCTAACTTTTTGTGTCATGTAGGTAAAGATTAAGGCCATTGTCCCCTGTCATTTATTCAGTATTGTAGAACTTGTTTGCCAAAAAGGTTATCTTCTTCATGTTGCATTCCCTCGACACCTCTGTCAGAAACGTTTGCATCATCCGTGAATGGGTCTCTCTGGCCGCTCCTGTTTCATTGACCTATTGGCACTCCTCACGCCCACCCCACTGTCTCTCAATGGCTGAAGCTCTACAGAAGTCTTTAAGTCAGGAAATGAAAATACCCCAACTTTGCTTTCTTTTTAACTATTATTTTGGCTACTAAATGTCCTGTTTTCATATACATGTTTAGAATCAGTTTCTAGATGACCAAGCCTCCTGGAATGTTGACTGAGATTGCATTGGTCCATTTGGGGGAGAATGTGTATTTTCCTCATACTCAGTCTTCTGATTTATCCACATGCCATTCCTTTCCAGTTATAGGTCTTCTTTCACTTCTCTCGGCAACGTTTTTGCTGGCCTTGTGGGTATTTTGTTAAATTTCCCCTAAGCATTTCCTGTTTTTTGATGCTAATATGTTCTTGTTTCCCTTACACTTCAAATTCCAGTGTTTACTTTTTAAAATATTGGCCTTGCATCTTGTGACCTTGATAATAAAGTTACTAGTTCCCATAGCCATTTTGTCGATTTCTTAGAACTTTTATACACACGAGCACATTCTCTGCAAAGAGGCAAAATGTCTTTTCCCCCCTTTGTGTCCAATCTCTTTGCCTTCCATTTCTTTTTCTTGTCTTATTGCACTGGCTAGGACCTCCAGTGCCATGCTGAGTGCAGGTGGTGGGACAGGAGTCCTTGCCTGGCTCCTGACCCCCAGGAAGATGTGTCCCGTTTCACCTGCAGACTTGAGGCATGGGGCCCCTCTGCACGCCGCCTCCTGGCTCAGCTTCTCTGCTGCTCCCTGGTCTCTGCAGCTCTGTCTTGCAATTTCCAGCTGCCATCCTTTTGCTTTTAACCAGCCAATTTTTCTTGTTTTGTGTCTATCTGTTTTCCCCCTTTTTCTGGAGAACAGGGTCTCTCTCTATTGCCCAGGCAGGTCTTGAACTCCTGGGCTCAAGCGATCCTCCCACCTCTGCCTCCCTAAGTGCTGGGATCACAGGCATGAGCCACCTCACTGGACTTAACCAGCCCATTTCTTAAAATGTAAAGTGGGTTTCTTGTAGTCAGCCTTTAGTTGGCTCTTGGTTTTGTATCTAATATGGCCATGTCTGTATTTAACTGGAATATTTAGATCATTTATAATCAAAGTCATTACCTATACGGTTGAATGTGGGCATACCATCTCTCTATTATTTGCTGTTTCATATTTCTGACTTCCCGTTCTTCTGTTTGATTATTTTTGTAGCGTTTCATTTCATCCACGTGGTTGGCTTCTTAGTGATACATCTTTGTTTTCCTTATTCAGTGGTCGTTGCAGCATTTGTGACATCCATCTGCACTTATCACAGCCTGTCTTCAGGTTGTGTGGCCACTGAACACACCTGCACCTTCCCACGCAGCGTGAAATGCAGAAGAACCTCACAGTCACGCCCTTGCCTTTCCCCCTCGTAACTTGTACTACTGTCGTAGGTTTTAATTGTACATGCTATAAGTGTCACAATGCGTTGCTAACATGCTTGCATTAAGCATTTTATTATTTTTGAAGACATTTAAAAATGAGAAAAATTTCCTCCCACATTTGCCATTTCTTTCATCCATAATTCCTTTGAGCACATTTCAATTTCCACATGAGGCCAGGCGAGGTGGCTCACGCCTGGAATCCCAACACTCTGGAAGGCCAAGGTGGGCAGATCACCTGAGGTCAGGAGTTCGAGACCAGCCTGGACAACATGGTGAAAACCCATCCCTACTAAAAATACAAAAATTAGCCAGGTGTGGTGGTGCACACCTGTAATCCCAGCTGCTCGGGAGGCGGAGGCAGGAGAATCCCTTGAACCCAGGAGGCAGAGGTGGCAGTGAGCCAAGATGGTACCACTGCATGGAGACAGAGTGAGACTCCATCTAAAAAGAAAAAAAAGGGGGCCAGGTTCAGTGGCTCAGGCCTGTAATCCCAGCACTTTGGGAGGCCGAAGCAGGCAGATTACAAGGTCAGGTGATCGAGACCATCCTGGCTAACACGGTGAAACCCCGTCTCTACTAAAAATACAAAAAATTAGCAGGGCTTGGCAGCGTGCCCCTGTAGTCCCAGCTGCTGGGGAGGCTGAGGCGGGAGAATGCCTTGAACTCGGGAAGCAGAGCTTGCAGTGAGCTGAGATCACGCCACTGCACTCCAACCTGGGCGACAGAGGGAGACTCCCTCTCAAAAAGACAAAAAATAAAAAATGTCCATGTGAAAAAAAAAATTCCTTGTGCTTGAAGAAAGTCCTTGGATGTTTCTTGTCATGCAAGTCTGTCTGCTGCTGAGAAATTCTCTCAGCTGTCAGTATGTCCTCAGTCTTTGATTTGCTTCCATTCATTTCTATATATATGTGTATGTATATATATATATATATATATATATATATATATATATTTTTTTTTTTTTTTTTTTTTTTTTTTGCAATATGGTCTCACTCTGTCGCCCAGGCTGGAGTGCAGTGGCATGAGCTTCCCCACTGCAACCTCTGCCTCCTGGGTTCAAGCGATCTCATTCCTCAACCTCCAGAGTAGCTGGGAATACAGGCATACGCCACCATGCCTGGCTAATTTTTATATTTTTAGTAGAGATGGGGTTTCGCCATGTTGGCCTGGCTGCTCTCAAACTCCTGACTTCAAGTGATCCGCCCGCCTCAGTCCCCCAGACTGGGCCCGGCCTCCAGTTCATTTATTTTTGTAACTGAACAGAGAAGATCTTGCTGTGTTGCCCAAGCTGGCCTTGAATCCTGGGCTCAGGTGATCCTCCTGCCTCGACTTCCGAGTTGCTGGGACCTCAGGCTCAGGCCACCGTGCTTGACCCTCTTTTGACAGACAGATTCACTGGGTTTGGAATTCAAAATTGAAATGCTCTTTCAGCATCATAAAAACGCTTTGCTTCCCTTCTGACCTGCACCATTCCTGGGGACAAGTCCACGCGGCCCTTATCTTGGAGTCTTTGTACCCAAAGGTGGCCTCACCAGAGCCCGGTGTCCAGGTCCCCTCTGTGTCCCTGGTTTCTGGGCATTGATTAGGATTTGCTGGGCTGTGGGTGCCTCTCTATTTACCCGTCGTGGGGTCTGTTGATCTTTTTGCATTTGTGGGATCACAGTTTTCTTGTAGTTTAGAAAATTTTCATCGCTTTTTCTTGAAATGATTTTCTGTTCCTGCCTCTCTCTGTTTCTCTGGGACTCTAACTGCACTTCTGTTAGGCAGCTCGATATTTTCCAGGAGATCTTTGAGAACATATTCATTTATTCATTTTCTGCGTGCTTTTCATTTGGGGTAGATTCTGATACTGTATCTTCATGTTCCCTGGTGTTTCCTTTTGAGCTGTCTGATCTGCTGTTAATCCTCCTGGTTTTGTTTCTGTTTAGAGGCAGGGCCTCCTCCATTGCTGGCCAGGCTGGAGTGCAGTGGTGTGATCATGGCTCTCTGTGGCCTCGACCTCTGGGGCTCACGGGCTCAACTGATCCTCCCTCCTCAGCCTCCCAAGTAGCTAGGACTCCAGGTGTGCGCCACCAGGCCTGGCTAATTTTTGTCTTATTTGGAGAGACAGGGTTTTGCCTGTGCATAGGCTGGTCTGGAATTCCTGGGCTGAAGCGATCCTCCTGCCTCAGTCTCCCAAAGTGCTGGGATTACAGGTGTGAGCCACCACTCCTGGCCTAATCCTACTGTTATCAGCTGAACTGCATCCCTCCAGAATTCACGCTCGGAATGGGACGGGATGCAGAGATTGGACTGTAAAGAGGTGACCGGCTGAATGAGGCCATGTGGATGGGCCCCGATCCAGAAAGACTGGAGTCCTCCTGAGAGGAGGAAGTTTGGACAGAGACACGTCCAGGAGCAGCACGCACAGACAAGAGACCACGTGAGGACACACGGAAAGACGCCATCTGCAGACCACAGCCGAGCTCCCAGGGAACGAAAACTGCTGCCACCCTCACCCTGGCTTCCAGCCTCCGCACCTGAGACAGCATTTCTGTGGGAGAAGCCAGGCAGACTACGCAGCCGCCCGAGGGGACTGGTGTGCCTACAAGCACGTTATTCATTTCAGACCTGGTTCTTTGTTTTGTCCTCCGTTTCTCACACCGGGCTTCCATTTTCCTTTAGAGGACATTGTGATTGTTATCTCAGGATTCACGTCTGACAGTTCCACTGTGGCTGCCCTTCTGGGCCTGTTGCCGCTGACTCACGTTTCCACCGCCACCTTGCCCTGCGTCTGGGCATAGCAGCAGTTTCTTGTTGGGTGTGGACATTGTGTTGTGGCGGCTTTGATCACCCACCTTTTTTGTTGGGTTGTTTTGGCCTTCCTTTAAAGGACTCCGCGCTGTGTTCCGGCGTGGAGTTCAGCTCCTTCCTATTCACTTTGGTCTTCATGTGGCTGGTTCTGAAGCCTCTTAGAGCAGGTCTGGCCCAGTCTTTCCTGCAGGAAGAGTCCAGCCCCACTCCCAGGACGGGCCTGCTGGGTGGCTGCCGACAGCCCAGGATCCTCCAGGACTCTCCCTCTGGCGGTCAGAGCTCCTGTCTCCCGTGTGAGTTCTGGAGGCCGGGGGTCCCCCTAGGGCCCCCACCCATGCTGAAGAATCCACCTTCCACATGCATGGTGCCGACTCCGGAGGCCTCAGAGACCCTCAGACAACCTTCTGGAGCTCTGTGTCTGTGCAGTTCCCCCCGTTCCCGAGCTCTGCCTTCCAGGTCCCTCTGTGGACGCTTTCCTGAGCCCTGACCTCCTTCTCCTCAGCCCCCGAGGACCGCCCGACCTGCTTGGATGGCTGCCCCTGCTCGGCCGTCCTCAGTGGGCCTCCACCCCAGGGCTGGGGAACCCTCCTGGCGCTCGAGCCCGCCTGCCCCTCCTGCTGGGGATCCGGCCCCATGGTGCCCTGGTGCTGACAACAGTCCATCCTGAGTTTCAGTCTCAAGCTTCCGCGGCAGAAGGGAGACTGCCATCTGTGTTACTCCACGGCAGGTGGGGCCGACGGGACCAGCTTCCTTCAGAGCGGAACTTTGGTTGGTTCCAGAATTCTCCTTTGCTATGAAGGCTTCCAGGCACATCCCACACCGGTCACCCTCCACCTCGCATGTGTGTTTATCCATGAAACGCCGCAATGGGACCTCCTGGATCAAATAGTGTAATGATGTAAACACTGAGTATTGACCTGGAACCTGCCTCTGAAAGGGCCGTGCGCTCCCGCCTGGGATCCTGCTGCTCCTCTGCCGGTCACCCTGCACACGCCCCGCTGCCTCTCTGGGCCACCTCAGCCTTTTTAGGTTCCTGTGTGTGCACTGAGATGTCCACCCTGGCATGCTTCTTCCCCTCAGCAGGTGGTCCCCACACTGTGCCTGCCCAGCTCAGAGCCCAGAGGCCCCCGCAGCTCCCCACAACTTCATGGTGCAGTGACCTGAGGCCTCCCCTGGCTCAGTCCCTTTCCCAGGGTCAGGGGTCCATCTATTGAACCAGGACAGGAGGCACCTTCCCCCTGAGCTCTGTGCCTGAGCTGAACCTGGACGGCACTGCCCAGTGGCGGCTCAGACCCCTAGAGCCTCTTCTGAGGTCCGACACTCCTTTGCTTCCCCAGGGAGGCCCCGCTGGCCTGGACCCCAGCTCTCCGTGCCTCGGTTTCCTCACCTGGAAGGTGGGGATGTTGAAGGTGCCTGGGTTGTGGCTGTGCACTAACCTAGGGTGACTGTGAGCTTCGAGAGCTCGAATGTCTGGAAGGAAGGGTGCCAGCTGGGTGGGTGTGAGTGTCCTGATCATGGACACAGAGCGTGGGGCCCCTTGGAGGGCTGGAACCCAGGTGGGGATGCCCGGGTGGTGGGACACAGCGGGGCTAGAGGAGAGGGTCTGAGGAATGTTCTGGCCACAGAGACCCCAAGCCCATGGGAGGTTGGGAGTTGGTCACAAGGAGGGAGAGGTGGGGAACAGAGCTGGGGCCCAGGGTCCTGATATGGGGTGAGAGGAGACGCCATCCCTGAGGCAGAATGGTGGCCAGGGGAGGGGAGGAGGTGGGGGAAGCAGACAGAGGGGAGGCGGGGGGAGCCCAGAGCCAGGAGTGTCGGGGGCGGGTACCTGAGCCAGAAGCACCCTGAGGTTTCCCAGCAGGCAACTGATACCTTGGCCTGCAGCGTGGAGGAAGCAGGGCTGGACTGGAGGCCTGGGGACGCCTGGGGCTGCCCCGATTCCCAGCAGACGCCTCACCCTCTGGGAAGCCCCAGCTGCCCCAGATCTCTCCCATAATGCTCTGACCACCCCCAGCCCCCAAGTCCTCTCCCTTCTGTCCCCAGGCCCGAGGACTTGGAACTGCCCCCACCCTTGGCCTTGAAAGCTGGACAGAGTCCTCCAGGTTCCACGGGCCTCCTGCACCAGCACCTGCTCCACCCTCTTGTCGTCCCCGGCAGCCTCCCGTGAGGGCCGCCCACCTGGGTGACCCCAGAGCCTCCTCCTCACGCTTCTGTCTGCTCTGCACACCGTTCAACCAGCCTGACAGCTGCCCAAAGCCTCTAGAGCACAGAACGGGCCTGGTGTCTCTGTCTCCCTCTCGGGGTGGGCCACGGCCTGTTCTGTGTCCCGTCCCCTCCCCACTCACCAGCAGTGGACCCCAGCTTCCCTCTGCAGCAGCGCTCAACTCAGGCACTTTCTCAGGGAAGCACAGCCCGCCTCGCCCCCCCAGGCTCTTCTTCATCCCTCAGAGCCCCCCATGGCCTGGGCAGTCCATCATGAGTGCCCGCACCACATGATTGTAGACATTTGGCTTCTGGACTTAAATCCTTCACCGGACCATGACCAGGAGGGCAATGACCAGGCCTCGGCCTCAGCCCCCTGCCTGGCCTACACTGGCACAGAGCAGAGGAGGTGCAGGCCAGTCTTGAAGGCCAAGAAGTGGAGGGGGAGCCCTTAGCTGGGCCCCGGGACCCTGCCCTCCATCCCCTAGGGTGGAGCTCCAGTCCTCGGGTACCCACAGCCGCAGTCCCACCCTCTGTGCCCAGAGACTGCCATCAAGAGAAAAGGGAAGCGTCCTTGGGGGTTTCCGGACAGTCCCTTGGAGATGGTCCAGCCGGGAGGTTGGGGCATGGGGCTGGCCCTGTGGGGATCCACGGAAACCCAGGTCAGGGCTGTGTGGAGGGCCTCACAAAAGGGCAGAGGGGTGACGGGGTGCTGAGACCCAGGGCAGGGGTGATGGGGTGTGGAGACCCAGGGCAGGGGTGATGGGGTGCTGAGCTCTTGGGAGCTGGGGCTTCTCAATCTTTGCAGAGTTGTGGGGGGAGGCCCAGCCTGGGGGTGAGGGTCTGTGTTTTGTGTCTGTGACATGGACCAGTCTCAGCCTCAGTTTCCCCATCTGCCCCAGGGGGAGGTGTGCACAGAATGCCTTCTAAATCCTCAGCCTGGCCCCTGGTCCTGAGTTCATGGGGAGTGTGTCGCCCAGTGGGATCCCTGGGTCTCTGGGCTCAGGCCTTGGCTGTGACAGGAGTGGGGAGGGGCCCTGTGTCCCCGGGCCCAGGTCACAAGGGCATAGGAAGGAGAGGACCTGGGCCACCAGGGAGCACTGGGTCTGGGGAGTCCCTGCAACAGCAGGCACGGGGCTGGGGGGCTCACCTGCCTCCCTCTCCCTGCTGGTTCTGGTGGGCCTGGGGATGGGGGCGGTGATATTCTGCAGGCGACCTTGGTGGTGGGGACGGTTGGGGGCTGGGGAGGGCCCCGTCTCCCGCCTCCCTGGGCTGCCTCATTTCCTCCCTGATGCCCTGATGACCCTGGTGTCCTGGACAGGGCCTGGAGGTGCTGGTGCCGGGAGAGCCCGCGCTGGATGGATGAAGGAGTGAGTGCTGTGCTTAGCGGGGGGCGCTGAGCGCTGGGTCGGGAGCCCAGGACCTTTCCTCCTGCTGCCCGGGAGGCAACACCCTGGACCCCTGGAGTCTGCATTCCAGGAGAGCGGGCAGACCACAGAGAGGGGGAAAAGGGGCGGAGGGCTGAGGCCGGTGAACACATGGGGCAGGGCGTGGGGCCAGGGCTTATCAGCAATCAGAGAAGGCCTCACGGAGGAGGTGAGGGTTTAGGTGGTTGGTGAAGGTGAAGCCCCCAGGAATGGGTTAGTGCCCCTAAAAAAGAGGCCCTAGAAGCCTCCGTCATCCTGACCACTGTGTCAAGACACAACGAGGAGCCATCTAGGAACCAGGAAGAGACCCTCACCAGACCCCGAATCAGCCAGCACCTTGATCTTGGACCCCCCGCCTCCAGAAATGTGAGAAATAAACTCCCGTTTGTTTGTTTGTTTGTTTTTGAGATGGAGTCTCGCTCTGTTGCCCAGTGGCGGGTTCTCAGCTCACTGCAACCTCTGCCTGTTGGGTTCTAGCTGTTCTCCTGCCTCAGCCTCCCGAGTAGCTGGGATTATAGGCACCCGCTACCACACCCGGCTAGTTTTTGTATTTTTAGTAAGATGGGGTTTCACCATGTTGGCCAGGCTGGTCTTAAACTCCTGACTTCAAATGATCCACTTGCCTCAGCCTCCCAAAGTGCTAGGATTACAGGTGTGAGTCACGGCACCCGGCCACATTTCTGTTCTTTTTAAGCCACTCAGTCTATGGTAGTTTTTATTCTTATAGCAACCTGAATAGACCAAGATACCCTCCCACATTCAACAGCTACTGAGTGGACAAGCTTAAATGAAACAACTGTTTTCAAATATGTGGCACCAGCCGGCCCAGGACAGTGGTGCTAGTGAAATCACTCTCAGGGCTCTGCACTGCTGGCTGCCTCCCGCTTCTCTCCCCTCTCCCTCTGCCGTCCTGTCTTCTTTGCCCAGTCTCTCCTTGTCTCTCTCCTCCTCCTTCCATCCCCCCACCTCCCCATAGCAGGGCTTGGAAAAGTCAAACAGACTTCCGAGGTCTCATCCCGGAGCTGCCACTAGTCCAGCCTCCCCGGGACCTGCCTTCACCGCCCAGAGCCCTGGGAGCCGGGGACACTCCCTGGGGCTGAGTGAGCACCAGGGGCTGTACCTGCCGCTCCCACGTCCTCTGCCCCACTCCCGCAGGTGCAGCAGCTGGCTGGTGACGGAGGCCGGACCTGGGACCAGCAACTCCTGCTGGGTGTGGTTTCTCTCAGGGAGCCTCATTGTCAACGTCATTGTCTCCACACTTGGCCTTATCATATGCATGAAAAGAAAAAAGCCAAGGGGTGAGCACACAGCAGCCCCATCAGGACTCATGTCTCCAGCCGTCATCTCTCAGAGCTCTGTCCCCCCAAATCTGGGAGGTGGCCCCAGAGCTTTTCCACAATCTGCAGCTCCTCCCAAGAGGAGGAACTGCAGGCTGGGGCAGATGGCCTTTCTGCTGTGGCCAGAGCTCAGATGTCAGGTGGCCTCCCTGGGGGAGGGGAAGGTGGGACCCCTGACCAGGGAGCCCTCTGCTGCCCCTGCCCACTCACTCCATGGCCCTGTGCTCCTGCCTGCCCCCAGGCCTATGGGGAAAAGAACAGACTGTGCTTAGCTGGGGCCTGGCCTCCCATCCAGCACTGGGGGGCAGCCAGGTCCACGAGGTCAGCCTCTGAAGAGCTGCCTTGGAAATGGCCCTGGACGGTGGTCAGGAGCTGGTCCGTGCACAGGGAGGCTCAGTTCCCTGGAGAGCACACCTCCAGTCAGGGAGTGGGTCACGCGGGGTGAGGCAGCCGGAAGAGCTACTCTCTAGGGACCCAGGGCTCCAGCTGGCCTGCATGGGCCTCTCCACACCCCAGGACGCTGGGCCAGAGCTTCCCTAGGACAAGGGGTGACAGGAGAGGAGGTGGGGTGGGCAGCTCAGCCTGGGGGCTCTGCTAGAGGCAGGAGATGACCAGGAATGGAGAGGGGGCAGGGCGGGGTGGAGAGGGGGCAGGGCGGGGTGGAGAAGGGGCAGGGCGGGGTGGAGAGGGTGCAGGGCGGGGTGGAGGGGGGAGGGCGGGGTGGAGGGGGGAGGGCGGGGTGGAGGGGGGCAGGGCGGGGTGGAGGGGGGGCAGGGCGGGGTGGAGGGGGGCAGGGCGGGGTGGAGAGGGGGCAGGGCGGGGTGGAGGGGGGCAGGGCAGAGTGGAGGGGGCGTGCTCAGAAGGGCTGTGTGGCTCCTCCATCCTCATGGCATGGCAGCGGAATCGTTCCCCTCACCGCTTCTAACTCCAGACGTGGGAAAAGGGGCCACATCCCAAGCACAAAATGCATGTGTGGCTCAGAGGCCTGGGGACACCCCTGCCAGCAGGACCTGGGCCTGGCGGGTTCCCGGTGTGGGTGGGTTGGGGGGGAGCTGGGCACAGTGGGCGTCACTGATGCTGGGATTTCTCCATGAACACAGTCAGGAAGTGTAGGTCTGATATAGATCTGGGGTTTCTGTCGGGCAAATCTGAGACCATTTGAGCATCAGAATCAACAGCAACAGCCTCGGACAGAGTCAGCGAGGTCAGGAGAGCCCACTGAGAGCTCAGCTGCTGGGATGTGAAGGAGCGGGTGGGGCTCCTCCCTGGGTGGAGTGAGGGTGGAGTGAACCTCCCGGCGTGCAGGAGGAGGTCAGACATCCCCCAAACAGCCCAGCAGCCATCCTGGAACTCCTTGTTCAGCAAGAAACACTGGGAGGCGACAGTTTGAGGAGAAACAAGATATTTACATCTTCCCACAGCATCTCCCCAAATATACTGTTTCACAACAAATAGAAAACAGGAGCCAAATTCAAATCCAATGTAGAAAATTACTTTAAATGTGATATACATTCAATGCCACATTGTGGCCAACCCAGTCCAGCCTTGGCCGTGAGGCAGTGCCCGGGGCCTGTCCTGCTAAGACCGCAATATTCAGACAGGCAGACAGCTGGGGTCTGGCGGGCCCTCTGGGCTGGCCAGGGGGGCTGGGGGTGTGGTCCCTGAGCGCGAGGCAACTGGCGCTCTTCCTCAAGGCTCTGGGGAGCTCAGGCTGCAGCAGAAGGGAGGCCCCAGGCCCTCGCTGGCCCATGGGAATGGCACGGGGCGTCTCCAGCCCCACCCCAGCAGGGGCTCCACCTCTCCCTCCACTGGAGAAGATGGAAGCCAGCCCAGCGGGGAGCCCCCAGGCCTCCTGGCTCCTGTGGTTCCACCAGGTGGACAGCCTCTTTCAGCAGCCGTCGCTCCGGGTATCTCTGGTGTTGGGGTACAGAGTCTGTAGGTCAGCGGTTTCAGCTCCTCCCAGTGAATGCAGGTTCTGTCTCTTCCACGGCCACTGTGGTGATGTCCGGAGGGGTCTGCAGGGCCTCAGTGACTATGGCTTCACCTTCTGCCTCCTGTCTCTTCCGCTGCGGGCACACAAAGCGTGGAGACCCCGCCTGCTCAGGCGCCCCTGGGACTCCAGGTTCTCGGTTCATTTTACTGTTTTCAATTTGAGGAGGTGGGTTCTCTCCTGAGCTACCGTGGCTGTACTTGAAGGACTCAGGACCCTCAGAGAACTGGGAGCCCCCACCATATACACCAGAAACACCAGACTCAGCGGGGAGGGGGGAGGGGGAGGGGAAGGGGGAGGAGATCAATACCTGGACGGAGACGATCACCTTGACTACATCGCCTGCAATGCACAGACACACAGGTCAGGCAGGGGCAGTGTCTGATCAGGGGACACAGGCTCATGGCAATTGGGGTCTCACGGTGGTGGCAGGAGCACCAACTCCTGCTTCTCCCTGGGAGACCGTCCCCAAGGGACTGACCCTCTCTGAGAGCGGAGGAGGCCAGCTGTGTTGGGACTACTAGCCCAGCCTGTCCCCCCAGGAGGCCCAGCATGGGTGAGAGGACCGGGGGTGCCCAGCCCACCTCCCCAGCTGCCGCCCCCAAGTGCATAACTAACCCTAATTCAACCGTCGTCTGTGGGAGGGGGACAAGTGCTTCACAGTGGCAAGGCCCTGCCCACCACACCAGCAGGTGCCCAGCCGGCTGAAACTAAGCTGCTCCCCCGCCTGCCCCGGAGCCTGAGGCCCTGAGACCTCCCTGCATTGGAGGCCCCGGGTGAGGATTGGGGGCTTTGCTGCCGCCTGGCCGGAGGATGGGGCTGACTTTCCCTTCGGACCTCAATGCTTAGAAGCTGCATTCCCAGGGACTGTGCACAGGGCTCCCAGGGCCACAGCCAGGTCCACAATGCTGGGTCAGTGCCCAGGAGGCCAGGCACAGCACAGGTGCCCAGACCAGGGCGGGTAGGTGGAGGAATGAATGAATGAATGGCCTTACTCAGTGAGGACATAGCCTTGTCCCCAGCAGGACGGCTGTTGACCCTCAACCCAGAGCCTCTCCCAGCTGAGCAGAGCCTGCCCTGCTCCCCACAGCCCTGGCGGGGGCAGGCAGGAGCATGGGGTCATGGAGTGCGTGGGCAGGGGTGGCAGAGGGCTCCCTGGTCAGGGGTCCCACCTTCCCTTCCCCCAAGGAGGCCACCTGACTCCTGGGCTCCAGCCACAGCAGGAAGCGCACCTGCCCCAGCCTGCAGCTCCCCCTCCTGGGAGGAGCCGTGGATCCTGGAAAAGCTCTGGGGCCACCTCCCAGGTTTGGGGGGACAGAGCTCCGAGACGCAACGACCGGGGACATGAGCCCTGATGGGGCTGCCGTGTGCTCACCCCTTGACTTTCTTCTTTTCACATATATTAGGCCAAGTATTAGGCCAACAATAATGACGATGAGGGTCCCTGAGAGAAGCCACCACACCCAGCGGAAGCTGCTGGTCCCAGGTCCGGCCTCCGTCACCAGCCATTTGCTGCACCTGCGGGAGTGGGGCCGAGGATGTGGGAGCGGCAGGTGCAGCACCCGGTGTTCACTCAGTCCCAGGGAGCATCCCCGGCTCACAGGTCCCCAGGCAGTGAAGACAGGTCCCAGGGAGGCTGTGCTGGTGGCAGCTCCTCAGGATGAGACCTCAGAGGTCTGTCTGACTTTTCCAAGCCCAGCTATGGGGAGGTGGAGAGAAGGAAGGAGGAGAAAAGAAACAAGGAGAGATTGGGCAAAGAAGACAGGACGGCAGAGGGAGGGGGAGAGAAGCGGGAGGCAGCCAGCAGTGCACAGACCCCCAGAGAAGGGGAGACCAGTGGCAGACAAGGACAGAAAGTGGAGGGAGAGCCAGTGTCGGGACAGAAACGGTTAGAGCTGGAGATGGACAGGACCAGAGGACAAGGAGGGCAGAGTAGGATGGAAGGCCCCACCGCCGCCTCCCTGGGGGCCACCCCTGCTCCATCCCAGGCTCCACTGGAGGATCCCAGCTCCTCCCAAGAAGCTCTGAAGTCTCAGGTCAACCAGGGGCCCGGGGTCAGCATTTAAAGGTGTCCTCCCGTAGGCAGACGAAGAGTAGAGTGCTCACTTTCCCCCTCCCCTGAAGCCCAGGGGCTCCTCCCATGGCCCTGACATTCAGGGACACCCTGGGTCAGTGACCCAGGAGTGTCAGGGAACAGGGGCTCTGGAGGCAGCCTGCCTCTGGGCCTGCTTCTGGGAAGGCCCATCCTGAGCCTCCAGGAAGCTCGGATCTGATAAGGCTTTGTCTGGGCCCATGGAAGGGGTTATCTGGGGCACACAGGCTTCAGCCATGCAGCTCTCCTGGACACAGGCATGTAACCAGGGTGCCATCCAGGGTGAGACCTTCAGGCCTTTCTGCTGGAGAAGACGGTCATCTCCCAGGGAAGCAACGTGGAGCCCCCTCCCCAGGGCACAGCGCTGGGCCTCCCCCGGGGCCACTTACTTGGTCCCGTGCTGGCATTCCTCCAGGGTCCCATTGGAAGAGAAGGTCCCCGGGGGGCAGTTCTGACACAGGGTGTCCTGACTCTCAGTGCCTGAGAAGAGAGTAACAGGCAGAGGACGCTGAGGGCACCAGGCGGGGAGGGGCTGGTGGCTAGGGACTGTTTGTCTGTGAGCTTCTAGACCTGGGTGCTCTGTGGGTGATGGGAGGCCTGGCCGGGAGGGCCAGGCCCGCTGTTGGCAGTATCAGAGGTGAGGCCTGGGGCGGTGGCTCTGGCTGTCCTGGACCTTGAGTAGTTGGAATTTCATGAGTCCAGGAGTCCCTCTGTGTCCACATCCTGCAGTGTTGTGGGGGCTGCCCGGCCAGGTGCCAGGCCAGGGCTGGACAGTTACTCCTCCTAGACTTAGCTTGAACAGTGGCATTGACCGTGGTCATTCCCATAAACCCAGGCACCATGCCTGGGACCCGAGAGTGAGGCCTGGGGACTGGGGAGTCCCAGAACCCCGAGGTGGAGCCACCTGGGGTGGCCTTTCCCTGCCCCCTCCACCACCTCCATTGCCTGTTCCCCACTGGGCTGCTTCCAGGATAGGACTAAAGTGGGTGGGCCTGGTGCTGGCCAAGGTTCTGTCTCACCAGGGCCCCTGGGCAGGCCATGACGTCAAGGAGACCTGGGGCTCCAGATAGCGGGGCACTAGGGACCAAGGTGGAAATGGGAGGGATGTCTGCCACCCACTACTTACCTCCCTTCTGTACCCTCTGGCCCGGGCTGGAGGTGGCGTAAGCGCGGCACGCGGCGCAGTGGTCCCCGTCCTGGATGATGCAGAAGTGGCCTGGGCTGCAGCCACACAGGGCGTTTGCTGTCGTGGAGCAGTTCCGGCTTGTGCGCAGGCCCATGGCTGGGGTCCAAGAGGAGGGGCTGAGAGGGATACGTGGAGGCCAGGACACCACCCACAGGCCAGAACAGCATCCACAGGCCAAGGACTGCTGCCAGGGCCCCCGGCCAGGCTGAACCCCTGGCTCAGCCAAACGAGGTGCCCGGAGGTGCCTGGCATGGAAGACCTGAGGCTGGGAGGGACACCCAGGGACGGCAGAGTTGTGTGTGGGATGAGGGCCTGAAGGCGGGTCCTGGGAGGGCCTTGTTAACGGGAGCCAGGCCTCCTGGAGAAACTAGCCTTCTGCCAGATGGGCAGGATGCCAAGCTCGCACTGTCAGTTCCAGGACAGGGTAACTCAGACAGGTCCTCACCCCACGTGCCCACCCCAGACACCTGCCCCTCAGATGGGCTTCCCATCTGTGCAAACCAGGCCATTCCAATGGCAGAGGCAGGTAGGGTGAGAGCCCCACTTCTTCAGGTACTGGTGGAGGGGAGGTACCAGCTGGGCCTGAGCCCCTCCTGAGGGCAGCCTCACCTGCCACCTGTGCCCCCACATCCTCAGCCCAGGCAGACAGGTGCTTTCACAAGAGGGGAGGGGCATGGAAGGGGGCACGCAGGTTGAGGTGTGAGCCCCAAATCCCAGCCTGCATGCATGAACCCCCAAAGCACTCCAGCTTCCTCTTCTGTTCATGGCTAGCCCACCTGCCTCGTGCCTCCCTGTAGGCTCAGGCCCTGCCCCCAGGTGTGCCATCAGCCCTGTCCTGCAGATGCCGTACTGCCTGGCCCCAGGGAGCACTTGCCATGCTGAGCCTGGCATGAGGCTCCAAGAGGACAAAGCCACTGGCCGCATGGACAGGCTCTGCGCTCAGTGACTCAAAGGCAGGCCTCTGGGTCTGGCTCCCCTTTCTGTCTGCCTGGACTCAGGTGGGCACCAGTCTCCAGGTGACCCCTTCCCCTGAGGTCATGGGGAAACCAATATCTGGAGGAGAAAGGGACAAGAAGCCCTGTGGGGAAGCAGCAGGTCCCCGTGCCGGCCGGAGAGCCCCAGCACCACCCCACTCCACTTTGCAGCTAGAGACGTGGGAACAGGAGAGGTCTGGGCACCCACCCAGGGCACCAGAGGAGCCAAGGACGAGGGCTAATGGTCAGTCGCCAAGCTCAGGATGGCCCACCTGATGGCCCCGTGACAAAGTGAGAGGTGAGACAGAGGTAGACGGGGGCCGGAGGCTGGCCTGAAGGCGTCCCCTGCAGGATGCACTCATGGAGATGGGGTCGGGACCTGGCCTGGGGCAGCCAGGGCCCTCCTGGGGCACTGTGGTCATGGAGAGAGGGTGTGGGGTGCCCGAGCGGAGGCTGGGCCGGCTGTATTGGCCTCCTACCTGGGTCACACATTTGGCACTGCAGACACTTGCTCAGGCCATTGAAGTGAGCAATGTAGGTCCCCGGAGAGCAGGGTTCACACACCGTGCCCGTCTGCTCCCCACAGGCCTGCCTCACGTGGAAACCTGCCACACAGAGAGTGGGAACTTCGCATGTCTGCGGGAGGCCCCTTCGGGAGCCCATCCACCACTCTGCCTGTGCCCGGAGCCTGAGCAGGGAGACACCAGCTAAGGGGACTCAAATGGCCCATGAGCTGTTCCCCGAGGGACACAGCAGCCCATCAGCCACGAGTGGAGCCGCTCTGGGGAAAATCAGAAAGTTCTGGAAGCACATGGGGCCTCCTGGGACACCTGGCCCGGCTCTGGTATGAGCCTGTGTCTCTGGTCACGGTGGGTCAGCCACGTCTCTCAGACCATTTCCCGTGCAGTGTGACTGTGAGGGTCCCCCAGGGTGAAGAGTCCAAGCTGCTGGCCTGGGGCTCCTGCCCTCCATTTCTGTGCACCTGGCCTGGGGCTCCTGCCCTCCATTTCTGTGCACCTGGGCCCACACCCAGGGCCAGGGAGCAGAGAACACAGGGGTGTCTGGGGCAGGACAGGGCAAGAGTGTCTGCCCTCGGCCCACGGAGCTGGCCGCCAAAGGGCCGCACATACCTGGACCGCACTTGGGACAGCACTCAGAGCCCACTGGGTACTCGTCCTCTTTGCAGGAGGGCAGAGCTGGGGCGTAGCAGGGGGATCCCAGGAAGGTGAGATACAGCACCTAAGGGGGTCAGGACAGGCGTTGGGAGATGTCCTGGCTGCCCCTGTGGGCTCTGCCAGACTTGGCGTCACAGCCTGAGTCTCCCCTCTGTGCAGTGGGGAGGAGCGGCAGTGCCTGGTGGAGAGGAGAGAAGCGGGCCCCGGGCCAGGCTCATGGGACAACCTTGCCAACCTGTGGAGCCTGGGACCGGGTGGGGACCGCCCTTCCTCCAGCCGTGATGACCCTGCCTTGCAGCATGGAGCCCTGGGAACTGGCACTCTGCCCTCGCCAGGGACTCCCCACCCCACACCTGTCTCCCCACCAGGCAGACAACCTGTCGGCCCCCTGCTGGCCGAGGCTGGATCTGCTGACCCCGAAGAGCCAGCAGGGGCAGCCGGGGACGGGCCCCAGGGGCTCACAAGCCAGACAGTGGGTCACATCAGGGAGGGTGGCTCTGCTGTGGCCTCGTTCCTGGGCTGGCTCATGGGCAGTCGGGAGCCCCTGATGGGGAAAGGGGCTGGACAGACAGGAGGGTCACATGAGCACGGAGGGTGTCCCCACCCCTGTCCAGCCCCCTGCTGCACACTGATCTTATCACCTGTCACCAAGGTCAGGGCTGCCGGAGAGTTGGGTCACCTGCTCCAGGGCTCCGCCCAGAGACGCCCAGAGACACCCAGCCCCCAGAAGTGCCCACATCCTGCCAATGGGGGCCCACCAGCTGCCCGTGGATGGAGTGGTGAGCGGGCAGCACACACAGAAAGAGGTCTGCTGCGTAGGGCTGTTGCTCTGCCACTCACCTCACTGTGGTAAGCCCAGTGCTGGGGGTCTGGGTTGGCCCGAGATCTCCGGGCAGCCGGGGACAGGCTGGACGCAGGACCCAGCAACGGCCAGGACAGGGGCATGGGGAAGAGATCTCTGGGAGGCCCTGGGGTCAGAAGTGGGATCTGTGAGGCTCACCAGCGTCAAGAAGTCGGCTTTGGGGGCGGGTCTCCGGGGAGGAGACCCCCAACCTCCAGGAGGCTCCATGCCTCAGGCTCAGACTGGCAGCCCAGGAACCCAGCTAGCAAGACGAACTCCAGCAGAGGAACTCAGCGCCATTGCTGCGACCGTCGGCTAAAAGAGAAAGCAAAAGAGAAACCGCCTCGGTGTGACAAGCTGTGCCTCAGAACCCCAGTGGCAGGAGAGTGGGCAGCGGTGGGTGTCTGGGAGCAGAAAGGGGCTCAGGCCTGCTGGGCGGAGCAGCGCTGGGGGACACAGGTGGGCCCTGCGGGAGGCAGGAGCTGTCCAGGCAAAGCCGAGGGGAAGGGCCAGTGTGAAGGAGGCGCCTGATGGGAGGGGCCAGTTCTCCCCCGGCACCTTTCCAGTCGGCCCTGGGTTTCCTGTAGAAGGGGGAGCCCCCCAAAGTGCATCTGTGTTTCCCCACCTCACTCACACACTCAGGGACCCCTGGCTGCTCCCCATGGCGCTGATTGACATTTTTGCCGAATAAAGGGGCCCTGTGGGTTTCCTGTTCCCATCTCAACTTCTGCTGAACGGGGTAAACTTCCCTTCTGAATCAAACCGCCAGAATGCGGTCTGGCCAGTTTCAGTCACAGGCCCACCAGGGCTGTGTCCCTGTGTGAGGGATGGGAAAAGCCCAGAGTGCCCCCGCCCGTCCCCTGGGAGGGTGGAAGCGCAGCTCTTACTCCCCCTGCAGAGACGCTCCTCGGGCTGGGAAGGCTGCTGGCCTCACCCGGTCTCCCTGTGGACCCTGCACCCCAGCCTCCTGGCTCCCTGTGCCCCACTGGGCTTCCCTGCCCTGCAGAGCCTGGCGGTGGGGAGACCACTGCACGGAGGCGGCCCACAGCCCCAGAGCCCCAAGACAGGCACCAGTGAGTCCCTCGTGATGGCCTCACTCCCTGCATCACGTGGAACCTTGTGTGACGACACTAGTGCCCCGTGGCCCCTTCCTGCTGCTGGACGTGGTGCAGCCAATGGAAGCCCAGGTCTGTCACGCACCACCTGTGCTTGCCCAGAGCAGGTCCCGGTCACCCCCTCTGGGAGCTCCGGCTCTACACCAGGAACTCCCACCTCCAGCAAGCCCATCTGCTGGACGCCTGGCCCAGGACTGCCCCAAGCCCCTCCTGGTACTGACTTCTGCCGGGGACTCCCTCCAGGGTCCAGCCCTGGCCCCTGGGGGACTCAGTGGCATCTGGTGGAAAGGACCTTGGGGATCGTGCCCACCCTGACCTGCAGAAGAGTTGGCAGGGTGGCTGGACACAGGAAGCTGTGGCAGGAGCCCGGGACCCGCACCCCGACTAGAAAGTGTGTGGCCCCGCAGGCCAGCACTGGAGAGCGAGCAGGCAGGGGTGAGGTTAGGCAGGCTGTGGTGTGCGCCCCTGTGGGACCAAGCATCCCGAGCTCCAGAGGCAGGTGCACTGCCGACCACCGTCCGGGGTGGATGAGCCCAGGCCCCAGACTCCAGCACTCTGAGGCAGGGTGGGGGACCAGGTGGCGCCCAGTGGAGGAAAAGCCCCCAAGAGACACCCAGGAGCGTGGACTCCCACCCCACGGCTGGAGCCTGGGAGAGGAGCCCTCTCTGCTGTTTCCCTGGTGCACTCACATCCTTGGCCCTCAGTGCCCCCTGCCAGGAATGCCCCCCACATACAGAGCCCCCCCAGCCCACAGAGCTGCATGGGGCTTTCAAAGAAGAAGGGGGCCCCTTTCATCCTCCACTCCCAGGTGCCCCAGGAGGGCATAGGGGCTCCAGGGTGCAGGGACAGCACGTTCCCTCCCCAACTCCCCAGGAACGCCCAGCCTCCAAGAGCAGACACAGCGCCTACGCCTGCTGGTACAGGCCTCCAACCCCACTCTCTCAGACACGTCCTCAAGTCATCTCATCCACCCCACCCTGGGAAGGAGGGAAACTGAGGCATGGCAAGAGACAAGGCTAACACAGGCATCAGTGAGACTCGGCCCCTCCTGCCCCTTCCTCCATTCCCCTCCTACCCCACTTCAGTTTCCCACGCCAAGGCCCGGTCCTGACATAGGGTCCTAGGTACCAGGCCTCAAGGGGGCTGAAGGGAGCCCATCTGCCCCACCGAGAGTGGAGACAGTGCCAGGTCTTTGCTGAAACGTCACCTCTTCCTTGAGGCCTTCTCTGATTGCTAAATAAGCCCTGTCCCCAGTCCCTGCTCCATGTGTCTGCCCGCCTCGGCCCTCCGCCCGTTTTCTCCCTTCTCTGTGGTCAGCCTTGCCTCGGCCCTCCGCCCGTTTTCTCCCTTCTCTGTGGTCTGCCCGCTCTCCTGGAATGCAGACTCCAGGGGTCCAGGGTGTTGCCTCCGGGCAGCAGGAGGAAAGGTCCTGGGCTCCCGACCCAGCGCTCAGCGCCCCCGCTAAGTACAGCACTCACTCCTTCATCCATCCAGCGCGGGCTCTCCCGGCACCAGCACCTCCAGGCCCTGTCCAGGACACCAGGGTCATCAGGGCATCAGGGAGGAAATGAGGCAGCTCAGGGAGGCGGGAGACGGGGCCCTCCCCAGCCCGCAGCCATCCCCACCCACACAGTTGCCTGCAGGATATCACCGCCCCCATTCCCCAGGCCCACCAGAACCAGCAGGGAGAGGGAGGCAAGTGAGCCCCCCAGCCCCGTGCCTGCTGTCCCAGGGACTCCCCAGACCCAGTGCGGTACCAGTGCAGGCCAGGCAGGGGGCTGAGGCCGAGGCCTGGTCATTGCCCTCCTGGTTATGGTCCGGTGAAGGATTTGAGTCCAGAAGCCAAACATCTACAGTCGTGTGGTGCAGACACTCATGATGGACTGTCCAGGCCACGGGGGGCTCTAACAGATGAAGAGGGGCCTGCAGGGGGCGAGGTGGGCTGCGCTTCCCTGAGAAGGTGCCGGAGTTGAGCGCTGCTGCAGAGGGAAGCTGGGGTCCACCGCTGATGAGTGGGGAGGGGACGGGACACAGAGCAGGCCGTGGCCCACCCTGAGAGGGAGGTACAGACACCAGGCCCGTTCTGTGCTCTGGAGGCTTTGGGCAGCTGTCAGCTGGTTGGACGGTGTGCAGAGCAGATAGAAGCGTGAGGAGGAGACTCTGGGGTCAGCCAGGTGGGCAGCCCTCACAGGGGGGGCTGCCGGGGAGGGCAGGAGGGTGGAGCAGGTGCTGGTGCAGGAGGCCCTTGGAACCTGGAGGACTCTGTGTCCAGCTCTCATGGCCTAAGGCAGGGGCAGCTCCAACGCCTCGGGCCTGGGGACAGAAGGGAGAGGACTTGGGGGCTGGGGGTGGTCAGAGCATTGTGGGAGAGATCTGGGGCAGCTGGGGCTTCCCAGAGGGTGAGGCGTCTGCTGGGAATTGGGGCAGCCCCAGGCGTCCCCAGGCCTCCAGTCCAGCCCTGCTTCCTCCACGCTGCAGGCCAGGGTATCAGTTGCCTGCTGGGAAACCTCAGGGTGCCTCTGGCTCAGGTACCCGCCCCCGACACTCCTGGCTCTGGGCTCCCCCCACCTCCCCACTGTCTGCTTCCCCCACCTCCTCCCCTCCCCTGGCCACCATTCTGCCTCAGGGACGGCGTCTCCTCTCACCCCATATCAGGACCCTGGGCCCCAGCTCCGTTCCCCACCTCTCCTTCCTAGTGATCAACTCCAGACCTCCCATGGGCTTGGGGTCTCTGTGGCCGGAACATTCCTCAGACCCTCTCCTCTAGCCCCGCTGTGTCCCACCACCCGGGCATCCCCACCTGGGTTCCAGCCCTCCAAGGGGCCCCACGCTCTGTGTCCATGATCAGGACACTCACACCCACCCAGCTGGCACCCTTCCTTCCAGACATTCGAGCTCTCGAAGCTCACAGTCACCCTAGGTTAGTGCACAGCCACAACCCAGGCACCTTCAACATCCCCACCTTCCAGGTGAGGAAACCGAGGCACGGAGAGCTGGGGTCCAGGCCAGCGGGGCCTCCCTGGGGAAGCAAAGGAGTGTCGGACCTCAGAAGAGGCTCTGGGGGTCTGAGCCGCCACTGGGCACTGCCGTCCAGGTTCAGCTCAGGCACAGAGCTCGGGGGAAGGTGCCTCCTGTCCTGGTTCAATAGATGGACCCCTGACCCTGGGAAAGGGACTGAGCCAGGGGAGGCCTCAGGTCACTGCACCATGAAGTTGTGGGGAGCTGCGGGGGCCTCTGGGCTCTGAACTGGGCAGGCACAGTGTGGGGACCACCTGCTGAGGGGAAGAAGCGTGCCAGGGTGGACATCTCAGTGCACACACAGGAACCTGAAAAGGCTGAGAATTTCTCAGCAGCAGACAGACTTGCATGACAAGAAACATCCAAGGACTTTCTTCAAGCACAAGGAATTTTTTTTTCACATGGACATTTTTTATTTTTTGTCTTTTTGAGAGGGAGTCTCCCTCTGTCGCCCAGGTTGGAGTAGAGTGGCGCGATCTCAGCTCACTGCAAGCTCCGCCTCCCGAGTTCAAGGCATTCTCCTGCCACAGCCTCCCCAGCAGCTGGGACTACAGGGGCACGCTGCCAAGCCCTGCTAATTTTTTGTATTTTTAGTAGAGACGGGGTTTCACCGTGTTAGCCAGGATGGTCTCGATCACCTGACCTTGTAATCTGCCTGCTTCGGCCTCCCAAAGTGCTAAGATTACAGGCCTGAGCCACCGAAACTGGCCCGTTTTTTTTTTCTTTTTAGATGGAGTCTCACTCTGTCTCCATGCAGTGGTGCCATCTTGGCTCACTGCAACCTCTGCCTCCTGGGTTCAAGGGATTCTCCTGCCTCCGCCTCCCGAGCAGCTGGGATTACAGGTGTGCACCACCACACCTGGCTAATTTTTGTATTTTTAGTAGGGATGGGTTTTCACCGTGTTGTCCAGGCTGGTCTCGAACTCCTGACCTCAGGTGATCTGCCCACCTTGGCCTTCCAGAGTGTTGGGATTCCAGGCGTGAGCCACCTCGCCTGGCCTCATGTGGAAATTGAAATCTGCTCAAAGGAATTATGGATGAAAGAAATGGCAAATGTGGGAGGAAATTTTTCTCATTTTTAAATATCTTCAAAAACAATAAAATGTTTAACGCAACCATGTTAGCAACGCATTGTGACACTTATAGCATGTACAATTAAAACCTACGACAGTAGTACAAGTTACGAGGGGGAAAGGCAAGGGCGTGACTGTGAGGTTCTTCTGCATTTCACGCTGCGTGGGAAGGTGCAGGTGTGTTCAGTGGCCACACAACCTGAAGACAGGCTGTGATAAGTGCAGATGGATGTCACAAACGCTACAACGACCACTGAATAAGGAAAACAAAGATGTATCACTAAGAAGCCAACCACGTGGATGAAATGAAATGCTACAAAAATAATCAAACAGAAGAACGGGAAGTCAGAAATATGAAACAGCAAATAATAGAGAGATGGTATGCCCACATTCAACCGTATAGGTAATGACTTTGATTATAAATGATCTAAATATTCCAGTTAAATACAGAAATGGCCATATTAGATACAAAACCAAGAGCCAACTAAAGGCTGACTACAAGAAACCCACTTTACATTTTAAGAAATGGGCTGGTTAAGTCCAGTGAGGTGGCTCATGCCTGTGATCCCAGCACTTAGGGAGGCAGAGGTGGGAGGATCGCTTGAGCCCAGGAGTTCAAGACCTGCCTGGGCAATATAAAGAGACCCTGTTCTCCAGAAAAAGGGGGAAAACAGATAGACACAAAACAAGAAAAATTGGCTGGTTAAAAGCAAAAGGATGGCAGCTGGAAATTGCAAGACAGAGCTGCAGAGACCAGGGAGCAGCAGAGAAGCTGAGCCAGGAGGCGGCGTGCAGAGGGGCCCCATGCCTCAAGTCTGCAGGTGAAACGGGACACATCTTCCTGGGGGTCAGGAGCCAGGCAAGGACTCCTGTCCCACCACCTGCACTCAGCATGGCACTGGAGGTCCTAGCCAGTGCAATAAGACAAGAAAAAGAAATGGAAGGCAAAGAGATTGGACACAAAGGGGGAAAAGACATTTTGCCTCTTTGCAGAGAATGTGCTCGTGTGTATAAAAGTCCTAAGAAATCGACAAAATGGCTATGGGAACTAGTAACTTTATTATCAAGGTCACAAGATGCAAGGCCAATATTTTAAAAAGTAAACACTGGAATTTGAAGTGTAAGGGAAACAAGAACATATTAGCATCAAAAAACAGGAAATGCTTAGGGGAAATTTAACAAAATACCCACAAGGCCAGCAAAAACGTTGCCGAGAGAAGTGAAAGAAGACCTAGTAACTGGAAAGGAATGGCATGTGGATAAATCAGAAGACTGAGTATGAGGAAAATACACATTCTCCCCCAAATGGACCAATGCAATCTCAGTCAACATTCCAGGAGGCTTGGTCATCTAGAAACTGATTCTAAACATGTATATGAAAACAGGACATTTAGTAGCCAAAATAATAGTTAAAAAGAAAGCAAAGTTGGGGTATTTTCATTTCCTGACTTAAAGACTTCTGTAGAGCTTCAGCCATTGAGAGACAGTGGGGCGGGCGTGAGGAGTGCCAATAGGTCAATGAAACAGGAGCGGCCAGAGAGACCCATTCACGGATGATGCAAACGTTTCTGACAGAGGTGTCGAGGGAATGCAACATGAAGAAGATAGCCTTTTTGGCAAACAAGTTCTACAATACTGAATAAATGACAGGGGACAATGGCCTTAATCTTTACCTACATGACAGAAAAAAGTTAGCTTGAAACGGACAATGGGCCTGAATGTAAAGCTCAAACTATAAAGCTTCCTGAGAAAAACACTGGAGAAAATATTTGTGATCTGGACGTGGGCAAAGATTTCTTGAACAGGACACGGAACACAAGAGCCACGAGAGAAAATGAAATTGGGACTCATCGACACTGGCGACTCCTGCTCTTGGAAGTATGTTTTTCAGGAAACGAAAAGGCAAACCACGCACTGGGTGGCAATTCTCACAACACTTCTTAGAAAATTCTTACAAGTCAACAAGAGGACAAACAGCACTATTGTTTTTTAATGGGCAGGATTTGAACCTCACCAAATCCACGCCCCCGTGGCCACGAAAGGGTGGTCAGCGTCCACAGTCATTTGGGAAACGGTGTGAAAACCACCGTGAGATTCCACTCCACGCCCGTCACGGTGATGGAGAGGAAACGCTCTGACCACACCAAGTGTGGGAAGGACACGGAGTAATTCGAGCTCCCACGTGCTGCTGGCGGGAGCCTAAAATGGTACAACTTTGGACACCGGTTTGGCCAATTCTTTTAGAGAGAAACACAGAGCTTCCCTAGGGCCCGGCAACTCCACTCCTAGTAACCAAGTGAAATGAAAGGATTTGTCCTCAGCAAAACATGTGTGCGGAAGTTCACACTCACTTTCTCTGTGACAACCAAGAGCTGGAAACCACTGCCACGCCCACCAGCCGGTGAACAGATTAACCCACTGGGCTAGAGCCACACAATGAGATGCTACTTAGCAACCGTGGACACACACTGCATGGCGGACGAATGTGCAGACATGAGGCCACGTGAGGGGAGCCAGGCCCCGAGGTGCCACACTTTGTGATTCAGGTGAAATTCTGGGACAGACAGATCTAATCTGCAGGGAGAGAGAGGTCAAGGAAGATGGGGCCAGGGCTGGGGAGGGGTTGGGAAGGGGTTCATGGTGCTGGGGTATCAAAACAAAGCAAAGGGCCACAGACTTGGGGGTCCAAGAGATGGAAGCGCGATGTTCTCATAGTTCTGGGGGCTGGAAGTCCAAATGCAGGGGCAGGTGGGCTTGGTTCCCTCCTGGGCCTGAGACGGTACCTGCTCCCTATGTCCTCACAGCTTCGTCCCTCTGCCCCCAGGACCTTGCTGCCTCATCCTCTTCCTGGCCTCCGCGAGTGCTTGTGTCTGAAGAACGCTGGGCAGGTGTCCCCAGAGGGTGGCTGGAGGGGATCCGAAGCCACTTTCACTTTCTCCCTCCTCCACGTCTGCATTGTTTGTGTTTGCATCTGCCTGTGTGGCTTTTGCACCAGAAGTGGGATGGAGAGACGTGTGAACCACCATTGCTGGGGGAAGGCTGGCCCCAGGGGACCCATGGCTTTCCCAGAAGGGAGCCCTGCCACTGGAAAGCTGGCTTCAGGCTGCTGCACAGGCCCCTCTCCGCCCTCAGCCCTGGCCTGCGGGAATCGGGAAAGGGTGGGGTCCAGCTGCATTACAAAGGGACTAAAGCCACTGATTTGCACACTTGCCAGTGGCTGAAATGGTCAATAAAACGTCATGTACCTTTCACCACAGAGAAGAAAGCCCGCAGCCAAAGAGTGTAAAGAGGCTCCGAGGAGGCCCGGGTGCCCTGGAGAGACCCTGCATCCTCACGACACGGCGTCCCTGTCCTGGAGTTCAAAGAGGCTCAGAGGAGGTTCGAGTGCCCTGGAGAGACCCTGCGTCCTGACGACACGGCGTCCCTGTCCTGCAGCGGAGGTTTCCCAGATGAAGGGGTCCCTGGTGGGAGACAGGGCCCTGCACACGGGTCCTCTGCCACGCTGCTCACCATGCCTGTGCGTTATCTCACCATGAAGTCACCTAGGCCGGGCATGGTGCCTCATGCCTGTAATCCCAGCACTTTGGGAGGCAAAGGTGGGCGGATCACCTGAGATCAGGTGTTTGAGACCATCCTGACTAACATGGTGAAACCCCGTCTCTAGGAAGAATACAAAAATTAACTGGGCATGGTGTTGGGTGCCTTGTAATCCCAGCTACTCGGGAGGCTACTCGGGAGGCTGAGGCAGGAGAATCCCAGCTACTCGGGAGGCTGAGGCAGGAGAATCGCTTGAACCTGGGAGGCAGAGGTTGCAGTCACAGCGTTTGCAGCGAAGTGGCTCCCAGAGCTGGGAGGAAACCCCGCCGGCAGCCAAGCTCCTGCTCCACCACCCCAGGTGCAGAGGGGCTGCCCCAGTCCGGGGACTCCAACTCCCTCTCAGCCAGGGCCAGGCCTGTGGGGTCGGGGCCTTCTCAGGGCCGAAGCCTCACTGCCCGAGTGCGGGGCCTGCCTGCAGCAGCCACGCGGACGGTTCCTTTTTAAACGCAGGAGCCGCTGTCACCTTGTCTCACTGAATGGTCATCGTGGAGAGTGAAAAAGACGGCGCAGCTCCTTCCACGGAGGAGAGACAAGGTCACAGGTGGGGCAGCCAGACCCTCGAGTGTGAAGTGGGGGGCACAGCCCTGCCCTCCCTCAGATGCCCCGAGATAGGCCAGGGTGGGAGAAAGGGGCACCTGTCCCAGGCACTGAGTGGCCACTGCCCGGCAAAGGTTCTCTGCTCTCATCAAAGTGAAGTGGAGGCCCCCAGGGTAGGTTCTGTTCAGCCCACATTTATGAGGCACCTGCTGTATGCCTGCCAGTGAGGGGGGCCCCAGGGGTAGGCTCAGCCCACATTTATGAGGCACCCACTATATGCTGGGCAGTGGGCACAGGGATGGCTGCCCAGGCTGGCCCCTCCCACGGAGGAGAGACAGGCTCACAGCGGGGAAGCCAGAACCCCAATTGTGAAGTGGTGGGTACCGGATCGGGGTGGCCCAGACTCCATGGGCTGGGGCTGCACCAGGCACAGAAGGAGCAGTGGCAGCGACTCATGACTTTGGGCGGCTCAGGTCCTGCCCGTGCCAGTCTGCAGGAAAATACCAGGACTTCCGCCTCCCTGCCCTCCCTCCCCCACACCCGCCCACGTGGCCAGGACGTGACTGTCACCATGGGGACTTCCGCAGGGCCTGGTGCTTTCCCAGACAGGTGACTGCCAGTCTGGTCTCAGCCTCCCCTAAGCAACATTCCAGGATCCTGCGGAAAGGCCCACCCAGGCCTGGGCCTTCCCTGGTCGGTGCAGGGCTGTGGCCGCGATCCCTGGCAGCAGGCCAGGATGTGGGGGCCGCCCTGCGGGAGCTGGGGCAGGGCCCAGGGACCCTCCACCTCTGAATTTGTCCTGGGAGCTGAGACTTCCTGGTGAGAGACCTCAGACCTCTGTCTCTTCCTCTGAGCCACAGGGGCTGCAGGTCCAGGCCTTTTGCCTGGACAGGCCGCAAGCCACCAGGGGGCAGCAAAATCCAGGCCCTGCCTCCCCCGCCGCAGATGCGGCTTCCAAGAACCTGGGCTCCCTGTGCCATCACCTGCATGCCTAACCCTGGGTGTGCATTTGCGACCACACCCGCTGCAGCCCTTTAAGAATCCGCCTCCTCCTCCCTTCCCTCCCTCTGGGAAAACACAAGGGCTGCCCTCCATGGTCTGGTTGTCAGTGAGGGACACTGGGCTGGACCCAGACACTAGAATAAATCATTTGGGGGAATACATGGGGTTTGATGAGGGACCAGGTGAGTCCGTGGGGGCAGGGCAGCCATGGTCAGGGTGGATCGCAGTCCAAGGCCATCCCCTGCTGCTGCAGGGCCTCAGCCCCCACTCTCATGTCCTGTGTCCTTGTCATGGTCCCAGAGTGCAGGAGCCCCCACTTGGTCATCTCTAAAATGAGGTCATGTCGCTCTGCCTCCCGGGGTTATTGGGAGGTGACTGGCAAACACTCCCACAGGTGGCTGACACACAGCGGGGCTCACAGGGGCACGGGGCAAACCGGGGCTCCCCCAGATTGCTGTGGGCAGGAAGGAGCTGTCCCGGGCTCAGAGCAGCCCTGAGGGGCTTTCCAGCAGGGGCCAGGGGAGAGGCCAGAGGGGCAGGGCCCCAGCCCGGGGAGCCCCAAGCTCCCTGCCCATGTCCTGAGCAGAGGCCTCTAATCTCAGGGGCTGCAGTCGGCCAAGCCGTGGGCCAGAAACTCAGGAAGAAATTGCAGGGCCAGTGCCTTTATTAAAGCTCCACGGAGGGGCAGCTCCAAGGCCTGCACGCCACAGTCGGCCGCCATTGCTCAAATGACACACCGCATCCCCCCCAGTGCCACCACAGCCCCATACCCCGGGGCAGTCAGCACAGGACCATGCTCTTCCATTGCGCAGCGTTCACCCACCCCACCACCACTTCAGCATAAACCGTGGAGTCCTTTCCCAGGCTGAATGGAGCCGGGGTACAGCTGCAGGGCCTGACTGGGGAGGCGCTGCCCAGGCCCTCCCCACACACCTGCCCCTCCCCACCAGGCGCCTCCCCACCTCCCGCTGCCTCCAACCGCCTGCCTAACACCCCCCTTTCCCCAGAGCCCCTCCTCCAACACGTAGACTGGCCGCTTCGTCCATGGGAGGGGCTGCTCAGCCCCCGCCCCGCCCTGGCGCTGGGCACCAAGCAGGAGGGGAACGGAAACCCCCTCTGGTTCTCTGGGAGATGAGGGGTCTGGCAAAGTGGCCACCAGGGCGTCCACCGGTCCCCTGTAGGCCGGGTTGCTGGACGCTGCTCCTGGGCAGAGGCCGAGGTCTCTCCGGCCCGTCGCTCTTCATTCACCGTGGTCTGAGGCTCCCCAGTACTCGGTGCAGGGGGAACGCCGGAAGGCTCCCCGGAGGCGGCGCGCCAGGCCTTCCCTGAGGTCCATACGCGGCGCTCTCGGAGGCCTGGGCTGCGGAGTGAGGCGGCTGGTGAGGCCTGCGGAGCGGGAGGCCGGTGGGACGCGCGTCCTGCCCAGCGCAGGCGACAGACACCCCTGCCGCCACCCCCGCCAGGCTCGCCGGGGACGTTTCCTGCTCTGTCCCCAGCTGGGGGCTGGGCTGGCACCGCAGGAACTTCTCGGACAGCAGGGAAAGCAGAAAGGTGGCAAGGAGCGCCCACCAGCCCCTGCCCGGCCCGGCACGAGCGCCCTGCGCTGCCGCCGCACCGCCACGCTCCTCACTCTGGAGCACCGGCCTCACCGAGCGCGCGGGTCGGAGGCCGGCCGGGAGGCGGCGGCGGCGGCGGCGGTGCAGGTGGTGGAGGCGCCTTTATGGGCGCCCGGCGGTGGTACACCCTTTCCCACGCCCGGCAGCCAATTGGCGGCCAGGGCCGGAAGACGCATGGCCCCCGCCCCCTAGCTCCGGGTTGGGCTGGGATAGGGACGCGCCCCCCTCCAAACGGCCTCCAGCAGCGGGGTGTGGGCAGGCGTGGCCGGGGGACACGTGGGGCCTGACCCGGAGGAGGCGCCTGCCCCTGAGTCCCTCCCTCAAACCTGCTCCCTCCCTGTTCCCAGCTTTCCGGCCACCTGACCTGTCCTCCGTCTCACAGTCTTCCCGTCTGGCCAGGAGCAGCCCCAGCCCAGGCGTCTGCCCAGGCCTGGCCCCCTTAGGGGTGAGGACAGAGGCCGCAGAAGCAGCTCCAGCTGTGGAAGCAACAGGGAGACAGAAGGGCCAGGGAAGAGGCTGAGCAGCAGTCACTGCACAGGGAGGCCAGGGCCACTGCTCCAGGAAGCCCCCACCCTCCTCCTGCACTTCCTGATAATCCAGGCCAGCGGCCACCTCCCCCAGGAAACCCCCTGACTCCTCCTCCCTCCCCTGGGCTGGCTCTCATATTAAAAAGTCATCCTTGGAGGTGCTCTGGGCAGTTAATTCTGGGGAGCAGCCCCCCGCCCCAGCTTCTCCAAACCTGCTATTCGTTAACCAGCCGCCCTCGGGGGTCTTTCCATTAGCCTTGGGAGGCGGCAGTGCTGTCCCACACCTCAGATGAGGAGACAGGTCCAGGGAGGAGGCCTTGCCCAGCTCGCTGCCCCACCATGTCCCTCTCCTGCCCCCTGCACTGAGTGACAGGGTGGGCTGCTGAGTGGGCAAGAGGATGGATGCAAAGGGTGTGAGAGCCATGCAGGCCAGACTTGGAAGCAAGGAAGGTGCAGCCCCGGGGACTCACGGCCAGAGTGTGGGGGCGAGCGATGGGTGGTCTGACGGTGGAGGCACGACGTCAGGCACGGCAGTGGGTGCCTGCAGGGTCCTCCTAAGCCATCCTTTACCCAGGCACCCATGATAAATGATGGGCCCAGGAAGGGTGCCAGTCTCGGGCCAAAAGAGAGGGGGTGGCAGCTGGCCTGGGTGGTTGCACAAGACTGCCCCTATGCCCCCAGCCCTGCAGACCTCCCGCCCCCATGGCCAGCAGGGAACTGCCTCCCTATCACGAAAGTCCTGCTGGGGGTGGCCAGGTAGGCTGTGGCTGCCTCTCTGCCAGCCCCGCCTGCCTGAGGCCATGAATGGCCGGGAGCCTTTTGTGGGTGAGCAGCTGGCTGCCGGCCCTTTCTGTGGGGCTGTGGGAAAGTCCTCGGGCCAGCCTCTCACAGCCTCTCAAAGCCCGGATTATCTCTGGGTCTGCAGGACACCCTCTCAAGGACGCCCCCAGCATGGCTGGGGGCAGGGGCGCCTCTGCAGAGGCCCTGTCTGCTGAGCTCTGGCCCCTTGGCCAGGAACAGTCTCCTGAGTGGAAAAGCCTTCGGACACCCGGCTCCATGCCCCCTACCCCATCCGACTGCCCAGACTCAGAAATGCCCACCACGCCAGGCAGGCTGTCCTGGAGCCCTGGTCCGCTGTTGTCCTGGCCTCTGGCCCTCTGGGGGAGGGTGTGCTCAGCAGAAGAGCTTGCTGGGGGCTGCCAGTCCCCCGCCGACCCCAGGCCACGTGGCTGCACCCACAGCTGGGCAGACCCAAGCCAGGTCCAGGGCTGAGATCAGACTTGGAGATGCTCAGGGCTGAGGGCCTCAAGGCAAGTGCTCACTTACTCAGCACCTACTGCATACAGGCCATGCCTACTGCATACAGGCCAGGCAGAAGCTGCTCAGAGTCCTGAGACGGGAGCAGGACCACAGCTGCCCCATCCCCACCGAGCAGGGGTGGGACCAGCTCTAAGCATAGCTGCCGGCAGCCAGCTGGCCTTTCCCTGACCCCCAGCCAGTTCCCAGGAAGCCTGGAACACGGGCAGGGGTCGCCCACCCAGGAAACCGAATGAAGAAGGTGAGCAGAAGCAGAGCCTGGCAGTGCCTGGGGCGGGGGTCTGCCTGCTGAGGCCACCGCGCATGCCTCATCCACTCTCCGTCCTCAGCACAGGCCTTGGGTGGGACCGTTATCAGCTCCATTGCACAGTGAGGAAACAGCCCCAGAGGGCCCACCTACTGAGGGGCACTCCCTAGATTTGAACCCTGTGCCCACAGCTCTCCCCACTGGGCCGTGTGCACATAGCCTGCATCAGGGGTAGGGCAGGGAGGCAGGCGCCTGCCTTGGTACCCTCCTGGCGCCTAGTGCCATGCCAGGACCAGAGCATGCAGGGGACGGCCAGGAGGCTGTGGGAACTGGAAGGTTCTGAACAGGCCAGATGTGTGGGGTTTCCAGCGCGGTTGCTCAGGGAGCCTCGGCTGCTTCCTGGGCCTCAAAGGCAGCCTGGAGGGGGCCCTGCTGCCCGCTGGGACGACTGCTCCCCAGATGGCCTCTGAGGCCCGAGCTCAGCACACAAAGCCCAGGCAGCCCGTGGCGAATGAGTTTGTTGCCGCGCACGCGCCTTTTGTGCAGGATGAATGTCCGTGGGGGGGGTGGGGTGTGGGGGGTGGGGGGGTTGGGGGGTGGGGTGTGGGAACCCACCCAGAGCGGGCGCCAGCCCAAATGCCCCTCCAGGCAGGGGAGGTAGGTGGATGCCTGGGGCAGCACACAGACTCGGTGCCAGCCCCAAGCCCTGACACAGGCACCAGTGCCAGGCTCCCCTCCCTCCCCCACACCTCACGTAGGAGCCACAGGTGAGGGAGGGCTGAGGGTGGCTGCCACTCTGCTCTGAGGGTGGCTCCAGGGCAGGGGAGCTGCCTGATGGGACTGGAGCCCAGTGGGCTGAGGGCCACTGAGCAGGAGGCTGGACACAGCCCCAGGGGCTCCAGGGGCTGGGTCGGGGTGTTGGGGGGAAGCAGGACCTTCTGGAACCTGCCTTGGGCACCTTCAAGTCCAGAGGGTGGCTGCCCTCCAGAAGCCAGAGTCTCCCCTGGTTGGAGGCAGGATGCATCTCAGTCCGGGGGTGGGGACAAGAGGCTGAAGGTCTCTGCCAGACCTGGGGGTCAACCAGAGGATGAAGCCCAGACTCCCAGAGCCCCTCCCGTCCCTCTTCCCCCACCGCGGGACCAGCAGAACTCTTAGCCCTGTACCCAGCACACAGAGACCACTTAATGAAAAAGGGTGTTTCCTGCCCTGCTGGGCTGGCAGCCTGACCTCTGCCTAAGCTGGCCAGGCCTTCCCCTCCCTTCCCTCCATCTGTGACGGTGGTGCCTTGTCCACTGTGCTGCAGCAGGTCCCGGGAGACCCCCATCCGTGGCTGTCGGAGTGCCCCAGGCATGGGTCCTCCCTGCTGGTCACTGCTGAGGGTCCCAACGCTGGGCTGGAAGCCCCTGCCTGAGACAGCTGGCCCACCGTAATGGGGGTGAGGGGATGGGAGCCCCACTTGGCACCACACCCCAAATAGAGTGCTGATAAAGGCCAGCATCCCCTGTAAGAGTTAGGGTAGGGGTTGGGGGCATGTCAAGGGAAGGGCTGGGATCCAAGGCTCAGAGAGAAATGATCACTGGGGCCTGGGACCTGAGCCCACATCTGTGATCTCCCTGGCCCCCACACGCGGATGACAGAGGCTCATAGACGGAGGGTCCCCCCACCCTGGCCAGACAGTGCTTACAGAGCTAGGGCACCAGATGGGGAGGTGCTGGCACAGGGGCAGTGCAACAAGGCCAGGGCCACAGTAAGGGCCAAGCATCTGCAGGCCAGTGGGACAAGAGAATGGACTTCCAGATCCAGAGTCCCAGAGCTGCCAGCCCCCACCCAGGGCTTCTTAGGTAACCGACAGCCAGCAGCCCCCTCCCACCCCCCACCACCCCGGCGGTGTGGCCCAGACCCCAGCCCCTCACAGGCCCTAATCTGCTTCAGGAGCAAGCAAGCTGCCATCCCACAAAGCCCCCAGCACTGCCCCAGGCTGCTGCTCCCCCTGGACTCTGCTCCCCACAGAAGGCATATTGACCCCACCCTGTGTCTGTTTGGGGAGCCCCAAAGATCAACCAGGCCACCCCCTCAATAACCAGATGGGGAAAAAGGCAAAAAGTCAGCCCAGGACCCCAGCGAGTTATGTGGAGCTGCCAGACTAGCCGGGAGGGGAGCTGGGACGCTTTTTGGTACAAAGTGGGTCTTTCCCAGCAGTGGAAGAGCAGATCCACGTGCATGCTCTGTGGCAGGGACCCGAGGAAGTGCTTGAGGCCAGCGTGAGGGCCAGATAAGCAAAGCAGGTGCCCGACCTGGGTGGGTGAGGCTGCCCACCTGCCCTTACCCAGGGTTCTCTCCAGACTCTGCCTCCACCTGGCAGCTGGGCCCTCGGTTTCCATGGGCCTCAGTTTGCCTCCCTGTCCAATGGGCATGATGATGAAGCCTCAGGATGGTGTGGCCACACCCAAGTGCACACTCAGTCCCCTCCTGAGGCTGCCACATCAGCCCCAGAAGTGAGAGGAATGGGGCACACCCCCGGGGTGGTGAGGACAGCAATTGTGAAAGGCTCTGCCTGGCACAGGTAGTCCTTCACTGTGGGTGGGGCCAGTGCTTATGAAGAGAGCCAAGCAGTAATCACTGCAGACCATGTGGCCAGGCGTCTGTCCTCCCACACCACTGGTGTTGCACCAGGAGGTGGCCCTCCTGGACAGCAGCGGCTGTGGTGCCCGGCTATGTCTCTGTACAATGTTATTTATGGATGCTGAAACTTGAATTTCATCTTTTTCACATGTAGTGAAATATCCTTCTCTATTTATTTGTTTCAGCCGGTGCTGAGACCCGCTGACCTATAATCCCAGCTAGTCAGGAGGCCAAGACAGGAGGATCGCTTGAGCCCTGGAGTTCAAGACCAGCCTGGGCAACACAGGGAGACCCTGTCTCAAAAAACAAAAAAAATTAAAGAACACTGTTGGGTGGGGGTGGGGGGTGGTACAAAATCAGTGAGAGGCCCCGACGCTCACTCCTTTTCTAAAAACTTTACAAATATTAACGCGTCTGATCCTCCCAAAACCTAGTGAGGGGGCCTATCACTGTCTCCATTTAACAGATGAGGAAACTGAGGCACGGGTAGGGTTAAGTGCCCTGCCCGAGGTCCCACAGCTGGAGGACACCCTGGGAGTCCTCCCTGCTCCCGCCTCCCCAGCCTGTAAGAACCAGGGATTTGGGGGCTGGGGACGAGCCTCCTGAGCGTTTCCTCAGCCCCTAACTCCAGAGCCCTCCCGACCCGGGCGAGCTGGGACGCAGCCCTCCGCAGCCCTCCCCACCCCTCCCCACCCCTCCCCACCCCTCCCCACCCCTCCCCACCCCTCCCCAGCTCTCCGGTGCGCGGGTTTCCGAGCCCCTCCCTCCGCGGGGCTGTGGGTTCGCGCTCGCCGGCAGTTCCCACACTGCGCGGGCGGGCGGCGAGGGAAGCGTGCCTGGGCCCCCCCCCGCGGCATTAGTGCCGGGGTCTGACTCTGAATGAATGAGGGCGGCGGCGGGGGGCGCGGGGGGGCAACTCCCAAAAGACCATCTGGCTCCGCGTTATAATAGAGCAATAAAGGGCTTGTCTGCCTTTCAGAGGTTGGGAACGAGCTGCTCTCTGACACCGCGGGGTTTTTAACCAGCTTGGGACGGCGACCCGGCCCTGCCCCGGGGCGCACGGGGGCTGGGGGGAGACAGGCAGGGCGGGGCGCGCGGCCACGTGGGCCCGGGCGGCCCCTAATCCCCTGGCCCGTGAGACCGCGGGCCGCGGGCTTTCCCACCGCCCACCCCTGCGCCCCGGGGGAGCCCACCCGGCAGGTGCCCCATGGCCTCCACAGCAGCCTGGCTTTACACTAGGGAAACCGAGGCCCGGAAGGCTGGGCAGGGGGAGCCTGAGGTTGTGCCCATGCCCTCTGGGGTGTAGACTCCAGCCTCTTGGAGAAGGTGGGGCCTGGAATGGTGCACAAAGCTGAGGCCTCAAGCCTGGCCTCGGACTTGGGAAGGCTGCAGTCTGTCGGGGGTGCCCTCATGGGCTACAGGAGCCCTCTCGGCTTCAGGAACACTCACCCCATCTCTACAGATGCCCAGGTGCCCTAGGAGCAGTTGGTGCACCCTGCCCAGGGGTGTGGGCTACTGTCTCAGTGGGGGCCCCAGTGGCCTGTCAGGTGTCAGCCCCACGAGAATGGGGTCCTGGAGAACCCAGGCCCAAGCCAGGGCACCAAAGGGCTTCAGCTCAGTGGGCCTGGTGCACCCCCAATTCTCCAGCAAGGGCCTTTCCCCCGAGGTTCTTGGGCCAGGGAGCCCGGCCACAGGTCCCGGTGGAGGGATGGAGCCTCACCTTAGTCAGATGAGAAAAGAAGCCCTGGGCCCAGAGCACTCACCAGGCTGTCACCACAGCCTGGAGAGGAAGCCTCACTGCCTCCACTCTTTCCTGAGTAAACGAATTCAAAGCTGAGCAGCTGGCTGGGGGGAAGGATCTGCGTCCCTGAACCACAGAATCTCAGTCTGTGGGTTTGAGACCCACAGCCTCCGCAGAGAGTCAGACCCTAGCCAAGATGGGCCTCGGAAGTGGTACCTCCACGGCCCGGCCCAGCCCAGCCCACCCATAGTGCTCCCACACAAGGCTTTAGGCCTGCCTTCCCTGTTCAGACCCCACAGGTCCCTGTGTCTTGGGCCAGGCTGGTGTGAGATCAGGAGATGGGTAGAGGGCCCTGCCCCCTGACTTGGTGCCCCTGGCCAGGTGTGGTGTGCAGTGCGGGGACTGGGACACCTGTTTGGGCCCACAGGCCAAATTTCAGGTGAGAATCAGACAACAGGTGACCTGCCCCAGCACAGAGACTCCTGGGCTGGGGCTAACTGGGTATGGAGGGGGTGGACGCTACTCTGCAGTGCCCCAGCTCTTTCCCAGCCATCTTCAGGGTTTGTCTCACTTCCAGCAACCTGGAGCCAGGCTTCCTGAGGCCAAGATGAGCCTTGGCAGGGAAAGCCCATTTTACAGACCCATAAGCTGAGGCTCAGAGAGGAGTGGGGTGTGTCCAACAGTCTCTGAGTGAGAAAGACAAGGGCGGAGCCCAGCCTTGGCCTGGACCTGCCGCTTTCACCAAGCCACTCAGTGCCTGCCCCGCGGCCTCTCGGAAGGAAACACTCCTGGGGGACCCCTGCAGGTTCTAGCTGCTCCCAGACTCTGCACCCCTGCTCTGCACCCCAGCACGCCACTGAATGCCGCAGGAGACTGGGCAGTCTGTCTCCACAGGCACAGGAAGAGCAGACCTGAGGAACGGTGGGACCCTGCTGCAGGGCCTGGCCCGCTGGCAGAACGATTCCACACAGCCACTGTCCTGGGCATTGTCAGTGGCTGTCAATGGTGCTGCTGGAGATGACAAGCAGGTCTGGAAGGCACCCAGCTCACAGCGGGGGATGTGGAGGCCCCACAGAGATGGTTTAAGCAGGTGTCTGTGTTCCCAGCCTCAATAACCCAGAGCCTGGGGAGTTGCTGCAGAGTGGGAGCTGAGAGGCTGACCCCCGTGAGGGCCCCAGGAGCACACCTAGACAGGCCGGTCCCCTCACTTTGTGAAGCCTCAGTTTCCTCATCTGTACAATGGACTTGATCATCATAATCCAGAATCACAGAGCTGCTGTGCAGGTGCGAAGCCCTTCTGGGCTGTGCACACCGGGGGTGCTCACTTGGAGGTCAGACTGCAGAGGCTGTGAGCCCTGTCCCACCACAACCCAGCTTCTCAGCCAGTTGTGACACCACTGGGTGCTGCCAACAGGTGTTAATCAAGGCAGATGCTCTAACCCACTTGGGATGCTTAGGCCCCCAGGTAGAATTCAGGCCCAAGAGGTGATTGGGAAGGGGGGTCTGATGTCCTGACCTCAGCAAATGGGAGTGCTTCACATCCAGGGGAGGCGCCACATACTGGGGGACTCAGCACACGGCAGCGGCTCTGCACACAGAGGATGATCTGCACACAAGAAGGGCTCTGCACATGAAAGGTAACGACACACAGGCATGCTCTCTACACAGGAGGGGTTCTGCACACAGGAGGGGCTCTGCACACAGGAGGGGCTCTGCACACAGAGGGGACTCTGCACACAGGAGGGGCTCTGCACACAGAGGAAACTCTGCACACAGGAGATGCTCTGCACACAGGAGGGGCTCTGCACACAGGAGGGGCTCTGCACACAGAGGAAACTCTGCACACAGGAGGGGCTCTGCACACAGGAGGGGCTCTGCACACAGGAGATGCTCTGCACACAGGAGATGCTCTGCACACAGGAGGGGCTCTGCACACAGGAGGGGCTCTGCACACAGGAAGGGCTCTGCACACAGGAGGGGCTCTGCACACAGGAGGGGCTCTGCACACAGAGGAAACTCTGCACACAGAGGAAACTCTGCACACAGGAGGGGCTCTGCACACAGAGGAAACTCTGCACACAGAGGAAACTCTGCACACAGGAGGGGCTCTGCACACAGGAGGGGCTCTGCACACAGGAGGGGCTCTGCACACAGGAGGGGTTCTGCACACAGAGGGGACTGCACACAGGAGATGCTCTGCACACAGGAGGGGCTCTGCACACAGGAGGGGCTCTGCACACAGGAGGGGCTCAGGAACTGCTATTTACTTTAGCACAGTGTGAACAGGGAGGCCTGTCCAGCCTCCACCTTGGATGATGAGAGAGTTCTCAGCCCACTCTCTCACCGAGGTCACTCCAGGTCAGGGGTGCAGAGACAGGCCCAGCAGCTCCCAAGGACATCAGAGCCCCCTTCCCCAATCACCCCTTGGGCCTGAATTCTACCCTGGGGCTTGAGCATCCCAAGCGGTTACGGAGTCTGCCTCGAGTAACACCTGTCAGCACCACCACAGGGGTGTCACAGCCAGTGGGGGAGACCCAACTGAGAAGCCAGGCTGTGGTGGGACAGGGCTGGCAGCATCTGCAGCCTGACCTCCACCCCAGGAGAAGGCTCTGGCCCCTGCCCACCTTTCCTCGGGCCTCGGCTTCCCCACTGGACTCTGCACGCCCTGACCCCCCTCCTGGATCTGAGCAGCACCTCCTATGGGAAGCCAGTGTCACCCTGGGGAGGAGTGGCTGATCCTAAGCACTGAGGGCCGCACCCTGAGCTCTGTCCCTTCTTGATTCTGCTGCCAACTGACTGGCAGCATGCCCCTCGCCAAGACCCGCCCCCAGGCGTGGGGGGGGGGCACGACTGTGAGACCTGGGCAAGTTACTTTGCCCTTCAGCACCTCTGTCCCTCACCTGCAGATAGGGATGCACTTACCTGCCTCGGAGGGCCGCCAGGGGCCTGGCTGAGCACTGTTCCTACTGGGCAGGGCAGAGTGGGGGCACTCCTGTCAGGGTTTTCCCCACAGTCACCCCAGGGCCCAGGGCTCACGTGGCACAGAGCAGTGCTCGGCCAATGCGGGCACTCTGGGAGTGAGGGCAGCGGGGCAGGGTGGGGACGGGTGGCCCAGCTGAGGACATCTGAGCAGGTGTAAGCATTCCTGGGCACATGCACACAGATGCATGTATAGACACACATGGGCACACACGCACACCCACACCCGTACACACAGACACATGGCACACACACACAAGTACACAAGCGCACATACTGGTACACAGACACACAGAAACACTTGTACACACAGACACATGGGCACACACGTATACAAGCACACACATTGGTACATAAACACATGGGCGCACACACACTGGGACACACAGGCACATGCACACATACACATACACACAAACACATGGGCACGCATACACACAGGGACACAGACACACACATGTACACAAGTGCACACACACACTGGTACACACATACAGGCACACACACACTGGTACACACATACAGGCACACACACACTGGTACACACATACAGGCACACACACAGACATACACATGCACAGGTGCACTCACACAGGTGTATGCACAGGAGCCTCCTGGGACGGGCACAGTGGCTCACACCTGTAATCCCAGCATTTTGGGAGGCCGAGGCGGGCGGATCACCTGAGGTCAGGAGTTCAAGACCAGCCTGGCCAACATGGTGAAACCCTGTCTCTACTGAAAGTACAAAATTAGCCGAGTGTGGTGGCACGTGCCTATAATCCCAGCTACTCAGGAGGCTGAGGCAGGAGAATTGCTTGAACCCGGGAGGCGCAGCTTACAGTGAGCCCAGATCATACCACTGCACTCCAGCCTGGGCAACAAGAGCAAGACTGTCTCAAAAAAACAAGCCAAAAAAAAAAACACAGGAGCCTCCTTCCAGACTTGGAGACGTGAGTCCTGGTCACCTGGTCTCTCCTGCCCCGAGCTGGTGTCCCTGTAGTGCCCTCTGCCTGGAAGGTGCTTCCTAGAACTCCTCACCCAGAACTTGCCAACGCCCTCCTCAGTTACGAGCCCCTTTGGTCACCCACCTTCCCCTTCGTCCCCATCTCAGGGATTCTTTCTCGCCCTTCTGAAGATGCAATGACTTCCTCCCAGGCACCCCTGCAGGAACCTACACGTGTGTATGTGGGTGTGTGTGTGTCTGTGTGTGTGCGTGTCTCCGTGTGTGTGTCTGTGTGTTCGTGTCTGTGTGCATGTGTGCGTGTCTCTCTGTGTGTGTGTGCATGGGCGTGTCTGTGTGTGTGCGTGTCTGTGTGTGTGCGTGTCTGTGTGGATGCGCGTCTGTGCGTGCGTGTCTCTGTGTGTGTGTGTCTCTCTATGTGGGGGAGCCCTTTCAAAAACTGCACAAGTAATAAATGCTCATTCAAGAAAACACAGACATGAAAAATTAACCAAATCTATGCCCCCAAAACTGTGTTGGCTCTGCCAGGGGGCGTGTTGCTGCCCGATTCTGCCCCCAGTATCAGGTGGGCTCCAGCCCAGCTGTTGTGCCCGGCTTCACCACAGGTCGATGCCTGGCCCGGTCTACATCCCCAAGGTATCTCAACAGGTAAGAGTGTCCCCCGCCCCCAGTGCAGGAGCCAAGCCTCAGTCCCTGCTCAGCGTGTGTGCCCAAGCACCTGCTGACCAAGGAAAGAGAAGCTGCCCACCGAGGGGGGCTGCCTGGGGGGAGGAGCTGGAACCAGCCCCATTTCTGGACCCAGGTCTTTGGTCCAGTTCTTTATTTAGGAGGGGAGGGGTGCAAGGAACTGAGGCCACAGGGAGGCCACCACCGGCCTAGCAGAGGGCCCAGGGCGTGGAAAGGGCCGAGGACTTCCTCTTGGCCTCATGGTGGTGCCACCACCCCCACAGAGCACCCCCAAAGACGAGAGCCAAGAGGAGCCGTGCAGCCGGCAGTTCCCACACTCCGCGCTCCTGGCAGCCTTCCCTGGCGACAAAGGGCATCGCGCGTGCCTCGCTGGCCGCCTTCATGCTGCAGCCTCCCTTTGTCAGCCCGTCCGTGCAGGCCACCCGCCATCTGGAGCTCCAGCTCCCAGCGCTGATCGGATCGATGCGCTGCTCTGCCAACGCCAGAGGGTGGAGGGCTGCAGGGAGCGGGGGAGGCCACACCGTCCCTCAATAATGCCCCCTCCCCACCAGAGGGCTCCGAGCACGTGAGCGCCCCAGGCTCCCTTCCCCAGCTCCACACACCCCTCCCTTCCCAGCACCCCACCTCCTTCAGCTCCTCAGGAAGAAGAGGGGGCACACCACTGCAGATCCCCGTCTCACGTCAGACCCTCACCAGTTGTGCGGTGTGAGCACCTCTCTGTGCTGTGGACTCAGTGTAAACAGAAAATAAACAGCGCTCACCTCCCGGCTTCGCAGTCAAGTCTAAACTGGCAAGTACACGTGAAGTGCATAATAAATACTCGAGTGTTGACTCCTCCTGTTAGCTGACCCAGAATACATGTGACCTTGGGAACGTCACTTAACCTCTGTGACCCTCTCGCCCCCAGCCCCCCAGCGGTAGAGTGAGCAAAGGGCGTGCGGGAAGTCAGATTTCCACGTTCCATACCTGCCTGGTGCTTCGCAGGTAGATGCTCAGCGCCTGGGACCCTTCCTCCCTCCCCCGCTGCAGCTCCTGCCTGGAGCCTCAAAGAGCGATCTCCACCCCCTCCCAGCCACTCCTCCTCCCGTGAACAGGTGCCCTCCCTGGCCGCGGGTGGAGACTCGGAGCCACACCTGGTCCAGCTGCATCTGTTCACACCTGGGGAAACAAGCCGGTGCCTCCTTGAGGCAGATGGACTGGCTGCTGATGGAGGGGGGTGGCCTGGCCCCAGGGCCACCGTGTGTGGATGGGCCCAGGGCAATGGCAGGCAGTGCCAGCCACCGTTCAGGCAGGGGTCCTGGATGTGGGGGAGGCCACTGTCTCTGAAATCTGGAACGGGGCCATCTCCCTGAACTCGCTTCTCAGGCAGAGGACATTTTGCAGACTTCAAGTAGAGTTTCCACCCAGAGGCCCGCAAGCAAGGGCTTCAGGGGCTGGAAGAGGGAAAAGCTGGGAGCTGTGGTTACCCCGACCCTCCTTCCCCAGGTCAGCCTGGCTCCTGGACCCCACCAGCCTGCCTGCTCCCCACACCCCACACTGGAAACCCTTGGGGACAGGAACACCAGGTTGGGGGTGCCCGGCACCACACCTAGCTCCTCTGCTATGGCCATGAGGAGGCAGGGCCTGAGGGGGATTGGGGGCTATGACTGCCTGGGTGGGGAAGGGGCAGCAGAAGGGAGTTCATGGTTCTTCTCCAAAAAAGCTCCTCCTTCTTGTTTTCTCCGATTGTGGCAATATATATAAAACATGAAACAACCATCGTAGCCATTTTTCAGTGTAGAGTTCCGGATCATGAAGAGTATTCGTGATGTTGTGCCCCTGTCACCACTGTCCACCTCCAGAAAATGTCCATCTCCCAAGCCAAACCTCTGTCCCCAGGAACAGAGGCTCTGCCTAATCACCCCGGCCCCGGCACCCACCATTCCACTTTCTTTTTTTTTTTTTTTTTTTTTTTTGAGACGGAGTCTCGCTCTGTCGCCCAGGCTGGAGTGCAGTGGCCAGATCTCAGCTCACTGCAAGCTCCATCTCCCGGGTTCACGCCATTCTCCTGCCTCAGCCTCCCGAGTAGCTGGGACTACAGGCGCCCGCCACCTCGCCCGGCTAGTTTTTTGTATTTTTTAGTAGAGACGGGGTTTCACCGTGTTAACCAGGATGGTCTCGATCTCCTGACCTTGTGATCCGCCCGTCTCGGCCTCCCAAAGTGCTGGGATTACAGGCTTGAGCCACTGCGCCCGGCCCACCATTCCACTTTCTGTCTGTGAATCTGACGACTCTAGGAGCCTCGTACTATGGCATCACCTGGGATGGGCCCTTTTGTGACTGCTTTATGTCACTGAGCACAGTGTCCTCAAGGTGCAGGCCTGCTGTGGCCTGCGTCACAAGCTCCTTCTCTTCTGAGGCTGAAGAACGGTCCACTATGTGGATGGACCACATTTGTCTGTTCACGGACACTGGGGTGGGGCCACCTCTTGGGTTAGGGAACCGCACTGCTCTGAAGACAGGACCCAAATACATCCCTGAGGTCCTGCTTTCCATTCTCTAGGGACCTAGAAGTGGAGCTGCTGGGTCCGTGCTTCATTTTTTGGAGAACTGCCAGGCTGTTTTCTAATGTCTGCGCTGTTTGACCTTCCCAGCTTCACGTTCTGCTTTGGAGCTGGGAGCAAATGCCCCTGGAGCTTCCCACCGCCCCCCACCCCCAGGGGTCCCTCCTCTCCAGGGAGCTCTTCACTTTACTGTCAGCCCTGGAGGGGAGTGGTGCTGGGCGTGTGGATTATTTAGAAATGGATCATGGTTCTAGACGCACGCATTCTAACTTAATCATGCCCAACTTGTAGGTTTTGCCTGAAGGCCCCCAGCAAAGTGCCCTGCCTCAACAGCTGCTGAGCTGCAGAGGGAAACAGGGAGCCCGTGTTTCGTGGGGACAGAGGTTCAGCCTGGGGAGAAGGACATTTTCTGGAGATGGACAGTGGTGATGGTGGCACAGCATCGTGAATTGACGCAGCAAAGCGCCCTGCCTCAATGGCTGTGTGTGTGGAGGCGGGAGGAGTATTACCAACTCTAGATGCACCAACCCCACCCCAACTATCGAGCCCTTCAGACTTACGGAGCCCTCCAGGGTGGGGGGCTCAGACAGGTGCAGGCAGGACAAACTCCTTCCCTCCTCAAAGCCGGGCTAGGGGAGGACCTCCCCCATCCCACACTGACGGGGAGGACCTCCCCCATCCCACACTGAGGGGGAGGAACTCCCCCATCCCACACTGACGGGGAGGACCTCCCCCATCCCACACTGAGGGGGAGGACCTCCCCCATCCCACACTGAGGGGGAAGAACTCCCCCATCCCACACTGAGGGGGAGGACCTCCCCCATCCCACACTGAGGCAGCCAAGGTGGAGGCTCCCAGCCCCCAACACTCCACAGCGCGTCTACGTGGCAGAGCCTCTGCCAGCCTGGAGCAGCCTCCAGCCCTCCCTCCTCCGGCCCCCTCCGCAGCCCGCCGTGGATGGTGTGAGCCGGGAGCCTAGTGAGTTTCCCACACTTTGGCCCCATTCACAGTGTTAAACGGCCCACAAAGGCCAGGCGTGTGCCTCGGAGGCCGCCAGAGCTGCCATCTGGCCCGAACTCAGGGAGGGAACCAGCCTTTCATCCGGCCAGGATTCAACACCATTCATTTCATATTTCCCACAACTGAAAATTGGATCAAAGCTGCTCCAGTCCAGGGGGAGGGAGGAGGAGGCAGGAGGCGGCAGCCCCCACACGGCCCACCCACCACCCTCACCGCCGGCAGGCCGCCGTCCTGGCCCACTGCGGGTGGGCAGGCCGTGGGGGTGAGGGGGGTTGGACCACATCTCCCGGCGGCACGTGTCTCCTGTGGGCCGAAGAGCTGGCTCAGGGGAAGGGACCAGGACACAAGCCCCAGCCACCTGCCCCTCCAAAGCCTGCAGGAACAGGGCCTGGCCTGGGTGCCACCCCCATATCTGGGCACAGGCCCGGGTCCTCGCTGCCAGCAGCCGGGTGGTCAAGGCACACGTGGCTCAGGTTCTGTTTCCTGCTGGCAGAGGTGGTGGCCAGGGCCTGCCTGGGCTGGGGCCACCTGCCCATGCTCCTGCATCTCCTAGCCCGTGGCTGAGCACCTCCTTGGTGTGGGCACTGGACCAGCAGGGTGTAGGTCATGGGCACACAGGTGACTACCTCATCCTGCCCTCCCCATCCCGAGTCCAACCCCAGGGAGCCCGTAGGCAGGCAACGGACATGCCACAATGTCACTGCCGCCAGTATGAACCCCACTTTGGCTGCAAAATGGCTCCACTGAACACTATCAGATCCCCTGTGTAGCTGGGAGTCCACCACCCATAGTCAGTGCCAGCTGCCATCAGTGCTCAGAGCTGTGGGAGCCATGGCATGAGCATGTGGCCTGGACACCCCCACACAGGTTTGCCCTCCTGCATCCATCAAGTGCCAGAGCGTTCTGGTGGGACCCCACCTGCTCAGAGAAGAGCCCCCAGCTCAGGGTGCAGCAGTCCCAGCCCCCAGTGTCACTGCCTCCCTCTGACAGGCTGGGGCATGAGTCCCCTTCAAGGGAGGTGTTGTGGGAGTCCAGCGGGGGTATGACGGTGAATAGGGGTTCCCTTCCTGCCACCTCCAAAGTCACCTGATGTTTCTGCCTGGGAGCCTCCCAGCCTAACTCTTCACAATGGCGTCCAGCTGGCCTGTGGGAGGCCCACCCTGCACTGGCTTGAAGTCCTGCCTTCCCCTGCTGTCCCAGCACTGTCCTGGTTGCCCCCTGGACCATCCATCCTTGTGCTGAGGGCCTCCTGGAGCTAGGCCCACCAAGCGGGTCACTCAGAGCTGGGGGTCACTGCCAAGAGCCTCAGGGGAAGGCTCCTCATTGGACTCTGCCAGCTGGCCAGGGAACCCCACTCCTGGATTCAAACTCTGCCTAACCAGCCCTGAGGCCAGCCCCAGCTCCGGGGGCTGAGGCCCTTCCGCTAGGACCTGGCAGGGTCCCAACCTGTCCCTAGGAGGCAGCCCAGGCCCCGAATCCTCTCCCAGTCTCTGCTGCAGAGCATCAGAGGAACTGTGACCACAGGCTGGGGGTGGGGGTCTCCCAAGGGACCCTCCCCTAAGGACCCAGGGTGGGATTCATTGCCCCAAAGTGGCTGCGGGCGCTCGGCTCAGTTGGCCAGGTACCAGGGTTATTAGCTCATCCCATGGACCGGTGGGGGCGAGGGGGGTCTAGGGCTGGCATGGCCTCTGATCCTCAAGTCTGCCACCTGGCACCCACTCCCCTCCCACTGGCAAAATGCCGGAGGAAAGCAAGCCCTACAAGTGCCCTGGCTGCCAGAGGGATGAGGTGGGGCTGTGGCATGCAGGAACAGTGGCCACAGCAAGTATGCCAAGAGCCGAGGCCTCCCAAGCTGCGTGGACACCGAGGTCAGATCCCTGGCCAGATAGGGGTGGGGAGAGGCCCCTGAGGGACATCTGCCAGCTCGTGGAGCAGCCCCAGTGCTGCTGTGGGTTACAGGGCTCCTGGGAGGACAGGGTGCAGGAAGCAGAGAGAGCTGCCGGGTGCCGGGCTCCACGTGGAGCACAGGCCCCAGCTTCGTGGAGCTGCCGGGAGCCCAGCCAGGAAGGAGCGAGGCCCATTTTCTAGGTCTGGAGATGTCAGGAGTCCCAGGTGACAGTCAGGGGACTTGTAACATAGGCACGTAGGGCTGATCCTGAGTGTAGACCCCTCTGTCCCCCTCCCCTGGAAGGGCAGCAGGTCCCAGCCAGGGAAGATGCCCATCCCCCAGGAAGCCGTGGCACTTGTTCATTCTACAGCTTTCCCTTATCTGTGCCTGCGGCCTCTGCCAGCCAGCAGTGGGGAGCCGCTGGGGAGAGGCAGGGGAGGGGAGCTGAGGGGAGGGCGGGAGAGGGGGCCCTCCTTCCTGCCCCCCTCCCCGCTTGGCGGCCTGGGAAAAGGCAGCATATTGAGGCGCGGGGCTCCCGGCATCAGGCCCCGGGATGCTAATGAGGGCGAGCGCGTTCCCACAGCCCGGACATTGTGCCGCGCGGCCCACCTGCTCCTTGGGGAGCGCCCATTGTGCCCGCGCCAATTCACAGGCAATTTAGCGTGCGCTAATGGGCCGGCGCTTTTGTGCGGCCCGCGCGGCCATTGGTCGTGGAGTGTGGGAACGGCGGCGGCGCCAGGACCCCAGGCGCCAGGCCGTCGCCCGCGCCTATATAGGGCGCCGGCGCGCGGGGCCGGTGTCCTCTCCAGCCCGGGACGCGCTTGGCTCTGCCCGCGCCCGCTCGCTTCGTCTTGCCCGGCCTCCCCGCGTTGCCTCCTCGCCTGTTCCGCGCCAGGCATGGCCCCCAGCACCGTGGCCGTGGAGCTGCTAAGCCCTAAAGAGAAAAACCGAGTAAGTATGAGGCTCGCCCAGCGCGCTGTCCCCGCGGCGTCTGGTCCCCGGGTGTCCCCGCGCCGGGCCGGGCCAGCCTGACGCCCCCTCCTCCCGCAGCTGCGGAAGCCAGTGGTGGAGAAGATGCGTCGTGACCGCATCAACAGCAGCATCGAGCAGCTGAAGCTGCTGCTGGAGCAGGAGTTCGCGCGGCACCAGCCCAACTCCAAGCTGGAGAAGGCCGACATCCTGGAGATGGCTGTCAGCTACCTGAAGCACAGCAAAGGTGAGCGCGCCCGGACCCCCCGGGCTCCGAGTTCCCACCGCGCCCCGGCTCCCCCGCGCCCCGCCGTCCGCTCACCGCCGCCGCGTCTCCCCGCAGCCTTCGTCGCCGCCGCCGGCCCCAAGAGCCTGCACCAGGACTACAGCGAGGGCTACTCGTGGTGCTTGCAGGAGGCCGTGCAGTTCCTGACGCTCCACGCCGCCAGCGACACGCAGATGAAGCTGCTGTACCACTTCCAGCGGCCCCCGGCCGCGCCCGCCGCGCCCGCCAAGGAGCCCAAGGCGCCGGGCGCCGCGACCCCACCCGCGCTCTCCGCCAAGGCCACCGCCGCCGCCGCCGCCGCGCGCCAGCCCGCCTGCGGCCTCTGGCGGCCCTGGTGACCCGGCGGGACCTGCGGGCGCGCGGCCCGAGGACCGGAGGGCGAGCCTGCTCCTCTCGCCCGTAGGGAAGCGCCTTCCCGCCGTCGTCCGCCCAGGGCTTGGACGCGCCCTTCTTCGGAAGGCTCCAGCCCCAGGCTGGCCGGCCCGCAGGAGCCCCATTCTCAGAGAATGTGTGTGCAGAGTCCCTGCCGTTTTAGGACAGTCAGGGCCCATCTTCTGCCAAGTCTGACCCCATGGGGTTGTTCTGTGTTTGCATTTAAGCAAGTGACTTCTGGGAAGTCCCTGGCCGCCCGGGGTTCTATGATATTTGTAGTGCCGGGGTTCGCACGCCGGTGCCCCCAGCCTGTAGAGGACTTTCTTCAGGGCCCGTAGCTGCTGGGCGCACCCCTGGCAGGCGGGCTGTGCCGCGGGCACATTTGCCTTTTGTGAAGGCCGAACTTGAGCTGTATCCTCATAGGAAGCGGTGATCACCCCGGACGGGCGCCCAGGACCCTGCGGGCTGTGGCCAAAAGGCTCCGAGTGTGCCTGGTGGTCTGGCTGGAGCTCACAGTGGGCTGTCTGGGGAGGGTGGGTGCCTCCACTATGATCCTTAAAGGATTCCTCTGTGTGGGTGGATGCGTGTGGGCATGACTGTACTCAGAAATTGAACTCTCGGTCACGTGGAAGCCACGGGACTGCTCTGAAGCCGCTAATAAAATCTGACTGTTCAGCCCCCCCCCGCCCTGCCCATGGTCTGTCTTCTGCTGTGCCTCACACCTGTCCTTGGCAGCCACGGGGAGGGTCTGCAGGGGGTGAAGGGGAATGGGCAGGGCCGCGGTAGCAGTTAAGCAGGGAGGGACCCCTGCCAGTGGCCCGCTGGACCCAGGAAGAAGGGTGGGGTCCTTGCTCCCGAAGAACAGCGGGAGGGAGGGAGGAAGGGAGGGAAAGCAGGTGAGGAGCAGGGGCAGGGGAAGGTGGGCTGGAGGGGTGGACGTGGTCAGAGCCCTGGGTGGGTCTCCCTCCCAGGCCTTTCACTAGCTTCCAGAAGGTAGGGGTGGGGCAAGATGACAGTGCAGGGCCTTAGGCTCTGTCCACTGAGAGGGGACCCAGGGCCACAGCCCACAGTAGACCCCTCGCTACAGTCAAAGGGGCTTGACTGGGCCAAACAGGAGAAAACATTTGCCCCAGTTGCTGCCGTACTCCCACAGCCTGCAGCACCCATCCTGGCATGGGCTCCAGGGACACCTGCCCGCTGGCCACTGTGACAGAGCAGAATCCGGCAGTCCTAGCAGGAGCCTGCACAGGGCCATCCCTCGCCTCAGAAAGGGCATGTATTTTTAGGCAGGCCACAGGGTGTTGGCTGAGTCTGCAAGAACTGAGGCCTACAGCTCCCAGGAACCAGCTCCCAGGGGGCAAAATCCATCCAGCAAGGATTGGGCCGGAGTGGGCCGCATTCCCATCCCCGTTGAGTGGCAGCCCCGGGTGTGGGCCTGCCCTGCCTGCTCCTTCCTGCTCAGCCCCTCTCACCCCGCTCAGCCTTCAGCCCCTTTCTGGCTACTCCACAGGCAATGTCTAGACAGGGTCCCCCCGCCAGGCCAACCCAGTGCCTGCCAGTGGCCTCCTGAAGTCCCTACCAAGCCGCCAGGAATGGTGGGCAGAGCACAAGGAGGGCTTTCATTCGCCTGCATTTTTCCTGCATGTTCAGTGGGCACACAGGTGGGCGCCCCTCGTGGAGGGCACCTCCTGCCAGGCTGGCCCACGGCACACCATGCTGCCAGGGGTCTGAGCTGCCAGAGGTCTAAGCCGCCTGGGGTGTGCTCCACTCTTCCACTCAGGCCTCCCTGGGGCAGGCTCCGAGTCCAGAGCCACACACTCATACCCTTGGCAGACACAGGCAAGGACGCCTCCTCTCCAAAGCCTTGCCCCACGCACACAGATGCTTTATCCCTGGAATTTGTGCTGCCCCACAGGCCTGTGCTCCTAGGAGCCCTGCCAGACAGCTGGTGGCATCCTCCACGTGCAGACAGAGGCTGAGGGCCAGAGACGTGCAGTAATGACCCCGGGTTACCCGGGAGGGGCTGATCTGTCTGCTTCCAACACTGGGCTCTTTCCCAAGGTGCCCAGAGCCTCTAGAGAAGATGCATCTCTTCATGCCAGCACGGCTTCCCAGCCACTCACCCTGGAACCCTGGCCTGCCCCACCTATACCCCTCTCCTGGCTCCAGCTGCTTCCGAGGCGTGTTCCTGCACCCTCCCAGGCACCTGTCTTGCCCGCAGGCAGCCTGCCTGGCTTCTCCCGACCACAGCACTTTCCACGGATCGCCATTACAGCACACATCTTCCCTTCCCGCAGGTGCTATGCCAGGCTGGGCTCCTCCCACACGGGGCACGGTTCCCTACTCCTCTAGTTTGCATGGGACTTTTAACATTGAAAGTCCCACGCCCCTGGGAAGCCAGGATTGAGTCACCCTAGCAAAGACCGCATCACATTCGCCCTGGTGTGCAAGGCCAAGCTTACAGCAGGCACTCGCTGAAGGGCAGGGCTCTCTGACGGTCTGCAGACCCACGTGCCCCCTTAGAAGCAGGTGGGCGGCCTCTGCGGCCTCCCTCAGCAAGGCTCAGAGCACCTGAGTTAAGCCTGTGGACAGCGCGGTAAAAGAACATCAGATGTTCTGCGCTGATGTGCGATCTCTGGAGGATAACCACCCGCCCGCCCGCCCGCCGCCCCGGGCCTCTCGGACCCCTGCCCAGGACTGGCCCTAGTCAGCGGCCGAGACGTCAGAGGCCGGGGGGCGGGGCCGGAGTCTCATTAACATAATCTATGCGAGGGGCGTTTAGCAGTCAAATATATGCGCATATATCTCCATGGCTGATGAGCTGGCCGGGCACTTTCAAAATGGCGGAGTGTGGAGCAAGCGGCAGCGGGAGCAGCGGGGACAGCCTGGACAAGAGCATCACGCTGCCCCCCGACGAGATCTTCCGCAACCTGGAGAACGCCAAGCGCTTCGCCATCGACATAGGTAGCCGCGGGCCGGGCGCTGGGTGCGGGCGGCGGGGGCGGGCGGGGCGCCGGCGGTGGGCCGGCGAGCGGGGGCGGCGGGAAGGACGAAGGGCGGGGGCGCGGGCCTCGCGCACAGCCTCACGGGCCTTGTAGTCCGCGGACCCCGCGCACAGCCTCACGGGCCTTGTAGTCCGCAGTGGCGCCGATGCGCAGGCTCGGGGCGACGGCCGGACTACAGCTCCCGGCAGGCGCCGCAGGGACCAGAGCGGGGCCTGCCGGGCCTGGTAGTTCGCGCGGTCGTCCTGGGAGGCTGGGGGCCGGGGTCCAGCGTTACCCGCCGCGAGGTGGGAGGGTCGGCGGCCAGCCTGGCCCTGGAGCAGACGGAATTTTTTGTCTTCGGCCGCATGGGCAGCTGGGCGCCCCGGCTCTGCCGCTTGGCCGGTGGCTGGCCTGAGAATTGGGGTCCTTAGTTCTGGTCTAGATGAGGACGAGCTCGGCGGGAAGCCCTTGGCAGAGTGGCCCCGAAAAGGCCCCGCGTTCCCGAGGCCTGGGCAGCTGTGGCCCGCGGGCCGGACAGTCCGTGCATAGGCCCCGCTCTCTGGAGAGTGGACACCGGGCGTGAGTTCAGGCGGCCGTGGACGTACGTCCTGGGAACTCGTGCGTCTGGTTTAAAAGCCACTCGTGCCTTCCGTGGCCTTCAAGGCGGCCTGCATGTCTGCCCTGGCCTCTCCAGGGTCCGCTGCAGACCCTCCTGCCTGATGGCAGTGCTCTCAGTAATGACGGCTGGCCAGGCTCTGTTCTAGACCCTTTTCCCACACTCCTGACTCCTGGATCACACCCCTAGAGGAGAAACGCGAATTACTCCCATTTCCTAGATGAGGATACTAAGACCCAAAAAGGTGAACTAATTTGCCCAGGGTCATCCGGCTAGAAAGTGGCAGAACCAGGATTTGAACCTGCCACTCCCTGCTCTCCTACTCTGCCCATGTTTCAGACATGAGGGCTTCCTGGGGGCAGCTTCACCAGGAGAAACCCCCTTGAATAGCCACTGCCGCTTCACACATCTCTCCCTCTTAGCACACGTTTCTGCTGTAGGCTGAGTCCGCTTATGTGTGAATCCCACAAAAGCGGGGGTGTGTCTTGTAGCCCCAGCCCCCAAAAGGATACCCGACCTGTCTTTGCCGCCCAGTAAATACTGGGATGAATGGGCCTCCCGCTGACTGCTTCCCACCTCCCTGGAAAAATTGGGACTCAGACCCAGGCCATTGCCTCTGAACTGTATGCTCCTGGTGCATCCAGCGTGTTTGCTGCTGTGATGTCCTTGGGGTCGTTGGTGTCACCATCTCTCTGAGGTGCCCAGCCAGGGAAGGGTGTCCTCTAGGGAAGTGGGGGCATGAGAATGGAAGCAGCTGTAGGTCCTGGCTCCCACCTTGCAGTGAGCTTATGAGAGGCAGTGCTTCTTAGGGGTGTGGCCTGGTGCCAGGTATGAGGATGTGTGAGTAGCATCTTTAGGGAACCCTGATAGGACTTGGAACCGGCTGCCTATTGGACTGCAGGTGCTGAGCTTGCAGCCCCAGCTTAGGGGATCGTCTACTGCAGGCCTCGCCAGAGGCTCCCCAGCCTTCTGAGACCTTCGGGTTCGGTAGAGCGTGTGCTCTGAAAGGTTCTGCTGCCCTTACACTGGGGGATTCTGTTACCGGGAACAAGTCAGGATTAAATATTTGTGAAATGCAATTGCAGTTGACCTGCATAAGTCACCTGGGGAATGGCCAGGAGAACAGGGCTCACCGTGGATGTTCTGTGTGGCCACCAGAGGCCAGCGAAACCGCAGAGCTGGAACCGTCCAGGAAGGGCTGTCGCAGCCCTGGAGGGCCCTGGAGCACCAGCCTCTTCTCCGGGCTGAGCCCAGAGGGTTTCTTGGTAGAAGGACACTCTAAGAGGTCTGTTTAGTGCTGGTATTTATTTCCTCTCTTCAAAGTTTCTCCCTGTGTCCGGGTCCTGTGTCTCTGGTTCTTAGGAGAACCTATTGACTGACGCTGAGAGAAGACCTTTTGTTTGTTACTCCTGACCCAGCTGCTGGGAGGCCATGGCTGAGGGTGGGGTGTCTTCAACCCAGGAACCCTCAAAGACAATGTGCTTGTCAATAGTATTGTTTAAAAGCAGGCTTCTCCCATTTCCTCTTCCCTTGCCCATGTTTCCCGATCCAGGAAAGCTCACCTGCCCTGGGTTTTGGCAAGCTGTTTTCCCCTCAATGGGATGCTGATATCTGCTGAGCAGATTCACCTCTTTGAAAGCAGCAGGGACATTGTGTTTCTCAAAACACACCTGCAGCTTTGATCTGATTTTAGGTTTCTGCGGGCCGTGGAGAGGGTTTCTCAGGGACATGTGGGACAGGAAGGGGCCACAGGGCCGTGGTGTCTGCTGGGCTGTCCTGCCCTCCATTGGTGCCCAAAGAGGAAAGACAGGACCAGAGAGAATGGAAGAAGGGACGGGGGCCTGTGGGACAGAGAGAACTAGAAGGCCTTGGCTCAGGTGTGAAGAGCACATGTGACCAAACCTCTGGGAAGCCCCCTTCCCCACCAGCCAGGCGATGCTGTTGGCCTCAGAGCGGAGCGCGGGCAGCCTGGAGAGCCCAGGGGGCAAGCCTGTCACTGCCTTGCCAGGTGGTTTGTTGTGATTCCAAGGGGCCCCTGAGCTCAGCCCGGAAGGATCCCCGCCCACAGGCTCCCTCTGCTCCAAAAGACCTACTGCTCTGGGTGCCCTCCTCGCACCTCAGGCCCCCTTTTGTTCCCCCCGGGTGTGGGGAGTAGGAAGAGGGAACACTGGCTTTGCTGGGCTTCTCAGTGCAGGGGGTCTCGGGGAGGGAGGATGCGTATCTTGCAGAAACCAACCCACCCCCACCGCTGTCCCAACCCCAGTACATCCTGTTTGGGCGTGTCTTTAACACAAAAAACCCAGGTCCTGAAACTGGATTTCTGTGACCTGAGAGTTTGTTTATAGTGACTTTTGATGAGTCTCTTAAAATAGATCTTCATCCTCTTGCATCATCTGTCATTTTAGAAAATGATTTATTTGCCGAGGTGAGTCGACAACATGGTGCATTTTAGTGAGACTCTCCAGGCCTGGCCAGGATTGGGGGCAGGGGGAGGGACAAGGAGGCTTAAAGCCACGGGTCAGGGGATCAGGTTGATCCTGTGACGCATCCACTGGACTGTACGCCGGCCGTCGGGGAGCCCGCACTCACCACCAGGCAGGCAGTGCCATGAGGCGGCTGCTGTGGGGCCTGGTCACGATGGGTTTTGTTACGTGAACAACACTGGCTGTTTCCAGATCTCTTTACCGATGAGTGTTTGTTCTCAACCTTATAGTATTTTGTCAAAACACAATCATTTGAATATCGCTTTAGCCTCCTTACTCTCATGATGCGGGATTTTTGCCTCTTTTTTTCAGGCCCCATAAAAAATGCACTCTGTTCAGTCACTGTAGCACCACACAGTGAACTTAAAGTCACACATTTTGTTTCTTTTTCTGTTTGTCATTCATGGAGCTTCAAATCTATGAATACTACTGTAGCCTCAAAAATGTCCTTTTTTTTTTTTAAACTTAGAAGAATTGCCGGGCGCGGTGGCTCAAGCCTGTAATCCCAGCACTTTGGGAGGCCAAGACGGGCGGATCACGAGGTCAGGAGATCGAGACCATCCTGGCTAACACGGTGAAACCCCGTCTCTACTAAAAAATACAAAAAACTAGCCAGGCGAGGTGGCGGCGCCTGTAGTCCCAGCTACTAGGGAGGCTGAGGCTAGGAGAATGGCGTAACCTGGGAGGCGGAGCTTGCAGTGAGCTGAGATCCGGCCACTGCACTCCAGCCTGGGCGACAGAGCGAGACTCCGTCTCAAAAAAAAAAAAAAAAAAAGAAGAATTTGTCCTTAAAGGTCTTCTCCGAGAATCTTTTCACCTTTCCCTGAAACCTGGCTCAGGTGCGTAAAGCCCCTTCCAACCTTTGATCACAGCATCATCCTGGGAGCCGCAGGGGTTCTGTGGAACCGCAGACAGACTCTGGCCCTTGGGGAAAGAGACCTTGGTGGCCTCTGACTTCTTCTGGCTACTTTGGGGCTGGGCCTGCATTTTCTGCCCAGAGCCTCTCAAGGGTAGCCAGCGGCACTGTTTGCCTCTCCAGGGTAGGGGAGCTGCTCAGGCCGGGTGACTGCCCTGGGCTGTGAAAAGAGCCTCCTTTGTGTTGAGGGTGTACTTCTTAAAACGAGGGTGTACCTCTTAAAACGCCTGGATTTGTCAGCTTTTCGCTTTGGGTCTATTAGCAAGATCACTTGAAACTGAATTTTCTTAAAGCAATGAGGATAACCAAGGTTACCCAAAGCAGCCAGCTCTCCCTTTCATCTGCAGGACTTGGTGCCTTGGGGAAGTGGGACCTCTTGCACTCAGTTTGGCCAGGGAGCTGGGGAGGAGCAGAATTTAGAAAAAGAAAAGTGTAGATTTGATCGTTCATTTTCCCGTCGTCTCTTTTGCGCCCACAGGGTTTTTAAGTTCCAGTAGCCCCAAACCCCTCATCCACAGAAATTTTAGTCTCCAAGACACCCAGAGAGCGTGGGGGATGGACCCCCAGCCCCGCTCTGTCCTGGTCCTGAATTCTGCCCGGTGTATGTCTCCCCTGCAGGCGGGTCGTTAACCAAGCTGGCCTACTATTCAACAGTGCAACACAAAGTCGCCAAGGTGCGGTCTTTCGACCACTCGGGAAAGGTGAGCGTGACCTCCCGGGGCGGGACAGCCACTCCTCTGTCATCTTGAACCTGGCACTTGTCACTCAGTCACCCCTCTGCTGCCGCAGACCTCGGCTTCCATGTCCTGGGAGTTTCTAGCACGGACAGCCTCCCCTGCCTTCCACCCTGTCCCTGTAAGACCCTTTTCAGGAACCTGTGCCCGCCCGTGCTCCCGCTGGGGAGGCTTCTGCTCCTGCTGGGTGGCCCTGAGGTCGCCACGGTCCTGGGCTCCTCCCTCTTGCCCAGGATTCTGCCTCAGAGCCCTGCCTGGTTGAAGGCTGGTGTGAACGGCCAGCTCCGCTAGGGCAGGGTGTGCCCGGCCCAGCCCAGCACGGTGCCCCACACTCATGCGGCCTCCCCTACTCTGTTTTCCAGGACACAGAACGTGATCACGAGCCGCCCTACGAGATCTCAGTTCAAGAAGAGATCACTGCTCGACTGCACTTCATTAAGTTTGAGAATACCTACATCGAAGCCTGCCTGGACTTCATCAAAGACCATCTCGTCAACACAGAGACCAAGGTCATCCAGGCGACCGGGGGCGGGGCCTACAAGTTCAAGGACCTCATCGAAGAGAAGCTGCGGCTGAAGTGAGTGGGGACCTCGAGGGCAAGGAAGGAACATGTGGCTGCCCCGAGTCCCTGGTGCTCGTGCGTCCGATCGTGCCTCGGATCGTGCACGGGCCCGGCTGCCCCTCTGGGCCGGGCAGGCCTGCGTGTTGCACCCGTCTGTGGCCTGTACTCTTTAAGGGGTTGGCACTTTCTTTTCAGAGTCGACAAGGAGGATGTGATGACATGCCTGATTAAGGGGTGCAACTTTGTGCTCAAGAACATCCCCCACGAGGCCTTCGTGTACCAGAAGGATTCCGACCCTGAGTTCCGGTTCCAGACCAACCACCCCCACATTTTCCCCTATCTTCTTGTCAATATTGGCTCTGGAGTCTCCATTGTGAAGGTGAGACCCGGCTTCGTGAATGAATGAGTGGATGGTTCAGCCACAGTTTGTTAAGCTGTGTGCAGGAGCAGGAGCCAGGACTGGGGCCCAGTGGGTGGGGGGTGAAGCCTTGAGCTCAGAGCCGCTGTGGGAGGGGCATCAGCGCCCCCAGGCTCTGCCATCGAGAGAGTCCGCCCACTGGCGGTTCTGGGGTGGGGTCGGGGCTTGCCCCAGCGCAGCACACGGTGCGGTGCAGGGATGGCGGCGGGGACCTGTGTGGCTGAGGGCCTGCTGTGCACGCACCTGCCCTGGCTCTGCTGCAGGTGGAGACGGAGGACAGGTTCGAGTGGGTCGGCGGCAGCTCCATCGGAGGCGGCACCTTCTGGGGGCTCGGGGCTCTGCTCACCAAAACAAAGGTACACGGCGGCTGCCAGAGGCCCTCCGGGGTCTACAGAGATGTCCACTTCCTGTCCTCCGAAGGCCTGTGGCTGGGAGGTGCAAAAGCTGCTTCCGGGCCTCCGTCCTGACTCACTTCGGCGGGTCTCTGGCCTCTGCGGCTCGGCTCTGCGCCCTGAAGGACGGGTGTCCCAGCAGCCAGAGCTGCTCCTGACTGGGTGGCCTGAGGGTCCCCCTTGCTGCCTCCTGCCTTTGGTCCCGCATGATGAGGGCCCATTCACCCTCTGCCCACGTGTGCCTCCTCCCGTGGGCTTGGTTTCTGGGGTTGTGGGTATTCCAGCCGCTCCCGGCGCCTCACCCGCCCCCTCGCCGTGTCCCGCAGAAGTTTGACGAGCTCCTGCACCTGGCCTCGAGGGGCCAGCACAGCAACGTGGACATGCTGGTGCGGGACGTCTACGGTGGTGCCCACCAGACACTCGGGCTGAGCGGGAACCTCATCGCCAGCAGCTTCGGGAAGTCAGCCACCGCCGACCAAGGTGCCGGCCCTGGCCTCTGCCGCCAGAGAGAAGGGGGGTGGGGACACTTGGGGTCTTGGGGACAGCAGCTTCCCCCACTGTTAACTTTCCCACACCCGCTCCCTGGAGAGTCGGGGTCCTGCACCCTCTTCCTGCCGAGTCACCATGGCGCAGGCCGAGTGCTCAGAATGTTGGCGAATAAATACCGTGGTCTTGGTTTCAGAGGAAAAAACAGTTCCTCTGAGTTAGGAAAAGCGATTCGGGTTTTTTTCTCTCTGAAAACAAAGCCTAATCCGTCCAGGAATGATTCACGCATCATACACAGCCTCCCATGCTCGGGCTCCGGTTCCCCCACTCAGCTCTCTCTCCCCTCCCCTCCAGCGCTCGGGCTCCGGTTCCCCCACTCAGCTCTCTCTCCCCTCCCATGCTCGGGCTCAGGTTCCCCCACTCAGCTCTCTCTCCCCTCCTCTCCGGCGCTCGGGCTCCAATTCCCCCACTCAGCTCTCTCTCCCCTCCGGCGCTCGGGCTCCGGTTCCCCCACTCAGCGCTCTCTCCCCTCCCCTCCGGCGCTCAGGCTCCGGTTCCCCCACTCAGCTCTCTCTCCCCTCCCCTCTGGCGCTTGGGCTCCGGTTCCCCCACTCAGCTCTCTCTCCCCTCCCCTCCCGCGCTCGGGCTCTGGTTCCCCCACTCAGCTCTCTCTCCCCTCCCCTCCCATGCATAATACGCAGCCTCCCACTCTGGGGCTCTGGTTCCCCTAGTCAGCTCTCTCTCCCCCTCCCCTCCCGCTCAGCTCTCTCTGCCCTCCCGCTCAGCTCTCTCCCCCATCCCCTCCCACTCAGCTCTCTCTCCCCTTCCGCTCCTGCTTGCTGTCACATCAGGCACTTGCTGTGCTTGGACGCGAGCGCCTTTTCCTTCCCTTCTCCAGAGTTCTCCAAGGAAGACATGGCCAAGAGCCTGCTGCACATGATCAGCAACGACATCGGGCAGCTGGCCTGTCTCCACGCGCGGCTGCACAGCCTAGACCGCGTGTACTTTGGAGGCTTCTTCATCCGGGGCCACCCCGTGACCATGCGCACCATCACCTACAGCATCAACTTCTTCTCCAAGGTAACGGGCGCGCCGCCCTTCCCAGCCTCTGACGCGGACCCCCAGGGTCTTCAAAATCAGTCATGCTGGTCAGACACCGCAGCAGCCCAGGGAGGTCGAGAGGCCGGGGGGCCTGGAGGGCGGGTGGCCGAGAAGCCCAGCACCCCTCTCTTCTGGCTGGTTCTGGGGAGCCTACATTTTGTGGCACCGTGGCCGCCTGAGTCTGAGCAAATCACCAGTGATGAGCATTCTAGAGAGTTCTGGGGGAGTCCGCCGATTTGCGCTGGGGTCAGGGTGCCTGTGCCCCTGCAGAGGCGCGCCCACCCACGTCCCCGACGCAGAGACTTGTGGGCTAGGGACTCGCCGCATGGGAGAAGCTATCTCACCCTTAGCTTTCTTCGAACAGCAGCCCGCCCTCTGGCGCCCGGCGCGATTCCACCGGCAAGTATGCCGTGGATGCCTCTTGGAGGGTTTGGGCTGCGCAGTGCGAGGCCCACCCGTGTTGAGTTGGTTTGCGGAGGCATCGGGTGTTGTGTGGGGCCGACAGCAGCACGTGTGCTTTGGCCATGGCAGGGGGAAGTGCAAGCGCTGTTTCTGAGGCACGAAGGCTACCTGGGAGCCATCGGAGCGTTCCTGAAAGGAGCCGAGCAGGACAGTGAGTCGCGGTGCTGGTGCCCCTGAGCAGCGTTGGGCCTCAGCTGTGGTCTGGGCCTGTGCTCTGGGCCAGAGCGGCCCAGGGTGGAGGTGGGGTGGGGAGCGTGAGTCCTCAGAAAGTGACAGCAGCAGGCATGTCTGACATTTTAACAATTTAGTTAATCGGTTTTTATACCCTTTCCTCCTCCACTCTCTTGCTTTTGAATCAAGGACAAGGTTAACACAGGTGATCTGACTCTCTGCTTTCCAGATCCCAACCAGTACAGCTGGGGAGAGAACTATGCAGGCAGCTCCGGGTTGATGAGCACATCACCAGAGCTCGGCCCAGCGCAGCGGGCACGGAGTGGCACCGTGAGTAGTGGGCTCTGGCCGTTCCGGGCCCCGAGGGAGCGGCCTGTGCCGCGCTCCCTTCTCCTGTCCCTGAGAGAAGCCTCTTGTGGCTGTCCCGGCTGAAAGGTGCCTCTACCCATGGCGAATCCTTCCAAGGACCTGGGGTATAACTAGGGGCGGGAGGAGGACACTGTGGCTTGCTTTCCTCTCTCCCTCATTGGGTGCTTTCGTGTTTTGGAAACGTTCAGCAGAAATTACGGAGTCTGTGTGATCCGGTCTTCTTGTTTGCAGAGAGATTACTAAAGTTCAGGGGTGACGGGGGCATCTCCCACACCCGGGGGCCTCCCCCACACCCGGGGACCTCCCCCAACCAGAGGGCCCCCCCCACACCGGGGGGCCTCCCCCACACCAGGGAGCCCGTCCACTTTGGAGCTGAAACCCGAAACCTCGGGAGCCACCCAGGGCCCTGCGCTAGGACTGCGCACTCTGGCTGACGGTCTCTGTCGGTTAGCGTCTGCTCTCCTCGGGGTGTCCAGGCTCATTCCTCGGATCCCCAGTGGATTTGCCCTGGCCTGAGCTGGGTAGCACTGGTGGGCTGGGAGATGCACCCCATGTCTGCCGAGTTAGAGCTGCTTTGGAAGGGTTCCCCACCAGGACCTGTGTCAGCCACATGGAATGCCCCCAGCACAGCCCCACGTGGCAGAAACCGCCCCCGTGTCACAGGCTGTCAGGGTCCTCGACCGTGTCCCCCCGGGGGGCTCGTTCCTTCTGTAGCTGTGAACAGTTACCTGAGGTCACGTACAAAGCTAGTCGGACCCCTCAGGACAGGCCACTGGCATTGTTGGCAGGAAGTTGCTTGTCGGTTGTCGACACGGGGCTCCTTACAAGTCCGCGTCAGTATTTTCAAGACCGCGCCTGGCTGAGTTCTGGCTTCTCAGGAGCGCGCCTCCCTTTTGGGTGGGTCCTGCGGTTCCCCCTGGGCCACGGCCCTGCACGGATGCGCCACACTGGCCGCAGCCCTGGCCTGCCTTTTTCTCCGCCCATACTAGGCCCGGGAGTGGGGGCAAGGCCCTGGGGGCCTGGCAGAGGCCCAGCCTCTCGGCTTTTGCCCTGGTGTTGGGCAGAGGGGCTTGGTGTCTCCCAGCCTCCGTTTCTGCCACGTGTGCATAATTTGCCAAATGTCCTGTACTGTAACCTGGAGTGACTGCGCGGGCGGCCACAGCGCCTAGGGGGGCCCCGTTCAGGAGACGCTTGTTACCTGTTTGGTGCCCACCAGCGGCACAGCCCTGCCAGGCAGGAGGTGCCCCACCTTACTGAGGATCAAACTGACATGTGGAGAGATGGAGTCATTTTTTCGAGTTTATATTCTCCCGAAAAGGCAAAGCAAAGATTTGAACCCGTTTGTCAGGATAGAAGGAGCCTGCGACCCGGCAGGGCTGCACCGGGCGGTCCCGGCTGTGGTCCGTGGTAGTTAACGTGGGGCTCCTGCCGCCTTCTGCGCTGGCTTTGGGAAGTCACTGGCTTTTTCCTTGTGGAGCTTCTGCCCGGCGTGGGCTTCCCACCCGGAAGGCATCCCCCTTGCTGTGGAGTTCCTTGCCTGGAGGTCCCTGCCCACCCGGAGGCTGCTTCTCCAGCCCCAGCAGTTGCCGGCAGGGGTGCCTTGGTGGAGAAGGGCAGAGGGCTGGCATGTGACCTGTGGGGTAGTCACCGGAGGGTGGGAAGAGGCGGCCAGCTGCACAGTTCCCCCCACAGCCCCTCTGGTCCCAGAGCAGCGGCTGCTGCAGTTAGCGTGCAGGGAACTGAGTACTGGTGTGTGTGTTGGCTCAGCTCAGTTCAGTTCCTCCCGGAATAAGGTAGAAGGAGCCAGCAGGGCCCATGAGCACGCCTGTGCTGGGTACAGGTGGCTCCGGGGTGCCCTGGGCGCATAGTGGCCTGGCCTTGCCATAGCCCTTCATGGCGAAAGGAAGGTGCGTGTGGGGCGTGGGGGCTGCCTGCCTGGCACGGGGTGGAACACTGCCCAGCGCTTAGTGAGGACAGCACCCAAACCTGTGTGTGCAGACATGGCCACCTGGAGGACCAGAGGTGGGAACAGCGTGACTGCAGGGGTGACGGGGAGGAGGTGAAACTGCAGGGGTGACGGGGAGGGGTGATTGCAGGGAGGTGGTGATGGGGAGAGGGATGGTGGGGGAGGGTGATGGTAGGGTGGCTGCAGCAGTGATTGGGGAGGGATGGCTGCAGCAGGGAGGTGATGGGGGCAGGAGGCGTGTGGTGAGCAGACGCAACCTCAGTGTCAAACCAGGGGGTGAGTCAAGGTATCCGGCTCAGGCCGCTGGGCAGCTGAGAGGGCCCCGTGGGGATCTTCTCTGTGGCCCAGAGGCATGGCAGAAGAAGGCGTTACATCTTCTTCTTTATTAGAGTGGAAGATTCTGAGTGTGGCTTAGGTGGTTCTGAGCTGTGGTGACGTTTCCACCCTGCCACTGCCTGTCTTCCAGTTTGACTTGCTGGAAATGGACCGGCTGGAGAGGCCACTGGTCAACCTGCCGCTCCTCCTGGACCCGCCCTCCTATGTGCCCGACACGGTGGACCTCACCGACGACGCTCTGGCCCGAAAATACTGGCTCACCTGCTTCGAGGAGGCCCTGGACGGGGTGAGGGCTCTGGGTGCCGACTAGAGGATTCCGAGGCCGCGGCCGGGCTAACCTTCCAAGGCTCCCGGGGGCAAAGACAAGGTGGCGAAGTGGGACAGGGCAGTGTTTTCCAGAAACCCCTTGATCTCCATCTGAGTGTGAGGGGGTTGGTTTCTGTTTCTCAGGCAAAAATACCGCTCTTGGTCACTTGGTGGGTCAGTTAGGACGTGACGTCATCGAGGCACGTTTTGTCAGCTATTACATTTCTTCAGAAAGCTATTGAGTAGACTTTTCCGCTCCACCTGAGGTGCAGGAGGCCCTGTGGGACCCTGACTCTGAGGGTGGGGTGAGGCTCAGCCCCAACAAGCTCCGGTGAGGCCCCCTGGGGGCTCCTGCGTCCCACCTCCAAGGCCGGGGTGGTCCAGTGGAGCACATGCCAGGCCCGGGGCCACGCTGCCCCTCGGGAGCTCAGCTCAGGGCCGGGGAGCCCCAGTAGCAACACGCATTCGTCATGAAGCCCTCGCAGAGGCCGGGTGCTGCCACGGTTTGTCCTGAGGGAAGAGTCCCAGCCCTGCCGGGACCCGGAGTGAGCTCTGGGCATCCAGAGCCCCGTGGCCCCGGCACAGGGTGGGGCTTGAGTCCAAGGACATGGGTCTCAGCCTCGGGTTTCCAGAGCCCTGTGTCCCCGGCACAGGGTGGGGCTCGAGTCCCAGGACATGGGTCTCAGCCTCAGGTTTCCTGAGTGGTGAGGAGCCAGGGTCACTCCTGCTCCTGCCTCCCAGGGCAGCTGGGAGGGGCGAATGCCAAAGGGAAGCCTCAGGGGACTGTGAACTGTCACCGTCAGCCTTTCCTGTTCCAGTAGGAGCTGCCCTGACCACAGCCCGGGCAGCCCCCACCCTGCCCCAAGTCCCCCACAGCAGGCCCTAACCCTGCCCTGGGCAGCCCCCCACAGCTACCTCCTACCCTGCCTCAAGCAGCCCCCGACAGCTGGCTCCCACCCTGCTCTAGGCCCCCTTTAGCCGCCCCAACCCGGCCCTGGGCAGCCCCCCACGGCCAGCCCCCACCCTGCCTCAGGCCCCCTGTAGCTGTCCCCGACCATGGCCTGGGCAGCGCTTAACAGGCAGCCCCCACTCTGCCCCGAGCCCCCGGCTGTCCCATGAGGAATTCCCAAGCAGCAGGGCCATGCTTGGCTGACCCCTCCTGTCGCTGGCAGGTAGTGAAGCGCGCAGTGGCGAGCCAGCCAGACTCCGTGGATGCAGCTGAGAGGGCAGAGAAGTTCCGACAGAAGTACTGGAACAAGCTTCAGACCCTGAGACAGCAGCCCTTGTAAGTGCCCAGCGTCCTGTTGTGTGACTGCTTTTTCTGCCCAGAGGGCCCCTGCACCTCTGAGAAAGTGGCTGTGATGCTGGCATTTGGACCCCAGCTGGCTGGGGGTGGGTGTGGGCCCCGGTGGCACAGTCCCCCCGGGCCCCACCTCAAGCAGCGTTTGCACTGCCGGGCTCCCGAGGACATCCGTGGCGCAGCCCAGGATGTGCAGATGGGCGGGTGTTCGGCCTGTCCTGCTCAGCACCCTCTGCCGTGTCTGTCCCCAGCGCCTATGGGACCCTGACCGTGCGCAGCCTGCTGGACACCAGGGAGCACTGTCTGAACGAGTTCAACTTCCCAGACCCCTACTCCAAAGTGAGTGCAGTGTGCCCTGGCCTTCCGCTCACTCCTGTCCCCGTCCCGCTGGCGCCGTGGGTCCTGTCTCTCTCCCGCTGACTTGGGGCGTCCTGTCCTCTCTGAGGCCATGCAGGTTTGGTAGCAGCCCCACCTCCGGCACTGGCACCACACTAGCCAGGGCCTCTGTTGGCAGCGTCTGCTGAGGAGCTGTGTTACCCCCACAGATGCTGGCGCCAGTTAGGGGTGGGGACCGCTGTGACTGGAGAAGAGGCGTGTGAGCCCCGTGTGGACATGTGTTCCTGAGAGACACAGGCTGCTTGTCTGCAGGAGCCGAGGGCCTCCCAGCTTCTGCGAGGGTGGGCGATTGTGGCTGGGGACTGCCTGCCTCTCCTGGGCGCCCTCGCTGCCTCCTAGGAGGCTGGGCAGTGACCGGAGACCTCTTACCCCAGCAATGTGCAGGGCCATGGGAGCCCTCTGAGATGGGCCTTTCTGGGCATCCATCTTGCTTCCCCAGGTCTGGCGGCCAGAGCCCTCCTTGGCCCCTTCTGCCAGGAGGCAGCGGGCAGCAGCAGAGGCACGGCTTCTCCCTCGCCTTCTGGGAATGGCCCGCGCCACGCCTCCCCTCCCCTCACACACCGAGCCTCGTGACAGGGAAAGTCTGGGTGTTGAGGGTTTTGAGGCCAGGGCTTTGGGTACCCGTGGGGGCCTTGTCCTCCACCCGTGTCCTCCCCTTCACCCACTGCTGTCACGTGGGGGCTGAAGCTGTCCTGGGCCTCTCTTCAGAGCCCTGTGCAGCTGCGCGCTGGCTGCTGTCCCGGGGCCGATAGGCTTGTGCCTGGTGGGCTTCCGGTTGGGCCTGAGTCTGTGCTCCCGAGGGGTGTGGTGTGGAACAGGCTGGGCCTGGCGGGTGTCCAGGATGGTGCTCTGCCGAGGGCCTGTGGAGACGCGGCCTGGCAGAAAGCCAGGAGCAGCCCTGTAGGCTGAGGCCATGTCTCCGCTCAGGCCCAGCGTCTGGCATTTTCCGCAGGTGAAGCAGCGGGAGAATGGCGTGGCACTGAGGTGCTTCCCCGGGGTCGTGCGCTCCCTGGACACGCTGGGCTGGGAGGAGCGGCAGCTGGCGCTGGTGAAAGGCCTCCTGGCGGGGAACGTCTTCGACTGGGGGGCCAAAGCCGTGTCTGAGTAGGTGTCTGCGGGCTCGGGGCGGGCTCTGCAGCCTTCGGGTCCCTGTCCTGCCCCAGGCTTGCGTGCAAGGAGGTGGAGCGGGTCCCTCAGGGGTTGTGTTACACTTGGTGGCTTGGTGGCTCGGGGCTTTGGGGCCCAGGGAGTGCACATGGCAGCAGCCCCAGGGGCTGTGCAGGGCCCAGCGCCCTTGTCTGTCCCCTCAGGCTCTGAGGATGCCCCTTCCTTAAGCACAGATGCTGAGGAGGCCTAGGGGTGTGGCTCCCGAAATACGGGGCTGACATTTTCTTTTTTTTTTTTTTTTTTTTTTTAATTTATTTATTATTATTGTACTTTAAGTTGTAGGGTACATGTGCATAATGTGCAGGTTTGTTACATATGTATACTTGTGCCATGTTGGTGTGCTGCACCCATCAACTCATCATTTACATCAGGTATAACTCCCAATGCAATCCCTCCCCCCTCCCCCCTCCCCCCTCCCCCCTCCCCATGATAGGCCCCTGTGTGTGATGTTCCCCTTCCTGAGTCCAAGTGATCTCATTGTTCAGTTCCCACCTATGAGTGAGAACATGCGGTGTTTGGTTTTCTGTTCTTGTGATAGTTTGCTAAGAATGATGGTTTCCAGCTGCATCCATGTCCCTACAAAGGACGCAAACTCATCCTTTTTGATGGCTGCATAGTATTCCATGGTGTATATGTGCCACATTTTCTTTTTTTTTTTTTTTTTTTTGAGACGGAGTCTCGCGCTGTCACCCAGGCTGGAGTGCAGTGGCCGGATCTCAGCTCACTGCAAGCTCCGCCTCCCGGGTTCACGCCATTCTCCTGCCTCCGCCTCCCAAGTAGCTGGGACTACAGGCGTCCGCCACCTCGGCTGGCTAGTTTTTTGTATTTTTTAGTAGAGATGGGGTTTCACCGTGTTAACCAGGATGGTCTCGATCTCCTGACCTCGTGATCCGCCCGTCTCGGCCTCCCAAAGTGCTGGGATTACAGGCTTGAGCCACCGCGCCCGGCCTATGTGCCACATTTTCTTAATCCAGTCTGTCACTGATGGACATTTGGGTTGATTCCAAGTCTTTGCTATTGTGAATAGTGCTGCAATAAACATACGTGTGCATGTGTCTTTATAGCAGCATAATTTATAATCCTTTGGGTATATACCCAGTAATGGGATGGCTGGGTCATATGGTACATCTAGTTCTAGATCCTTGAGGAATCGCCATACTGTTTTCCATAATGGTTGAACTAGTTTACAATCCCACCAACAGTGTAAAAGTGTTCCTATTTCTCCACATCCTCTCCAGCACCTGTTGTTTCCTGACTTTTGAATGATCGCCATTCTAACTGGTGTGAGATGGTATCTCATTGTGGTTTTGATTTGCATTTCTCTGATGGCCAGTGATGATGAGCATTTTTTCATGTGTCTGTTGGCTGTATGAATGTCTTCTTTTGAGAAATGTCTGTTCATATCCTTTGCCCACTTTTTGATGGGGTTGTTTGTTTTTTTCTTGTAAATTTGTTTGAGTTCTTTGTAGGTTCTGGATATTAGCCCTTTGTCAGATGGGTAGATTGCAAAAATTTTCTCCCATTCTGTAGGTTGCCTGTTCACTCTGATGGTAGTTTCTTTTGCTGTGCAGAAGCTCTTTAATTTAATGAGATCCCATTTGTCAATTTTGGCTTTTGCTGCCGTTGCTTTTGGTATTTTAGACATGAAGTCTTTGCCCATGCCTATGTCCTGAATGGTACTACCTAGGTTTTCCTCTAGGATTTTTATGGTATTAGGTCTAACATTTAAGTCTCTAATCCGTCTTGAATTAATTTTCGTATAAGGAGTAAGGAAAGGATCCAGTTTCAGCTTTCTACTTATGGCTAGCCAATTTTCCCAGCACCATTTATTAAATAGGGAATCCTTTCCACATTTCTTGTTTCTCTCAGGTTTGTCAAAGATCAGATGGCTGTAGATGTGTGGTATTATTTCTGAGGACTCTGTTCTGTTCCATTGGTCTATATCTCTGTTTTGGTACCAGTACCATGCTGTTTTGGTTACTGTAGCCTTGTAGTATAGTTTGAAGTCAGGTAGCGTGATGCCTCCAGCTTTGTTCTTTTGACTTAGGATTGTCTTGGAGATGCGGGCTCTTTTTTGGTTCCATATGAACTTTAAAGCAGTTTTTTTCCAATTCTGTGAAGAAACTCATTGGTAGCTTGATGGGGATGGCATTGAATCTATAAATTACCTTGGGCAGTATGGCCATTTTCACGATATTGATTCTTCCTATCCATGAGCATGGTATGTTCTTCCATTTGTTTGTGTCCTCTTTTATTTCACTGAGCAGTGGTTTGTAGTTCTCCTTGAAGAGGTCCTTTACATCCCTTGTAAGTTGGATTCCTAGGTATTTTATTCTCTTTGAAGCAATTGTGAATGGAAGTTCATTCCTGATTTGGCTCTCTGTTTGTCTGTTACTGGTGTATAAGAATGCTTGTGATTTTTGCACATTAATTTTGTATCCTGAGACTTTGCTGAAGTTGCTTATCAGCTTAAGGAGATTTTGGGCTGAGACAATGGGGTTTTCTAAATATACAATCATGTCATCTGCAAACAGGGACAGTTTGACTTCTTCTTTTCCTAACTGAATACCCTTGATTTCTTTCTCTTGCCTAATTGCCCTAGCCAGAACTTCCAACACTATGTTGAATAGGAGTGGTGAGAGAGGGCATCCCTGTCTTGTGCCAGTTTTCAAAGGGAATTTTTCCAGTTTTTGCCCATTCAGTATGATATTGGCTGTGGGTTTGTCATAAATAGCTCTTATTATTTTGAGGTACGTTCCATCAATACCGAATTTATTGAGCATTTTTAGCATGAAGGGCTGTTGAATTTTGTCAAAAGCCTTTTCTGCATCTATTGAGATAATCATGTGGTTCTTGTCTTTGGTTCTGTTTATATGCTGGATTATGTTTATTGATTTGCGAATGTTGAACCAGCCTTGCATCCCAGGGATGAAGCCCACTTGATCATGGTGGATAAGCTTTTTGATGTGTTGCTGAATCCGGTTTGCCAGTATTTTATTGAGGATTTTTGCATCGATGTTCATCAGGGATATTGGTCTAAAATTCTCTTTTTTTGTTGTGTCTCTGCCAGGCTTTGGTATCAGGATGATGTTGGCCTCATAAAATGAGTTAGGGAGGATTCCCTCTTTTTCTATTGATTGGAATAGTTTCAGAAGGAATGGTACCAACTCCTCCTTGTACCTCTGGTAGAATTCAGCTGTGAATCCATCTGGTCCTGGACTTTTTTTGGTTGGTAGGCTATTAATTATTGCCTCAATTTCAGAGCCTGCTATTGGTCTATTCAGGGATTCATCTTCTTCCTGGTTTAGTCTTGGAAGAGTGTAATTGTCCAGGAAATTATCCATTTCTTCTAGATTTTCCAGTTTATTTGCGTAGAGGTGTTTATAGTATTCTCTGATGGTAGTTTGTATTTCTGTGGGGTCGGTGGTGATATCCCCTTTATCATTTTTAATTGCGTCGATTTGATTCTTCTCTCTTTTCTTCTTTATTAGTCTTGCTAGTGGTCTGTCAATTTTGTTGATCTTTTCAAAAAACCAACTCCTAGATTCATTGATTTTTTGGAGAGTTTTTTGTGTCTCTATCTCCTTCAGTTCTGCTCTGATCTTAGTTATTTCTAGCCTTCTGCTAGCTTTCGAATGTGTTTGCTCTTGCTTCTCTAGTTCTTTTAATTGTGATGTTAGAGTGTCAATTTTAGATCTTTCCTGCTTTCTCTTGTGGGCATTTAGTGCTATAAATTTCCCTCTACACACTGCTTTAAATGTGTCCCAGAGATTCTGGTATGTTGTATCTTTGTTCTCATTGGTTTCAAAGAACATCTTTATTTCTGCCTTCATTTCGTTATGTACCCAGTAGTCATTCAGGAGCAGGTTGTTCAGTTTCCATGTAGTTGAGCGGTTTTGATTGAGTTTCTTAGTCCTGAGTTCTAGTTTGATTGCACTGTGGTCTGAGAGACAGTTTGTTATAATTTCTGTTCTTGTACATTTGCTGAGGAGTGCTTTACTTCCAATTACGTGGTCGATTTTGGAGTAAGTACGATGTGGTGCTGAGAAGAATGTATATTCTGTTGATTTGGGGTGGAGAGTTCTATAGATGTCTATTAGGTCTGCTTGCTGCAGAGATGAGTTCAATTCCTGGATATCCTTGTTAACTTTCTGTCTCGTTGATCTGTCTAATGTTGACAGTGGAGTGTTGAAGTCTCCCATTATTATTGTATGGGAGTCTAAGTCTCTTTGTAAGTCTCTAAGGACTTGCTTTATGAATCTGGGTGCTCCTGTATTGGGTGCATATATATTTAGGATAGTTAGCTCTTCCTGTTGAATTGATCCCTTTACCATTATGTAATGGCCTTCTTTGTCTCTTTTGATCTTTGATGGTTTAAAGTCTGTTTTATCAGAGACTAGTATTGCAACCCCCGCTTGTTTTTGTTCTCCATTTGCTTGGTAAATCTTCCTCCATCCCTTTATTTTGAGCCTATGTATGTCTCTGCGTGTGAGATGGGTCTCCTGAATACAGCAGACTGATGGGTCTTGACTCTTTATCCAGTTTGCCAGTCTGTGTCTTTTAATTGGAGCATTTAGTCCATTTACATTTAAGGTTAAGATTGTTATGTGTGAACTTGATCCTGCCATTATGATATTAACTGGTTATTTTGCTCGTTAGTTGATGCAGTTTCTTCCTAGCCTCGATGGTCTTTACATTTTGGCATGTTTTTGCAATGGCTGGTACCGGTTGTTCCTTTCCATGTTTAGTGCTTCCTTCAGGGTCTCTTGTAAGGCAGGCCTAGTGGTGACAAAATCTCTAAGCATTTGCTTATCTGTAAAGGATTTTAAGCCGGGCGCGGTGGCTCACGCCTGTAATCCCAGCACTTTGGGAGGCTGAGGTGGGCGGATTACGAGGTCAGGAGTTCCAGACCAGCCTGACCAACATGGTGAAACCCCATCTCTAATAAAAATACAAAAATTGGCCGGGCGCGGTGGCTCAAGCCTGTAATCCCAGCACTTTGGGAGGCCGAGACGGGCGGATCACGAGGTCAGGAGATCGAGACCATCCTGGCTAACACGGTGAAACCCCGTCTCTACTAAAAATACAAAAAACTAGCCGGGCGAGGTGGCGGGCGCCTGTAGTCCCAGCTACTCCAGAGGCTGAGGCAGGAGAATGGCGTAAACCCGGGAGGCGGAGCTTGCAGTGAGCTGAGATCTGGCCACTGCACTCCAGCCCGGGCTACAGAGCAAGATTCCGTCTCAAAAAAAAAAAAATACAAAAGTTACGGGCACCTGTAGTCCCAGCTACTCAGGAGGCTGAGGCAGGAGAATGGCGTGAACCCAGGAGGCGGAGCTTGCAGTGAGCTGAGATCCAGCCGCTGCACTCCAGCCTGGGCGACAGAGCGAGACTCCGTCTCAAAAAAAAAAAAAAAAAAAAAAAAAAGGATTTTATTTCTCCTTCACTTATGAAACTTAGTTTGGCTGGATATGAAATTCTGGGTTTAAAATTCTTTTCTTTAAGAATGTTGAATATTGGCCCCCACTCTCTTCTGGCTTGGAGAGTTTCTGCCGAGGGATCTGCTGTTAGTCTGATGGGCTTCCCTTTGTGGGTAACCCGACCTTTCTCTCTGGCTGCCCTTAAGATTTTTTCCTTCATTTCAACTTTGGTGAATCTGGCAATTATGTGTCTTGGAGTTGCTGTTCTCGAGGAGTATCTTTGTGGCGTTCTCTGTGTTTCCTGGATTTGAATGTTGGCCTGCCCTACTAGGTTGGGGAAGTTCTCCTGGATGATATCCTGAAGAGTGTTTTCCAACTTGGTTCCATTTTCCCCCTCACTTTCAGGCACCCCAATCAGACGTAGATTTGGTCTTTTTACATAATCCCATACTTCTTGCAGGCTTTGTTCATTTCTTTTTGTTCTTTTTTCTTTTGGTTTCTCTTCTCGCTTCATTTCATTCATTTGATCCTCAATCGCAGATACTCTTTCTTCCAGTTGATCGAGTCGGTTACTGAAGCTTGTGCATTTGTCACGTATTTCTCGTGTCATGGTTTTCATCTCTTTCATTTCGTTTATGACCTTCTCTGCATTAATTACTCTAGCCATCAATTCTTCCACTTTTTTTTCAAGATTTTTAGTTTCTTTGCGCTGGGTACGTAATTCCTCCTTTAGCTCTGAGAAATTTGATGGACTGAAGCCTTCTTCTCTCATCTCGTCAAAGTCATTCTCCGTCCAGCTTTGATCCGTTGCTGGCGATGAGCTGCGCTCCTTTGCTGGGGGAGATGCGCTCTTATTTTTTGAATTTCCAGCTTTTCTGCCCTGCTTTTTCCCCATCTTTGTGGTTTTATCTGCCTCTGGTCTTTGATGATGGTGATGTACTGATGGGGTTTTGGTGTAGGTGTCCTTCCTGTTTGATAGTTTTCCTTCTAACAGTCAGGACCCTCAGCTGTAGGTCTGTTGGAGATTGCTTGAGGTCCACTCCAGACCCTGTTTGCCTGGGTATCAGCAGCAGAGGCTGCAGAAGATAGAATATTTCTGAACAGCGAGTGTACCTGTCTGATTCTTGCTTTGGAAGCTTCCTCTCAGGGGTGTACTCCTCCCTGTGAGGTGTGGGGTGTCAGACTGCCCCTAGTGGGGGATGTCTCCCAGTTAGGCTACTCAGGGTTCAGGGACCCACTTGAGCAGGGAGTCTGTCCCTTCTCAGATCTCAACCTCCGTGTTGGGAGATCCACTGCTCTCTTCAAAGCTGTCAGACAGAGTCGTTTGCGTCTGCAGAGGTTTCGGCTGTGTTTGTTATTGCCCTGTCCCCAGAGGTGGAGTCTACAGAGACAGGCAGGTTTCCTTGAGCTGCTGTGAGCTCCACCCAGTTCGAGCTTCCCAGCAGCTTTGTTTACCTACTTAAGCCTCAGCAATGGCGGGCGCCCCTCCTCCAGCCTCGCTGCTGCCTTGCCGGTAGATCACAGACTGCTGTGCTAGCAATGAGGGAGGCTCCGTGGGTGTGGGACCCTCCCGGCCAGGTGTGGGATATGATCTCCTGGTGTGCCTGTTTGCTTAAAGCGCAGTATTGGGGTGGGAGTTACCCGATTTTCTAGGTGTTGTGTGTCTCAGTTCCCCTGGCTAGGAAAAGGGATTCCCTTCCCCCTTGCGCTTCCCAGGTGAGGCAATGCCTCGCCCTGCTTCAGCTCTCGCTGGTCGGGCTGCAGCAGCTGACCAGCACCGATCGTCCGGCACTCCCCAGTGAGATGAACCCAGTACCTCAGTTGAAAATGCAGAAATCACCGGTCTTCTGTGTCGCTCGCGCTGGGAGTTGGAGACTGGAGCTGTTCCTATTCGGCCATCTTGCTCTGCCCCTCTGACATTTTCTATTGTCAGAATCCAAATTCATGTTTCCTACATGTGGTAGGAATTAAACATTTCTGATGTGATGATCAAAGGGGCTTTGCAAAGGAGTTCCCTAGACTGGCCTGTGGGACAGGCAGGTGTCTAAAGCTCGGGGCTCTGAATCTTGGAAATGAACCATTCCCACGGTAATTTACCTTCACTCCTGAAGAAGCTGCTTCCGGTCTCTGAGCCTCCCCAGGCGGCCGCACCATGTCTTGTGGTCCCTGCTTGTTTTACATGTGGGGCTGGAGGGAGATGCCTGGGTTCCCGGCCCTCCCTGGGTTCCACTCGTGTCTCCAGACATAGACAAGAATGCTGCCCCCAACCGTGGCTGCCCTTCTGGGACACAGGTCCCTCCCACAGCCTGTCGGGAGCGTTGAAGGAGGGTCCTGACCCATGGGCTTGGCCTTGTGGCCGGGGTCTCCCACACCGCCCGCGTGGGCGCCGAGCACGGGGACGTACTGCAGCTGCCAGTCACCGATGGGCTTCCCTGGTCCCATGGCTCTGAGTCCACCTTAAGAAACAGCCTGCGCTCTCTCAGACCTTTGCTCGGTGGTCCCCTGAGCCTTCTGCTGATCACCGCGTATCAAGAATGCTGCATCTGCTCTGCCTGGGAGCGATTGGGGTCTTCACATTGAGCAGCTGCCTCCGTCCCGCCTGGGAGGGATTTGGGGTCTTCACGTTGAGCACTCTGGCCGAAGGTTTTCGTTCTGTTTTTTCTTGACTTTCTTTTCTCCTCCTGCATGCAGTGTCCTTGAATCCGACCCCTACTTTGGGTTTGAAGAAGCAAAGAGGAAGTTACAAGGTACGGATGGCCAAGTAACCTGCGTCTTGAGCTGGGGCCGTGCCTGAGCGTTCTCTGCAACAACGAAAGCAGTTGCGGTCAGGGTCCAGGCACCTCCCCTGTTCGAGGCTCTGTCAGCCAGGCTCGGGGGCGGGGAGAACTTGCTTCCTGGAGAGACAAACCCCTGAAGATGCGTCTCCTAACCCCTGGCCTGGCGCGCCGAGCTGACCGTGTGTCCCTCCCTCTCTCTCAGAAAGACCGTGGCTCGTGGATTCCTATAGCGAGTGGCTTCAGAGGTTAAAGGTATGTGGAGGGGCTTCCCGCCTCTGCCCCTGGGGACACAGCGTGGGGCCCGGGGGGCGGGCGGTCACTGGAGGGAGGTAGGCATGGGCTGCCTCCGGAGGCCCTCCCCTCCTGTTAGAGTCTCACAGTCCTGCGGGCCGAGGCCTCAGCGTCCCCTGCTCCACACTTGCCCTCCTGTCATGACCACTTCTTAGGTCACCTGCTCTAGGCACAAAGCCTTGCCAGAAGAGACAGTCACTGGCCCCTGCAGGCTGATCCATCCCCGGTGCCTCTGGGGCCCTGAAGCCCCCGGTCTCGGCCCCTGCAGGGCAGCGGGGCGGGCGGCAGGGGTGGGGTCTGACTTGCTTGGATGCACCTGTTCCCAACTGAACGTCCTGGTTTTGTCTTACAGGGGCCCCCTCATAAATGTGCCTTAATTTTCGCAGATAACAGTGGAATAGACATCATTTTGGGAGTCTTCCCCTTTGTCAGGGAGCTACTCCTTAGAGGGACTGAGGTGAGTGGCGAGGTGGTGGGTGGGGCCCTTCCCCTGGGCTTCTCTGCTCTTGGTGGGGTTGGCGCCACCCTGGGCCTCTGGCGGTGGTCGGGCTCCTGCAGACGCAGCAGGTAGGTGCAGGTGGCAGTGTGTGGGAGGCGGCCCAGAGCCCTTATATGCTGGGGTGGAGGCTCCCAGCCCCCCGGGCTCAGGCCGAGGGTCCATGTGCTGAAGCCCAGGGCTGAGGCCAGGCTCCTGGAAGCGTGCACCCAGCAAGGAGGCTTTGGGACTGTGACTTCATGCCAATTGGAGACAGGCAGGTCCCAAGGGCAGGCTGTGAACTCGGTTCTGCCCCTCGGCTTGGCTCCCTCCCAGGGGCCACAGAGTGGCAAGGTCAGGCAAGGTCCCTGCTCCTCAGCAGCGGGTGGCTGGCCAGGCCCGCAGAGCACAGCACCCTCACCCAGGCCAGCCACTCGAAGGCTGGGGTGCACACAGGCACCATGCTGGGCCGGCACAGGTTCCTAAAGAGCCTGGGCCCTCCTCCTGCAGGTCATCCTGGCGTGCAACTCAGGCCCCGCCCTGAACGACGTGACCCACAGCGAGTCTCTCATCGTGGCAGAGCGCATCGCGGGCATGGACCCTGTCGTGCAGTGAGTGTTGGCGGATGGTGCTGTGGGGGCCTTGATGGGGAGGGGCACCAGCTGGGCAGAGTGGGCCACGAGGATTGTCACTGAACTGGGAGCTCCCGGGGGCCACCCTGCTGGGGGCGCTGACCACCTTGTGTCTGGCAGCTCTGCGCTCCGGGAAGAGAGGCTGCTGCTGGTGCAGACAGGCTCCAGCTCCCCGTGCCTCGACCTCAGGTAACCCCGCACCCTGCACCTGCTCTCTCCCTCCTGGGCTCCCTGCCCTCTGTGCCGTGCACCTGCACCCAGGCACATGCGGGACACCGACCTCAGGACTGCCCCTACGGCCTCTCCTGACCCCAGGCCCGGACTGCCCTCGGGAGGCGACAGAGATGCCATCCCCCAAGGTGGTCTGGGGAGAGTGAATGGATTCAGGGTCTGAGGTGGCTACACCTGGGCTGGGTTGGGGGACTTGGGGCAGGAGGGGCTGATGTCCCTGTGGCCACTCAGCTGAGGCTGAGGGCGACCTGGGCAGCTGCCCGGTGTCTGTCTCCTCTGTGTCCCGCAGAGACAGCAGGCTCTGCTTCTGTGGTTCTGGAGGCCCTTAGTCGATTGTATGTGGTGCTCTCTGTCCTGCTGATTGCAGAGAAAGGAACCCTTTAAATGAGCGGGTTCTGAGTGCTGGGGCCACTGGTCTTCTCTGCTTGGTGGGATTCTCCAGTGCGGGCTTCATCTGTGCTCCAGTCCCACCTCACCAACAGGGAGGGCGTGAAGGTGACAAGGAATCAGCCCCTAGAGTTCGAGGGAGATCTCGGGCAGTTTCCCGGCTGCAGCTGCTCTGGCCCTGCGGGAGCTGCCGCTCTGAGGAGGCCCCAGGCGGAGGCTGGGTTTGGAGGCCCCCATATCAGGGATTGAGGGGGGGGGTTTCGGCCTTCACGTTGGTCGCTGCCCTGTATGGGAGGTGGGGTCTGGGGTCCGCTCATCCAGTCTCTCTCTCTTCCTCCCCAAAGCCGCCTGGATAAGGGGCTGGCCGCACTGGTGCGGGAGCGTGGCGCGGACCTGGTGGTCATCGAGGGCATGGGCCGTGCTGTCCACACCAACTACCACGCGGCCCTGTGCTGTGAGAGCCTCAAGCTGGCCGTCATCAAGAACGCGTGGCTGGCCGAGCGGCTGGGCGGCCGGCTCTTCAGTGTCATCTTCAAGTATGAGGTCCCGGCCGAGTGAGGCACCGCGGCCGCCGGATGGTTCCGCTTGTCACTTGTCAGGAATGTGTTTTTGCCACCACAGGGAGACTACGTTCAAATCAACATATTTATATCGCACTACCGTGACACGGCACGTACGCCCCAGCCCGCACAGATGCGTGTGGCCGAGAGGCGAGACGCAGCTTTCTCCTGGGAGACATTCGTGTTGGAATCTATTTAACTGCTAAAGAACCTTTTATATATATGTATAAATAGAGAGATCTATCCAGGTATGTCTGACGGGACGCAGCGCCGTGGGCATGCACCAAATAGAGTTTTTAAAAGAGGCCGGAGCCGCCTGCGCTGTTTTGTTTTGGAGCAGGAGCCTCTCCCGACTCTTCCCGTGTGGGGAGCCCAGAGCGGGAGCCCTTCCCTGCGCTGCTTCTAGACCTCATGGGCACCGAGCGCCAGCTGCCCCACAGACCCGGGCCCCTGTGTCTCTCACTGCTCCCACCGGGCCAGAAGAGCCGCCCTCGTCCCTCTGGTGCCCTCCCGCTGCGCCTGCAGGACGTGTGGGTGCTGAGCAGCACTCCTGACTCAAGTGCCTGGGAAAGGAGCCCTCGGCATCGATCGCCCTCAAGGGTTCTCAGGCAGCCGGGCGCTGACGCAGCCCCTGCTAGGAACTGTGCGGACCGTGTGGGTTTTGTTGCTATGGCCTTGGGACCAGGCTCCCCGGGGCCCTGTTCTGTGGCTAGGGTGGGCATGGCTGGGGGGAGCTGGCAGCAGGGAGGCCTGCTGGTCCTTGCCCCTGGGAGCTCCAAGGCGCCTGGGGGTCCCTCCCGTCTCAGCCCAGGTGTGGGATTGAGACCACACAGCCTCGTAGAGAGGACAGGAGGGCGCGGAGCTTGCGGAGGCCCTGCTGAGGTGGGCTGGCTGCAGGCCACCGGCTTTGATTTCATGTGGTGGGAACTGTTCCTGGTGCTGAGCTGCTGGGCAGGCCCTGAGGAGGCTGAGCTGCTACCTTGCCCCCACCACCCCCCCACTAGGGTCCCCCAGATCTGGGAGCTTCACTGAGACCTCCAAGCATAGGCTGTCCTAGGCCAAGGAGGTGGGGTGGCATGGACCACCTTCCAGACAGCTTTGCTTGGTGGTCTGGAACCTGCAGAGGCTAAGAGCCCTCCCCCATGGAGACCCGGCCTGCCCAGAGGTGCCCAGTGGCCATTTCTGGACCCCACGGTGGTGTCTCTTCATGGCCTACCCTTGGAGTCTGCGTGGAGCCTGAGGCCCAGCCCTCGTGCAGCGGCCACCAAGGGGGCTCCTGTCCTGTCCTGAGGTTGACTGTCCACCTGGCTCCAGCTTCTCCCTCCTGTGGGTCCCCAGGGCAGAGGCCCAGCCCCCAGGATCCCATCGGCCCTTACCACTTTCCGGCCCTCTCCTCAGGCCCTGCTCTCTGATGGGGAAGCCCTCCCAGCCTGCATCTCGGGCCTTCCCTGGCACTCCTCAGCCCCTCCAGCTCTTGCTACCATCCTGGCCCCCCTCACTGGTGGTGGATGGCAGCAGTGGCCTGGCCACTCTGGGCACCTGGGTGTGTGACTGCCCGGCCTGACATCCACAGGGCTTGACCCCAGGGTTGGAGAGTCCATCTGTGCTAGGGGACGCACCCCCTGCAGAGGTTTGGCCAGAGCCTGGCCCAGACAGGATCCCAGGAGGAGGTGGGGGATGCACAGAGGCCTGGGAGGACAGAGCCAGGACAAGGACACCAGGGCCCAGCCCAGGCTGGTGAGCCCCTGCACACCCCCACGCAGGGCCTGCTAGCCTGCCTGTGGCCCTGGCCTCAGCTCCCCTCCTGCAGAAGAGGCCACCCAGCCTATGAGCCAGGCACCCCTGTGCCTCCGGGTAACCCTAGCCTCTGTGACCCCAGCCCTTCCCCAGCCAGAGCAGGTGGGCTCTGGCCTCCGCCTTGCTCCCTTGACGTGGCCATTTCGACTGCGCTTTTCTCAAGACACGATCTGGCCCCAGGCTCTCAGCCCCTCCTTGACTCCCGCAGACCCCCAGCTGGCTCCTCAAGCCCTGCTCTGCCCACAGCACCACTCAGGGGCTCACTGGGAGGCCTCGGTCATCAGGCTGCTGTCATTGTCATCGCCAGGGGCTCTGTGAGTCCCCTGTCCCAGAACTGAGACTCCTCAGGCTCAGGTGCCGCCCTGGGCCCCAGGCAACCAGCTCACCACACCCCTGCTCTCGGTGGGGCCACAGCTGCCCGCACGCAAGCGTCCCGGGGCTCGACGATGGCGATGTCTCGCAGGCTCTCTCTGAGGGGCCTGGTGGGGCTCGGGGAAGGGGAGCACCAGTGGCCCCTCTGCCTGGCTGAGTTGGGGAAGTGATGACAGCGGTTCCTGTGGCCGCCCACGATCCCTGCCAGTGTAGGAACATGATGAGGGCAGAGCAACTCCCCAGAACTTCCCCAGCACCCCAGGATTCCGGCCTCCGGGCCTCATGCCCACCTTCCCAAGGGCCCTGCCTAGGTGCAAGGCAGCCAGGGATGAGACGGAACACCCCGACAGCAGCACTCATCCGGGTGGTGGGCTGGGCGGGCCCCTTGGGCAGCAGCAGGTGGTGGAGCCTCACGGGGCAGGACACTCCTTGACCTTGGCCACGGGGTGGGCCACACCCACTCCCATTGTTGGGGCAGCAGAGGATGAGCTGCAGCACAGGCCTCTGGAGGCCCAACCAGCACCCCAGCCTCTCCAGGGTACGGCCTTTCTGGAACCACCATCCTCCAAGACTGCAGGCAGAGCAGCCCCCAGGGTCGGGGGGCCGGCGGCCCGGGGTTAGGGTCTGTGCCCTGAGGAGCAGGCTTTGCAGCCCACTCTGGGAGCCCATCCAGCTCAGCCCTCTGAGGATGGGCCAGGTCTTTTCTTGGGGTGTCCTTTGGGCCTGGCACAGGCTCTGACAGACACCTGGTGTCGCACAGGAGGCTGAGCGAGCGGGAGGCCCGTGCATGCTGGTGAGCACGTTTATTGGAACCATGTTCGGGAGTTTACAGAGGCTTAGGCCTGGTGCAGAGGGCAGCATGGTCGCAGCAAGGCAGATGCAGCCTTCAAGGCGAGGCCCAGGTAGCATCCTGAGCAGCCCTGGTGCCTCACAAGCACCCCAGCTTGTGCCATGGCCAGGTCAGCTGCATCTCCCAGGGCAGGCTCAGGACAGGTGTGCACAGATGCACACCACACACACCCGGGGCGAAAAGCCAGGTAAAAATGGAAAGGGATTTGGTATCATTTTAATGTTGTTATAAGTTTTGCTTCTAAAAATTTAAATATTTCTGTATGGATCGATCCTAAAACACCGGAAAATCTGCCTGGCAGGGCCAGCCTCGACCCCCTCCTGTGGGCCCCAGGCCGGCAGCTTCAGCCTTTCCTCCCCCGGGAGCAGGGGCAGGAGGGAGGCAGGGGCCAAGGGGACACAGGGCAGCCAGGGACACAGTTTTGGGGGCCTGGCTGCCCTGTTTCCTGAGCAAACACAACACGCCCACCCCTGTCCTGGGCCTCCAGAGCCCCCCAGGTTCCCACCACTGAGGTGGTCAGAGGCGGAGCAGGACCAGGTTTTCCGCGGCCACGGATGCTGACCCAGGGGCTCCCTTGGAGGGTGCTGGCGCATCCACACCGCCCTCGTGGCCCACGGAGCAGGCGCCCTCGGGGGTGCCCCGCTCCTCCTCTGGGGGTCCCTGCCGGCCCAGGTCCTGTAGTCTCTGCTGCCGCTCCTGGGCCTGGCGGGCCCGACTGGCAATGGCACGCACACGGCTCTGGCTGCGGGAGGAGGAGCGCCGCAGAAAACTGGGGCCCCCCGCCACCCCCTCCCCAGCCGGGCCCAGGCTGGTGGGTGACGTGATGTCTCCTGCCTGCTGGAAGACCGTGAGCCAGCGCAGCTGCTCCGTCAGGGCATCCCGTCTCACCCCTGGCCCCGACACCCGCTGTGTCCCTCCCGGGAGGCCCAGGCTGTGGCTCAGGCTGCGGGAGCCGCCCTCAAAGCTAGGGGCAAAGTCATCAGCAGTGAGGTCCCCCAGGCTCTTGGACTTGGCAGCCACGGGGCAGTCCTGCAGGCCCACCAGGGAGAGGCAGCCCCAGGGCGGCCGGAGCGGAAGGCCAGGCATCCGTGGGGCCAGGGGCCTGGGCCGCAGTTCGTCAGGCGTGGGAGGCCGCTGGCCCGCAGCCCGCAGGTTGGGGTTGGATTTGCTTTTGGTCACAGGTGGCAGGTCTGGGCGGGCAGCTGAAGCTGAGTGGGGCCTGGGGGGCAGGCGTCCCACATGGGCTCCGAGGAGGCTTTCACGACTGCGGCCCAGGCCCAGGCTGGGCAGGGAGAGGTCAATGACAGTGTCGCTAGACGACATGCTGGAGGAGGAGGAAACACTGTCTCGGTGGCCACATGGCTCCAGCCGCTGCCACAGCCGGTCACTGGCCGTGGCATCGAAGTACACGGCAGGGGCTGGAAAGGGACCAGCCAGGGGCCGCCATCCTCCCAGGGGCTCTGTGGGCACCTGACCCTCACTCTTCACCCTTCTAATCACGGGCAGGTGGCCCGGGGTCCGGGGCTGGCTCCTGCCGTCCGACTGGCTGCTGGGGGCCCCCTCGTATGCCCCGCTGGGACGCTTGCCATTGCACGGCCGAGGCCTGCTGTCTCGGTGTTCCTCAGTGTCCTCTGGGGGGCTTGTCACATCGGTTCCCGGTCCTGTTGGGTATGAGGGCCGTTCCTGAGAAGAGCTGGTGGGGACGGCCGCTGGTGGCGTGGGGCCAGGGCCTGGGGCGGGCTCCTCGGCAATGGTTTCCAGGCTGCACGGTGGAGGGAGCGGCCGCTGCGTGGAGAGGGGGCGGGTGTCTGTGGGGAGGTAGGGGAGTGAGAGCGAGAGAGAGCCAGAGGGAGAAGCAGAAGAGAGAAAGAGAGGAAGACAGGGAGAGAGGCGGAGAGGAGTTGAATCAGGGTGGTGTCCCCAGTACCCTGTGCCGAGGGTCGCCGGGCCCAGCTCCCACCCCGAGGCATCCCCCGGGCGCGGCACACTCAGTGTCCCCACTCTGCTGCTGGTGAGGCCCAGTCCATGCCCTGTGCCACACATGGGGCCCTCCTGGGGCTGGGACAGCACGGGACAGCAGGGCTGGGCCCCGTTACCTGTCGCTCGCCGCTCTCAGTTCCTAACTACGGAGGCAGCGTGGGTGGGGGCAGAAAGGAAAGCTTGGTCAGGGGGTCTGGAGGGGCAGGGTGGTATGGGGTGGGCTCCGTGTATGTCCCTCCCTCAGGGCCCAGGGAATCCACTCCACACAGCACTCGGCAAGCTCCAGGCGTCCCAGGGACGTAGGAGACACCCAGCAGCTGCACTACCTGCCCACATCAGACTTCCCAGGAGGGACCCCTGGAGCCTGCCTTGGAGGGCGGTGGGAATGGGATGGGACGTGGCCCCCAGTCCCAGGAAGGGCATCAGTCGCCAGCTGCCCAGGAGGTGAGTTTGAGGAAGCGCCCAGTCAGAGGGGCCCAGCATGTCAGGCCACACTCCTGGCCCCGGACCCTCAGCAAGAGCAGCTAGTTCTTTCCAGCCTGTCGGGCCTCAAACCAGCTCCACCCCAAGTCCCAGGGCCTCAAGGTCAGACAGGAGGGCTGGGGCTACTGGCCACAGGCAAGCCAAGGGAGCAGAGTGCCATGGAAACAGTGCCACGGAGACAGAGCCACGAGCACACGAGACGATGCCGTCTACGCAGAAGCAGCAGCAGGTGACCCAGGCCCAGCCATGCCAGGGGCGTGCGGGAGGACCGCGCAGGGCAGGAGGGGCTTACCGGTGGAGAACATGGGGGATTTACTCCTGATCTCCTCCAGCTTTTGAGCAAACAAGGCACTCATCTCTCCCTGCAGGGCCCCCGGTTGCCTGCAGGCACCCTCAGGCCAGTGGGGGGACCTTTCAGGGATGCCCGGGCTGTCTGGGCTGCTGGAGTCCGAGGAGCCGCTACCGCCTGGACCCTGCCTCCAGGCCCCGGGACCCTTGGGTGCCTCTCTGCTTCTCCCTGCGATAGCTTGAGGGTCCAGGCCGCAGCAGGGGGCCCCCAGTGAGTCAGCCCGGGCCCGGGGCTGCTGGCGGATGGCTGCCTGCGTGCTCGCGAGCCCCGGGCTGGGTGGCCGCTCCCTCTGCAGGCCCACGGTGTTCACGCCGGCGCAGGATCCCACCACACACTTCATGCATGTGGCGGCCATCCCAGCAGCCCCAGGGCCGTCCAGGGCACGCAGGGGCCGCACTCGCACAGGGCTCTTCTCTGTCACTGAAGCTGGTGCCTTACCTCGGGGGCTGCCGCTGCCGGGCCCCTCCTGGGCTGGGGCTTCCAGAGCAGGACTGGGGCTGGGGGGCACCATGTCATCCGCCACCCCCTGGGAGCCTGTGTCCTGAGTGCCCAGGACCAGCTCCGGGAAGCCCTTGCGGCCCGGCTTCTGGCTCTTGGTTGGGGCGCTGGCTGTGCGCCGCAGGAGCCTCTGGCTAACGGAGGGCCGGGCCAGGGGCCGCCCAGCAGCATGACTGTCCAGTGAGCCGGGCTTTGGGCCTCGGAGGAAGAGGCCTTTTAGGCCCAGAGCCTGCTTGACCTGCAAGAGAAGGAACCTGCATAGCTGTTGCCAGGGGTCCCAGCCCAGCTGCAGCTGCACCCCCAGGGCCAGCTTTCCAGACCGTGCCACAGACGTGTCTCGGTCCGAGGGGCCAGGCCACCTCAGGCTGGGGGCGTGTGGACACACCTGGGCCTTCAGGAGCAGGGTCCCTAGGGCATTCTGCCTGGGACAGTGGCTGCTACAGATCTAAGTACAGATGGCCCACCCCACCCTCCTGGGCATGTGGGGCCTGTGAGGGGCATGGAGAGAAGGTCCTTCCTCCGAAGGAAAGACCTCAAGTCCCAGCCTGGCCCACCACAGCCTGCACCTGCTCAGAGACCTGCAGCCCCATCGCTGGCAGGGGACACTGGTGTGGCACTCCCTGGTTGCGTGTGCCCCTCTCTCAGGCAGGAGTAGCTGGTCTACAGCAGGAGTAACTAGGTGCAGTGGGAGGCCTGCTCGCCCAGCCCACGTCCTGCTCACTCTCATGGTGATACTCCTGCCCTGGGAAGTACCACCTCTTCCAGGAAACCTTCCTGAATTCCCCCAGGCAGCCTTTTCTGGTCTCGCCGTGCCCTCTGCTCATGTGAACCCCCAAGGCCCACAACTGGCTTGCTGACCCCTGAACCCTGCCAAGATGGGCTCAGGCTCCTGGCCCACCAGTACCTGGCCACAGCCAATCTTCCTGGACAGCTAGGTCCAGGCGGTCCCTGCCTGAGCAGAACAGCTGCTGAGAGGGAGGCAGCTGCATCTCCAGGGTGCAGAGGCCAGAGGGGCCCTCACATGCCAGATGCCCCCGAGACCGGCAGCACCCACTGTGCCCCCATGATGAGCCGTGCTTGTGCACAGAGCGGCCCAGGCCCAGCAGGTGGGTCACCTCCCTGCAGGGCGCCTCTGGGCAGATGCGTTCAGATGGCCAGCACTTGAATCAGCTTCCTGATTCAAGATTCCAAATCCACGCATTTGGTCACAGTGGCTGGGAAGCCATTTAGAAGCAGATCCGGGATTCCAGCTCGGCGCACCGGCCTCAGGGGTGCCCTCATCCCAGGCACTGGGCATGGTTGGCAAGGACAGGGAAGGAGCGGGAGGGGAACTCAGAACCAGCAGCCTGAGGGTCCGAGAGGGGGGCAGGAGAGAGAAGGAGGGGGATAGGAGGGGTACAGCGGGGGCTCCAGCGGGCTCCCCACCAGGGAAAGGGCTGAGGGAGGGGAGGGAGGATTGAGGGAGAGGAGGAGAGGGGAGGCCAGTGAGAAGGCGGCCACCCAGCTGAACCCTGGATCTGCCTCGTAAATGCCACTCTGGCTGGGGATGGCCAGGGCCCCCAGAGCCATGTCATGATCCACGTCACAAGAGCGACAGTCCCCAAATGCTACCAGGAATCACGGATGCTAATGGGGCATGGCCTGGGCATGCAGGGGTGGCGGGCCGCACTGTCCCGCGCACCGGGTACCTTCAAGGCTCCTAACAGAGCTGGGCTTCTAAAGGTAGAGACTGAGGCCATAGAGAAGCCGACTGCAAGACCAAAGAGACAGAGGGAGCAGGTGAGGCAGCCACAGCAGCGGCCTGGGGAGCCCTGCGGCCTGGGGGACGAGGAACAGATGGGTGTATAGACGGCAGAGGCCGGATGGCACTTCTGGGCCCAAGAGCACGGCAGGAGAGTCAGCACTGGGCTTGGGCAGGCCCCTCGTGCTGTGTGAGCAGGGTCCTCCAAGGGCCAACTGCAACCAGCAGGACCCAGAGGGCACTGGGCCTCGGCTGAGAACCAGGGCATCCGGCTCTGCAGGGCAGCAGGGCCGGCACCAGCACCCCTTCCTGCGGAAGCCGAGTCCCCACTCTGACCTGGGGCAGGGGACAGACATGCTGGGTGTGGAGTGACAGGCAAACGGGGGCAGCTGCCTTCCATGTGACAGCAGGAAGTAGAGGGGTAGGGGGTGAGAGAGGGGAGGGGGCACCACTCAGTCCCTGCTGAGAAGCCAGATGGCAGCACTGTGGGGGTGGAGCCTGCGAGGCCGGCGGGGCAAGGCCCAGAGCACTTGGGACCCGCCCTGCCGGAGATGCCCACAGCCAGCCCTGGGGTCAGAGGTGGGCACTGGTAGCTCAGGAGCCAGACCCCCACAGCACCCCCTCTTGCAGGTAAAGGAGCAGAGGCCCAGGGAGGGGACCCTAGGCCTCACTGCCTGAGTTCAGGACCCAGCCCTGGGGACACATGGGCGTGCATAGGACAAGGGGCTGGTGCGGCCCCTTCCCACGATGGCTGGTGGCAGGGGTGACACTCACCTTACCACTGATGTCACTGACAGCCACGTGCACGAAGATGGAAGCCTCTTCTATCCCCTCCAGGTACACGTGCCTGTAGCCTGGAGCAGTGTGGGTCAGCAGGGTCATGAGGTCACAGCCTCCCGAGGCCCCCACCTGCTCTGTCCCCCACTCTACTCAAAGGTCCCAAGACCCCAAATACAGCCGACAAACCCAGGCCTGGGACCTCTGCCTCCCATGGGCCCAGCACTACCCCCACCTCCTCCAGGAAGCCCACTGGCATTGCACCAGCCTGCAGGGACCTCTTCCTGGGGGTGGCCCCTCCCCCACAGGCCGTGCCCCCCGCCCCCCGACCCGCAGGTCCCCAGGCTGGCTCTTGTCCTGTCCTCAGCCCTCTTCCTGGGGGTGACCTCTCCCGCACAGGCTATGTCCCCATCAGACCCACAGAGCCCCAGGCTGGCTCTTCTCCTGTCCTCAGCTCCTGTCTCTGGTGCCAGATGCAGGCCCGCCCACACAGGCACCAACTCGCAGGGGAAACAGTGCCTGCCCTGCCTGGGGGCCCTCAGCCAGTGCGGGGGGCACCGTGTCCACACCTGCCCACCTGGCATCATGCTGCTGAAGGCCAGCGTCCTCTGGCCAATGAAGTCACGCCCGATGGGGTCGTGGTCCCAGACGAGGAAGCGGACCAGCGCGATCTCCGGCATGTGCACTGTGAACACCAGGGTCTCCTCCCAGGTGGGGTTGAACCCTGGGGAAGCAGCGCCAGGAGGAGTGTCCCGTGGACAGGGCCCGGCCCAGCACCACTCCAGCCTGGAGCCCCGGCCCACACCACTCCCAATGCCGCTCCCGGTGCCGCTCCCGGGACTGCCCACCTAGAGGGGAGCGGCACCCAGGACTGTCACCGAGGGAGGCCTGGGCAGAGCACCCGGGCACACCAGGTAGCCCCAACCCTCCCCCTCAGACTTCCATCACCAGCGTGACAGAGCCACGGCCGAGCCTCACCGTTGTCGTCCACCACGCGGGTCTGCTCCCTGCTGCAGTCCACAGGGAGCCCGATGATCTCCACCTCCACAAAGGGATCGATGATCTGGGACACAGGAGTGGGGCTGGCTTCGGGGCCCATCACGATGCCCGGCCCACTCCCCACTCCCACCCGCCTGTGCAGGGCTGGCCCCCACCTCCCCGCGGTCCCCCAGCATGGAGTCGCGCGGCTTGGGGAGCTGCTGGCCACTGATGATCCGGAGCACCAGCTGCTTCTTGAGCTGCCCGGGCAGGGGGTCCTCCGAGTTGGGGTTGAACACACCTAAGGGGATGCCGGGCAGGTGGTCAGTGGCCCAGCCCTCAGCAAGCCCCCTACTCGCTGGGGCACGGCTGCCCCTCCCCGGCCCCCACATAGGAGACTGCAGCCAGTGCCAGGTGGAGGGAGGGAGGCAGCAGTCCGGGGGGGCACCTCGGGGGGGCAGGTGCGCCTGGCCCAGTATGGATCACCTTTGTGGCCACCGCAGCACGTGGGCCAGAGCCCATGCCTCCCACGGCTGAGCGGAGGAGGTCACACAGCTTCTGGGGTTGGGTCTGGGTCCCTGGGGGTTTGAGGGGTGGGGTCTCTGGTGACAGTGCCCTGGGGCCCGGTCAGGCTGAGAACTCCGAGGAGGGCAAGCCAAGGGCAGAGGTGGAAGTGGCCGGTCCACAGCAGTAGCCAGGTCCAGCGGAAGGTCCACTCGCCCGTCCCCTGTCCTGCCCACTCCCATGGTGATACTCCTGCCAGGGCCACAGGGGGACCAAGCTAGAAGTCATCCACAGCAGACAAAACAGAGGTATCTGAGAGCTGGGAGGAGGTTCCCTCCAACACCCAGCCCAGACCCAGGTCCTGAGACCCACAGAGGGGCCAGGCACAGGGGGCTGGGTCGCTGGCACTGGGCCCCCCTCAGACAAGTCCTGCCATGAATCTCACATGGGGCCCAGGCTCCCCAATTCTCCATCCCTGGATTCCTGGCAGAGCTGGGCCCTTCTTTGCAACCCTAGCAAGGAGGGTTTCCCCACCCACCTCCCCAGCATCCTGGGAGCTTCGTCCCAACCTGACCCTCCAGGGGACTCTGCCAAAGCTGCCCCCACCCCCTTGCTAGCCCGTGGGGCTCCGATCTCTGTTCTGGGGACACCCAGGAGGCCCATCCGAGCCCTGAGCATCCGAGCGCCTCACCCTGGCACATGCACTCGGGCTTGAGTACGTAGCCGCAGCCACCGTTGGCGCTGAACTTGGCTCGGTTGAGCTGCAGCATCCGCCCCTCTGACTGGTAGTTCAGGGCAACTGTGAGGGGGACACAAGGCTGCCCCGGTCAGCACCCGACCTTCCAGGGGTGTCCCCCACCCACCTGCCACCACACGCTAGCCTCCCCTGCACAGCTGCCGCGGATCTGCTGTCTGCCGCTCGTTCACCCAATATGAATGGGACGCTGAGGCTCGCACCTGTGCAGAACTGAGGCCAGCACATCCTGGAGGAATGTTCCTGGAGCTGGCGCAGCCAGCCTCGCAGGCAGGTGTCCCTGGGAGTACGTGGACAGGCCTGCATCATCGCTCCCACATCCCCCTGAGGCTCAAGGACCCTGCCCCAGTGCTAGCCTGGTGTCAGTGGCAGCCTGGTGTCAGTGCTAGCCTGGTGTCAGTGGCAGCCTGGTGTCAGTGCTAGCCTGGTGTCAGTGGCAGCCTGGTGTCAGTGGCAGCCTGGTGTCAGTGCTAGCCTGGTGTCAGTGGCAGCCTGGTGTCAGTGCTAGCCTGGTGTCAGTGGCAGCCTGGTGTCAGTGCTAGCCTGGTGTCAGTGGCAGCCTGGTGTCAGTGGCAGCCTGGTGTCAGTGCTAGCCTGGTGTCAGTGGCAGCCTGGTGTCAGTGCTAGCCTGGTGTCAGTGGCAGCCTGGTGTCAGTGCTAGCCTGTGTCAGTGGCAGCCTGGTGTCAGTGCTAGCCTGTGTCAGTGGCAGCCTGGTGTCAGTGCTAGCCTGGTGTCAGTGGCAGCCTGGTGTCAGTGCTAGCCTGGTGTCAGTGGCAGCCTGGTGTCAGTGGCAGCCTGGTGTCAGTGCTAGGCTGGTGTCAGTGGCAACCTGGTGTCAGTGGCAGCCTGGTGTCAGTGGCAGCCTGGTATCGGCAGCACGCCGTGGAGGTGTGGAGGCTCCAAGGGCAAGAGAGCTCGGACAGAACCAAGGCCCCAGCAGGTCCCCTGCTCACCGCTTGGGCTCCAGGGACCATCTGAGCCGAGCCCTCCCACCACGCCCAGTGCGCCACGCCCGCACCCACCCATTTGGCAGCCGGCATTCCAGAAGGGCTGCGGGTTGTAGTTGCTGGAGTCCACGCGGTAGGAGGAGGGGTAGATGCGGGAGAGCTGGTGCTGGTTGAAGCGCAGGTACTGCGCCGGCTTCTGCTGCAAAATCTGGTGGGCCTTGGTCTCGCTGAAGGACGACACCTGCCAGCTGGACACCGCTGTGGCACCAGTGACCGGTCGTCAGACTGCGAGTCCTCGACCTCACCCAGCGCCCAGCAGCATAGCAGGGATTGGGGACAGGGAGGCCTCCACCCGTGCCCAGGTCCCTGAGCCACTCACCCTCCATCTCTATGTCGTGGGTGGCCACGGACTTGGTGTACTTCACCAGGTCAGAGAGGGCCCGGGACAGCTTCATGGTCTTCTTCTGCCGGGTCGTCCTGTGGCAGGTACAGGGTGTCAGAACCCCTCCCATCCAGGGCCAGCCTGGCACCGAGCTCCGTGAGACGGGCTCCAGGACTCAGGCAGGTTCATTAATTCACACAGCGGGCCCTGAACCCTGAGAGACAGACCCCAGACTGGGCTGCAGGCTGCGGAAACCCGAGTGCCAGGCAGGATGTGGGCTGGCTCGGAGCTACCGGCAGAGGCAAAGGCTCCAGGCACTGTGTGCGGTGGAGGATGATGTGCTCTGCCAAGCGTGGCAGGTGTGGGGGCTTCTGGAAGGTTCTGAGCAGGGGAGAGCTGGGGTCAGGGCCTGGGTCTGGACTAGAATCACTATGTGGAGAGGAGGCCGGGGTCCAAGGGGGCCTCCGTGTCACCCAGGTGGCAGCAGCGCGTGTGGATCAGGTGTGTGCTGAGGGCAGAGCCCGGCTGGCACGTGGGACGGGACTGGACAGGAGGGGGCTGCACCCAGGCGAGGGGCACAGAGGAACCGCTGGGGGATGGAAGTGAGGGGAGACGGCAATAGGAGGGAGTGGGCAGCACGGGGGAGCCCAGGGTTGGGGAGGGGCGGAAGCTCTTCTGGGCTTGTAGGTTTGAGATCCCAAAGAGACTCCAGACAGTGGTGAGGGAAGCCTCAGACACAGGGGCCCGGGCCTTGAATTCAGCCTGACTGGACGGGAAGTGGGGGAGCCACTTCATGGCAGGCATTTGATGCCCCCTGGGGAGGGCATGAGGCTGGAGGCCTCATAGGAGGAGGTGAGGACCAAGGGCCGACAGCCCAGCAGCATCCAGGCCTGTGGGGACCTGGGCCCTCCAGCCACCTGCTCGGCCACCCCTGCCCCCACTGCTCGCAGCCACCAGCCTGCCCTGCACACCACACTCCCCACCACTTCCCACTGCTTCCAGGGGCCAAGAAGGGGGTGGGTCCTGCCCGGCTCGGGGTTGTCCCTGGTGGGGTCACCACAGAGAAGGGGCTGGCTGGGCCAGGCTCCCAGGAGCGTACAGGGCCTCCCCATGGGGCAGGGCACCTACCCTCGGCTCTGACCTCCCGGGGAGTCCTGGCCCTCATCTCCCTCCTCCATGCTGGCCGCCTTCTTCAGCTTGCTGCCCTTCTTCTGTGTGGGGGGCAGAGGCATGAGCTGTAGGGCCCCTGGCCCAGGTCAGGCCTTGGCGAAGCTAGGGCGTTGGGGAGGGCCTGTCCTCCAGGGTCCCCAGTGGCCCACGCAGCCTCCCATGTCCATCCCGCCTGGCTGGGCCTGCCAAAGCCTCCTCAGTGCCCTCCCAATCTGGGCTCCGGCGGACACCCAGGGCAGCCACAGGGCACCTGAGCTTGGGACAAGGGCCAGCGTGGGCCAGAGAAGGGATGTGAGCCAGCGAGGCACCTGCTCCCACCAACTCCAAGCCCAGGCTCCTGGCCCAGTCCCTGGCACCTGCAGCCGATAGCTCAGCCCGACTCAGAAGGGATCCTGCAAGCCAGGCTGGGAACCCTGGGGGCTGGGAACCCTGGGGGCTGGGGCAGGGCCCACTGGGGCACTGGGAGCAGGGAGAACACTGGGCCCAGACGGGGACCCTGGCCTGGGAGCTGCGCCGGACCTTGCGCCTGGAGAAGCTTCCCACGACGAGGCGCCCGTTGCGTCTGCTGGCCCCGGCATCCTCCCCAGACTCCACGTCCTCTTCAGCCTTGCTCTGAGTCCAAGGGAGAGACAGGGACACGGTGAGCCCAGCCTTGAACCAGGCAGGGAGGCTGGGACAGCTCCCTGGTCGCCACAGGAGGCCCTCCTGGAGGAGGTGGGCTTGAGCCAGGTCTGAAGTAAGGCAGACGGGGGAGGAGAGGGCAGGGCGGGGACAGGTTGGGGAGCCCCGTGGCAGCCGTTCCCAGTCCGCCCTGGCGCAGAGCCAGCTGCTGAGGAGAAGCAGCCTGGAAGGCAGGCCCCGGTGGAAACATGTGCTCACACCTGCCTCAGCGTCTCTCATGCGTTATTTTAAACTCATTAAGTTCGGAATCTTTTTTCCCCACCAGTGGTGACTACATAATAACTGCATTTGTGTGTCTGGAATATTCCTCGGCCAGGCCTGCTTGCATAACCCTTTTACGAGCGTTCCGTGGCCCTGCCGCCCTGACCTGTTCCCATAACGCGCAGGTACCTCGTCATCAGACAGACAGCTCCAGTGGGCGCTCCCTGAGGCGGGCCGTAAACCAGGGAACCCCAGGAAGCCACTGTGAGCCTTCCTACCACTGTGTAAGCAGCAGGCACATCCGGGGCTCCCCTGCTTGCCCCCCGCTGAACCCCGGGCCACATCACCAACTGCTCATTCATCCCAAAGCTCATTCCCAATGGAACCAGCAGAGCCTGTGCTGCCACTTGACCCCTGCAGCCCCCTCCACAGACACCCCCAAAACATGGCCCGGCTGTGCTCAGGAGGGGCTCCCATGCACATCCTGTCCCCCACCAAGGGTGGGGGCTGCTTTCTTCGAAACACCGCGAAGCCCTGGGCTTGCAGCAGGGGTCCCTGTTAGAGAGGAACTTCCGCCAGAAGCGGACACAGCACCCACCCGTGGCCGTGCCCCTGTAGACGCCCACCCCTCTGGACACACCCCTGCAACACCCACAACACGCCCCTGCACACACGCCCTCCTACACCCACGGATGCTCCCACACTGCTGCAAAGAGGCCACTGCAGCTCTCACGACCACAGACTCGGCGCTCAGCCACGCCGCAGCAAACCGCTCCTACTGCTCCCCGCTCTCACCAGCCTGGACCTGTGCCTGCCTGGACACTCCCTCACCGGACGCATCGGAAATCAGGACACATTGCGCCCGCAGGCCCCATGCCAGGCGGGCCTCTCAGTCCTGTTGACACGGCCGGGGAGCTCCCGCCAGCCTCCCTGTGCTCTGGTACCATGGCCCGGAGGTGTGGCCTGCCCCTCCTTCACCCTCACAGGGAGCCAGGATGGGATTGGACGGCCCTTCCCACAGCCCAGAGTGGCCGCGGGGCCTTCCCGTCACCAGGCTGCACTGGCCGGAGCCCGAGGCCCCGCGTGCACCGCAGCAGGAGGCTTCCGGGTTGTCCAGGTCCACACGGCTCTCAGACGTGCTCGTCTCTCTCCACCTCCAGAAAAGCCAGCCCCGGTTTCCTCTTAATTTATTGACGCCACAGCTGCCGGGAGAGGCGCCAGGAGCCGGATTCACAGTGCGCCTGGAGCCAGTCGGGGCCACCACACTTCACAGCTCCTTAAACATCCCCAAAACGCCGCAGTGACCCAGAGCCACGAGTGACTGTAAATCCAGGCATGACCAAGGAGAGGCACGCACTGACCCAGGAGACGGACGGCCAGACACAGCCCGTACTGCATGGCCAGACCTGCTGTCACCCCTGGGACTCCCAAACAGAGGAGACAGCAAGACCCGACCATGCTCCAAGGGGCAGCAGAAGGCCCAGGAGGCGAGGGGGCCTGGAGGGTAGTGGAGGGTCTCAGCCGCCCCCCAGCCCTGCCTCTGTCGGGGAGGCTGGGTGCTGGGCCCCAAGGGGGTGCTCAGGGAAGGGTGCCTGCCGGGCGAGGCTGTTGGCAGTACAAGCACTCACTGGGTTGTGCCCAGCTGTCTGGGGGTGGGTGCCCTCCTTACCCATCCGGCTTCTCTCCCCAAGATACCCATTCCTGCTCCCGGGCCTCAGGGACGCATGAGTAGAGGCCTTACGTCCTCAAGGTTCATGGGCAGAGGGGACACCGGCTGGCCCAGGGGGACAGAGAGGCACAGGTGTCCCTCGGTGGGATTTGCCATTCCCACGACCCCCAGCGCACAGACACCCTCTTCACCTGGGCCACGCGCCCAGTGAGCTCCAGGACTGAATGCATCCCGGCCTGGCCTTGGCATCAGCTCCGCCCCTCTCCTGTGCTAAAGGCTCTGGGACCTTTCTGGGGTGTGTGTCCACACCCAGCAGGGAGTGTCTCTCATCAGGGTGGGATTCCCGCTCCTTCTGCAACCTTAGTGGCTGTGCCTGAGCCCCTCCTCCTCCTGCAGGAAGCCGTCCCTGAGCACAGAACCCCCAGCAGCAGCTCAGACGTGAGGTCTGCAGGAGACCACTTTCCTGGACCTGCAGACGCATCTCCAGGTTTTGCACAGGCCCAGCTGGCTGCCCAGCAGAGCCACAGATGGCCACTCTCCCCCACCTAGACACCTTGGGATAAAAATAAAGGAACGCCTGTCAGCTCGGGCCCCGCAAGAGCCACCTGCACAGGGCATGTTCCTCGAGCTCTCCTGCGGTGTCAGCTGTGCCGAGTGCTCTGAGGACCGTGGGCGGAAACGCAAACACCTGAGTCTAAAAATACTGGTCCTGGAAGGGGACACAGCACCCCCACTTGGCCAGGGAGAAGTCACCTTCCCACCCTCTCCAAGGGTTAGGAAAACAGCAAGGTCCCTGCAGGGACAGGCAGAACAAGCCAGTGCCACAGGGCACAGTAGGGCTCTCCAGGCACCAGGAGACTGTCCCCAGCACAGGCGCCCACCAGCACTGTCACCCTGTGGAGGGTCTGTAGGGCCCACCCACGCTCCCCACTCGGTCCCACCCACAGCAGGACTGCAGGATCTGCCGGCCACAGCTCCTGGCTCCTTTGAGATCTGCAAGGAGGCTCTGTGACCACAGGACCCGGCCCGCCCTGCCTGTCACCTCTCACCCCACACACACTTCACTGTGTCTGCCATGACAGCCCCTGAGGGCCATTCGCTCCACGTGGAAGCTTCCCCACGTGGCCACAGGCAGCTCCAGGCGGGGTGTGGGGGGCTGGGCAGGGAAGGCCGTCAATTCCCCACAGCGGGGCAGCTCCCACGACTGACTGGGTTTTGAGACCCCGCTGGTAGGTGGGTATGGATCATGCAGGTGTATGTGCAGAGGTGTGCTTGTGTGCAGATTTGTGTGTGCACAGGTGTGAGTGCACACCTGGAGGTGTGTGCGCACAGACCCATACGTTCGGGAGCCCTGGCTGGCCCACAGGCTGGCTGTCGGGGAGACCTGTTGGCATCAGGGGTGTCACCTTTTTGGCCTCTACCTTGCGTCCGAGCTTTCCAGATGGGGACAGTGTGGAGACGGAGAAGTCATTGGGGTCCTCACAGTCCCGAATCTTCGACTCCTTGATGAGGGAATCCAGTTTCCTCTTAGCAATGTTTTCTACACGCTTTCGATTGGTGGATGCCTGCAGGAGCCAGAGGCCGGCCTGTTGGCATCTGCCCCAGCCCTGTGAGCAGTGGCAGTGACAACCCGCAGGGTCACAGCACTCTGCCCACCCCAGGCTCACGGAAGGCGTGAGTCACTTCGGGGCCTGCAGGCAGCCACAGGCAGGACAGGAACCCAGGCCCACCTGACTCCTCCAGCAGCACGAGGCTGCCCTCAGCAGAATGTGTGTGGCTTCTGGCCCCGTGGCCTGAGAGGTCAGTGCGCCAGCAGGCGGCACAGGGTCTGGAGTCCCACCACTGGCCGCCATGTGCCTCAGAAGATGGCAGGGCCAGGGGCAAACTTCAGGGTGGCCTCTGAGCTGGGCTGGATGCCCTTCCCTGCCAGTGCAGCCCCTCGGGTGCCCCTGATGAACTTGGAATCCTTGAGGGCAGGGCCTGGGCCTTGGGTGTCATATGCCCCTGGTGCCCGGTTGGAGTGGGCACAGAGCCGGGAGCACCGTGGAGCTGGCTTTGCCGTCACACAGGCCACACAGAGGCCTGCGCTGCACATCCCAGGCAGGAAGAGTGCTGCTGCCTCAGGACTTTCTAAAATGGTTGGCCGCGTGACCAGGAACACGCCACACAATTATCTTCCCATGCACGGCCCCTCTGGGAGCAACGGCCTTCGCTGCCTCGCAGCAGCAGCCCCAGAGCAGTGTCCAGAGGAGAGGAGATCGGCGCCCCCGAGCCCAGCACCTCACAATCAGGGGCTTCTGACTCCGCAGCCCCCCGCCCGGGCCCTGGTGGGGACACGGTGACGGCACTCTGTGGAGGTGCTGCTGATGAGAACCCCACGTCAGAGTTGACCTTAGAGATGGCACTGCTTGGAGATGAGGCCAGCACTGGCCACGGGGGTGGCTGGGCAGGACTACCAGCCACTCAGCATCTGGCCAGACTTGGTGGGAAAAAGGGCAGGAAGCTGGGAAATCCTGTGCCAGGGCCTGGGTGGGCCAGGTACCAGTGGGAATGGGGTGGAGTCTGGTGTGGGACCCAGCCCCCAGTGCTGCCCCCACTTACTGAGGGGCCAAGAGGACAGGGCAGGGGGAGTGGATGGCACCCCAAGAGTCAGCTCAAATGTGGGAGCTGAAACGGAACAGGCAGGCCTGCAGCTCTCATGCAGAGGGGTGGGTGGGCAGGGAGGACCCCCCAGGCTCCGGGCCACTGTGCACATCTGCCCCAATGTCCCCCTGTCCCGGACACCTCCCTTTCTAATTTGCCCCAGTAGCAAGGACGGACAGCTGTTCTTGAGAACTGCAGGCTGCACCCGCCCCCCCACCCCCAGCCCGACTCACATCCCCATTGAGGAGCTTGCAGTCATCGTCAATCTCATCAGCGCTGTCCTCATCAGACACCTCGCCTTCCTCCGCATCCTCGCTGATGTTGGCTGGGAGCTTCTTCCCCTGAGGGAGGAGGTGCACGATGAAAGGGGCCCTGGACAAAAGGCTGGGAAGCCGGCACCTGGCACCCACAAAGAGCCGCCGACCAAGGAGAGGGGCCTTTTCTCAAGCTCAGTTTTGGAATCTCAGCCATGGGGCAGGGGCCAGACTGGCCAGTTCCTTGTGGCTGCAGCAGCGTGGAGGGAAGGGCCTGGATATGCATGAGGAGGTCCTGAGCCAGAGTGACCACCATGGGGAGATGGAGCCAGGTCAGGAGCATGGCCAGCCCTCAGCCCCCAGATCTGCCCACAGATGGCATGATGCTCCTGCCTATCTGGAGCAGGGCACTGCCCCAGGCCCGAGACTCTATGTGAGCTGGTGCCAGGAGGGCAGGAGCTCACTCACCTTCACAAGGATCTTGCCCTTGAGCATCTGTGGAGAGGGGAGCATGGTGGCATCCTCACTGCTCACTGATGACAGGTCCAGCTTGTCCCCAAGGATGTCAGTCAGATACTGGGCCATTTTCTTCTGCTGGATGACACTGCAGTGGTTCTCGATGGACAGGATCACTGGGTACCTGTGGCCCCAAAGCAGAAGGAGCAGGATGAGGCCAGGGCCTCAGAGGATGGGTAGGCCCCACCTCTGCAAGGGCCCACCCCAACCATTGAATGAGGAGGGGTCTTCACCAGGAACCCAGGATAGCTGGGACTACCAGCAGCTCTGGGAGGTGGCCCACCCATCAGTGGCTTTGAAAAGCAACTGAGTGGGTGGGAAAGGAGCTGGGAGAATCTTAGGGACTGGTAAAGACAGCATGAGTTTCTTTCCCCAATAAGGAAAAAACCAAAGGCAACTAGAAACTCCAGGAAAATAAAAGGAACATTTGAAAAAGTCATGGTTTTAAAACGATGTGGACAAAACCAAGGTACAGTGTGGAGCAATAGATAGGCTGGGAAATAGAATCCCTTTGACCTAGATACTGGGGACACTGTCCTCTGAATGGCCCTGGGGTCCTGACATTGGTCCCATAAAGAAGGAGACATAAGCCTGGCACACACCATCTGGTGGAACATGGTTATTACCTGCACAGTGCAGAATGGGGAGTGTAGCAGGGACTTTTTTTTTTTTTTTTTTTGAGACAGAGTCTTGCTCTGTCGCCCAGGCTACAGTGCAGTGGCGCGATCTCAGCTCACTGCAAGCTCCGCCTCCCAGGTTCACGCCATTCTCCTGCCTCAGCCTCCCAAGTAGCTGGGACTACAGGTGCCTGCCACCTCACCCGGCTAGTTTTTTGTACTTTTTAGTAGAGACGGGGTTTCACCGTGTTAGCCAGGATGGTCTCGATCTCCTGACCTTGTGATCCGCCCGTCTCGGCCTCCCAAAGTGCTGGGATTACAGGCTTGAGCCATCGCGCCCGGCCCAGGGACTTTTAATTAGAAGCTTTTCAGCTTCATTTTTTTTAACCATATATACATTTTACTTGGATTTTTACCAAAAGGCAGCCATTATTATTTTAGAAAATGTAAGTGACCCAGAACAAGAGGTTAACCAGGGCAAGAGATGAGCAAGTCCTGTGATGTGGAGCAGGCAGGCAGGGCACCAGGGTGCAGGGGCTCATCTCCCCACTTCTCAGGCAAGAAACTGAGGCCTGAAGCCCAGGGCCTACAGGAAAACATTGTGCCTGCACAAATTACACTGGTCACAGGTGCAACCCTGTCCTGAGATCCCAGCAGGCCCCTGGCTCCTCCCGGCTCATCCCTCCTCCCCCTATCCCCACCCCTGTGCCCTGTAATGCCCTCCCCACCTACAGTCCCAGGGATGGGGCTGGCTTGAGACAGTGACAGCAAGGGCCAGCTCTTCCAGGGAAGGCCCATCTATTTCTGTCTCCTAAATCAATCTTGCTTCTCCTCTCTTTCTTCGTGCAATTAGCTCCTTCCCCACCTGCGAGCCTCGCGTAGCCAAGACTCAAAGGTAACTCAAACCACTCGGGGAGGTGGTCTTCTAATTCCAGAAACTAAATTGGATTTTTTTCAACAGTGTCTACAGCCACAGCTAAGTGACAGCAAATTGAGTCTGGACATAGAGTGGTTTCTCAGGGGTGATGAGTGTGGGAGCCACGGCTGCTGTGGGCACTGACACTGGGAGGTGCCACCAGGCGTGTGGACGAGCTGCTCCTGCGAGGCCCCTGCCTAGACCTGCGGCCACAATCTCTCCCTGCCCTCTCTCCTCAACCAGAGATGCCAGAATGAAACCAGCCCCCTGGTCACCACAGTCACTGCTCCCAAAGAAAGGACATGTGGGTGTGGCAGGAAGAGCTAGAGCCTGGAGACCCTACGCTGCCCACCTCTGGGGCCAGCCGCCCAGGCCCAGCCACTCACTCATTCTTGATGAAGGCGTATTTGTTGATGGTTTCGATGACATCCTTGAAGAGGATCTTGGAGGTCAGAGTGTAGCCATGGTGCACGATGGGCTCCCCATCGGGCCCATCCCAGCAGTCCACTGTAGGCAGGTAGACCTTGGTCAGCCCAGGCAGGCTGAGCTTTGACCAAAAGAGAACCTGTCCCATTGCTCAGTGAGGGACACAGAAGAGGCCCTCCCAGCCTCTGCCCAGAGATCCCCCTAGGGAGTTCCTCAGGGGCAGCCCATCTCCCACAGCAGATGCCAGCCCACGGCCACCACCCAAGGTCCAGGGCTTACCCTCCACGCAGCGGCAGCCAGCCTGCAGGACCCAGGCGTACATGTCCACCCGCGACTGGGACATGAGCTGGTCACCCACGAGGTAGGTGTTGTGGGACGAGGTGATGAAATAGTGGCTCAGTGGCTGCGTCATGTCCTGGTGCACGTGGTGGTGGTCAGGATTGAAGATGTCACCAGCAGGGCTCCTCGTGTAGTTGGTGAAGCCTGCAGGATGGCGTGGCATAGGGGCCATGTCAGCCCACCAGCAGCCTCATCTCATGACCACCTGCCCCCATGCCACACAGAACACAGAGAACCTGTCCCGGCCCACAGGCTGGGCCCTCGTTGCCCCTCCAGCATCCCAGGACAGCTGGGCTGAGAGCAGCACCCCACTCACCATCAATGCCCAGCAGCCCCTTACTCTTGTTTTCTGGGCATGGCTCAAACTGCTCGATGATGTCCTGGCAGCTCTCGAGGGTCACACCCGTCATCTAGGCCAGAGCAGGGGCATGAGCCCAGGTAGCCCATCCCTGGCCTGGGATAGCCTCAGGCAGCTCCCCCATCACCACTGTCCCCTGCCTGTCTCTTACACCAGGGATGACCATGGTGCCCAGGGGCACTGGCCAGCCAGCCCCAGTGTCACATGACTTGGGACTACCATGGATCACGTGGCTTTTGGATGACTTGCTCTGACTGTGAACTCTGACAGCACAGGAGGGGCCTCTGACCTCATCAGCTGGACCACCCCCAACCAGTGCAAGAGCTGTGGCCCAGAGTGGGCCTGGCGTGGAGCAGAGGCCATGTATGGGTGGGTACAGGAGAGCGAGAATCTTCATGCCCCCTTGGCAGAGCCAGGCAGGCACAGGCAGCCCCCTTATGCAGCCCCTCCCACTGTCTGCCCAAGTCCCCACACACAAACCCTCCCAAGAGATCTGAACACCACAGTCCAGCCCAGCCCAGCCCAGGCCGCCCCAGGCATCACAGGCTGAGGAACCTCCAGGGTGCTATGGTGCAGCTGGGCCAGGAGCTACACAGCCCACCGACGGGGCTTCTCGGAGTTCCCCGGGAACATGGTGAGGTAACAGGTGTGGGATCCCAGAGCCAGCTGTGGGCCCCTGGGGAGGCCCAGCAACCAGGAGGCCAGGAAAGGGCACCAGTTGCCGGCTGGAGGACTCTGGCTCCTGAGTGCAGGGAGGGTTCCAGAAGGCTTGGGGCAAAGGTCAGGGAGGGAAGGGTCACTTCTGCCTGCCAATCCCCCAACCAGGCCCCATTCCCACCTCTGCCTTTACTGGGACAGAGGACCTACTGTCTGCAGCCAGGTCACCCACAGACACATGCCGGTGCCGCCCCTGGTGGCCAGGGCACAGGGCGTCTGAGACAGTGGGGTCCAGCCAGCTGATGCTAGCCTCCCCAGCCTGGGCCATGCCTCCCAGGCATCGTGCCTGCAGGATTGGAGAAGCGGCTGCCACGGGATGGAGCCTGGCAAGCTGCGCCGTCAGGTCGGGGCATCCCGGGAGCTCAGGCCCAGGGGCAGCCCCAAAGGCCAGCTCTGGGTTTGTAGTAAGCTTGGGGGTGGGGTACTGCTGGGAGATCCTGGGTAAAACCCACCCAGACCCTACCTGGGATTCCCAAGGCTCCTCCTGCCATTCCCATCCTCCCCCTCAGACCATCACTGAGAGGCTGACGCAGCGCAGGTGGCCAGTAGAGTGGAGGTGCCTGAGCAGTACCCCCAAGCCGAGCCATCTTGGCCCCCTAAGGCTTGCCCTGTCCCTGCTGTCCTCCCTGAGGAGGGTCCAGGGTCCTCACCTGCACTCCTACAAGGCCGGAGGGTGGCCACACAGAGTCTGAGCCCCTCCCACGGAGCCCTGTCCCCACTGGGGCTCTGGCCTTCCCGTCCACTGCCTGGCTGGACCTGCAACTCCTGCCACCAGGGCATGTGGTACCCAGTCTCTGCCTAGGCCTGGTACAAGATGGCCAGAGCCCTGAACCTCTGGACATGAGGTCCCCGGTCAGTGGGGCAGCGTCCAGGGAGCACGTGGCCTTTGCATTGGTCTCTAAGGATGGTCAGGACTTCTTGGGATCTAAATAAAGGGGTGAACGTGCCCCTCTGGACTCCACGAGGCATCTGAGTATCTGCTGGACAAACGTGAGTGGACATTGTGGCGGGCCTGGCACCCTAGGGGAGCGAGTCAGCCAGACCCATGTGGCTGGAACACAGGGGCAGATCTCAAAGGCTGGGCCACAGAACACTAGTTCACAAGATGCTCAACACCAAGGCAGGAGGCGTGGTCAAGCTGTGGGAGGCGCAGGGTGTCCACAGTCAGGACCAAGCCATTCAGAGGCCCCTGGAGGAGAAACCGCAAACCTTCCGTACCTGCTTGGCTGCCCCATAGGGTGCACCCTGTAATATCAAAACTAAAGCCAACTTGGGGGGCTCTCAAATGCCAGGCTGTGACCTGCCCCACCCTAATCTCTCCATCTCAGAGCAGGGGCATGAGCCCAGGTAGCCCAGGGATGGCCTGGGATAGCCTCAGGCAGCTCCCCCATCACCACTGTCCCCTGACTGTGAAGCTCAAAGCTCAGAACAGAAGGCAAGGCCTGATGGCTGGCCCCCCAACACCTGCCCGGGCAGCGCACCTTCTGTTCCACCTGCAGGAAGCGCTGAAGGCTGGCGGCATCCAGGTGGTCCTTGTGGTTGCTGTAGGTCAGCATGAGCAGGTAGAGGTCCCGGCGGGTGGACATCATCTTGTAGAAGGCACAGAACTCTTCAAAACCCAGCGTCCCTTGGTGGTCGTCCGTATCTGCTTCCTGCAGTGCAAGGCCTTGGGTCCCCATTGGCACCTCGACCAGGGCTACGTGCACAGGGGTCCTTCAGGGCCGCCCCGCTCCCCAGTCAAGACCAACACTCAAGCCCACCCTCCTCTACTCCACTGCCCTTGTCACAGCCTCCAGTCACTCCCCAGGGCACAGGCCCACCCACCATGAGGACAGCCCCATGAAAATGCAGAACTGACACACCTGCCCAACGCCATATGCCTTTCACCTTCAACCCACAGCCAACTCCATATACTCACCCCACACAGCAGTTAACACCACCCACAAAGAAGCCACCACCACCCACATGGGAGCCAACACCACCCAGACAGGAGTCAACACCACCCACACGGGAGTCTACACCCCCGCACACAGCAGTCACCACCACCTACACGGGAGCCAACACCACCCACACGGGAGCCAACACCACCCACATGGGAGTCAACACCACCTTACACGAGAGTCAATACCTCCTACACGGAAGCCACCACCACCCACACGGGAGCCAACATGACCCACACGGGAGCCAACACCACCCACACGAGAGTCAACACCTCCCACACGGAAGCCACCACCACCCACAGGGGAGTCTACACTCCCCCACACAGCAGTCACCACCACCCACACGGGAGCCAACACCACCCACACGGGAGCCAAAAACACCCCCCCACACGGGAGCCAACACCCCCCCAACACAGGAGCCAACACCCCCCCAACACAGGAGCCAACACCCCCCCAACTCAGGAGCCAACACCACCCAAACGGGAGTCAACACCACCCAAACGGGAGTCAACACCACCCAAACGGGAGTCAACACCACCCACATGGTAGCCAAAAACACCCCCCCACACAGAAGCCAACATCCCACACACACACAGGAGCCAACACCCCCCCACACAGGAGCCAACACCCCCCCACACGGGAGCCAACGCCACCTACCTGGGAGCCAACGCCACCTAACATGGGAGTCAACACCACCCACACGGGAGCCAATAACACTCCACCCAGGAGTCAATGCCACCCACATGGGAGTCAACGCTCCCCACACAGGTGCCAACGCCACCTCACATGGGAGTCAACACCACCCACATGAGAGCCAACAACACCCCACCCAGGAGTCAACGCCACGCACACGAGAGTCAATGCCACCCACATGGGGGTCAACAACATCCCCTGGGCTGGAGGCCGGGCAGCCCAGCAGAAGCCCAAGGTGATACAGGGGCCGTGGGAATCCCATGTCGGCAATAAAGTCCCCATGGAAGGGGATGCTTGAAATTCCTGAGCCCTAAGGATTGAGGCCTTTGCCTCACAAGGGTATGGGAGCCCAGGGCTGGGCAGGGCAGAGTGAGAGCATGACCTACTTGGAGGTGACACGGCCCCAGTGTGACACCCCAGCTCAGTCGCCACTCACGAGGAACACCAGGCCTGAAAGGATGCAGTGCCTAGCTCTGCTCTTCAATGAGTTCCAGAGCTCAACATTTCAGGCAGGGGCAGCCCCGACAGCTCGTTTCACACATGCCCAGCTGCCCAGCATCTTGAGGGATCCTAGGCTCCCGGTGAGCCGCCTGCTGTCGCTTCGGCCCTGGCCCCCCACTGAGGATGTGGCCAGAGATGGGATGGACTGATCAGATGTACCTTGAAGGCAGGGTTCTGCCCTGTGCCTGCTCACCCCAGGCCTGGCCACACCAACATCCAGCCAGCAGGTGTCCACCTACACTGGCTGAGTCCTCGGGCCTCCACAGAAGCCCCAGACTGGGTACCCCGAGATCAGGAAATGCCTCCAAAAGTCGAGGAGGTGCTGCATCTGCCACAGTGGTAGCCTAGAGGCTTTGTGATTCGGGCTTTCAGACAAGCCCCACCAGGTCCTCTTCCCAGAGCCCACACAGGCTCAGGACGGCGTGCTCTCAGCAGCCCACCCGGGGGCTCCAAGGGGGCCTGCGAGGAGCCCAGAGTGGGGTCGAAGGAGCAGGCCACAAAGGGCTACCTGCACGCTGGCCACGCTTCTCAGGACAGCTCAATGTCCTGGTCCACAGGAGAGTGCCCAGGGCCCCGCCTCGGCCTCCAGACGTGCCTCAGCTGAACAGGGACCAGGGCCAGCTCAGCACCATGGACAGCAGCAGCCACCAGCCTGCGCTGGGGAACAGCCTTGCCTCCTCCTGGGGCCACGATCTGGGGTGGCCAGGGGTGGTGGTGCCAGCTCCCCTGGGATTCCCTCTGCGCCAGGGGAGTCACTAGTCGGGTGTCCCCATCACCCCCTTTGTCCCTGTCCCCAGGGCAGAGCCCTGGCTGCTGCACGCCCTACACCCATGGCTTAGCATGAAGGTCAGGACCCCAGGGACAGGCTGTGTGCCCACACTAAGGCTGGGATGAGGCCAGCATGGCATGAAGGGCCCAGCTAAAGCACTGGGACCCAGCAACACCAGATGAAGCCGCGGGTTGCCTGGTGCGAGGTGTGAGGGTAGCCCCAAGTCTGGGGGTGCCCACTCACTGTACCCAGGACAGCCGTGAGGGGGACAGGCTGCAGCTCAGAGGGCCCCCGTGGGACAGAATCTGGGCTGGTGGCCCTTCCAGGGCCTGTGGCTAAGCTGGGCAGAGATGCAGCCCTTCCACAGAGTGGCTGTGTGCCAGGGTGAGCCACTCGCCAATGAGCAGGAACAAAAATGCTCGGACAGTGAGGCCCTCGGGGGGCCGGAGCCCAACCCTAGAACGCCCCTGACAGTCACGCGGTATCTTTTCTTTCCACAAAGGGAAGCCACCGCTGTTGAACATGTACCTCGGCCGAGCCTGCCTCAGTGCCCACCCAGCACACTCTTTGGCAATTAGGCCCCACTGGGTCCAGCCCCCTTCCAGCCTTATCTTAGGTTTGATGAAATTAGCCTCAAGCCAGGTGTTTATGCACCATGCACATCTCTCTGATTCGGCCGTGCCAGGCAATGGGAGCTGTTTCCAGATTTCTCTACAGTGAAGCTGATGCCACTTCTCAGAGCCCCTCCAGCCTGGCTGCAGGCTCCTTCTTCCCTCGGCTCTGCAGGGCCGACAGAGGATGCAGCACAGATGGGCGGGGAGGCCCAGCACTTTGAAACTGGAGCCATCTCCACCTGGCTTGACCACCAAAGGCCAGGGCCACTGGGCCTCCACTGCATAGGGCTGGAGTGCCAGGCCTGTGACGTGACAGCAACAGCTGCCCTGCCATTCCTTTCCAGAGCCAGCCCCGCAGCCTGGTCCTGCCTCCGCCTGCCTGGGGTTCCCTTAGGGAGGTCTGGTTGGACCTTCAGGCCCCAGAAGCCGTGCGCTCTTGCTGGATTCAGTGAGGGGCATCTGTCTCCTCCCACTCAGAGGCCACTCTGGAGCCCGCACCCTAAGCCAGCCTGCTGCCCGGGCCCTGGCACAGTCTCAACTCTGTGGAGGGGCCTGCTGGCCCCAGAGCTGCCCCTGAGCCCAGAATGTGGCTGGGGATGGCCCTAGGCAGGCAGGGAGAGGGGGTGCAGACGTGCAGACTCAGCCACCTGCCAGCCACCACAGCCCAGGCAGACTGTCTCCCCACTGGGGCCTTCACGACTCCGGACAGTCCCCAGAGTGTCTGCGAGCACCCAGCCCCTAACTCACACACAAACCCCGTGCTGTGAACAGTCCAGCCTCCCTCGCTCCAGCCAGACATGACCAGCCATCTACAGTGAGAACAGGCAGGAGCAGACAGAAGCTGACAGGCGCTGGACACGGCGGAGCTGTCAGACTGTGAGCATGTGTGTGTGTGTGCACGCGTGTGCATGTGCGTGCCTGTGTGCATATGTGTGTGTGCACATGTGTGTGCACGTATTTATGCACGTGCATGTATGTGTGTGCACCTGTGTGTGTGTCAGAGACCCCGGGGCCTGGCGCTTGCGCCCACAGAACCCACTTTCCAAGCTGCAGCAAAGCAGCAAGGCCCTAGGGCCTGGTTTGCTGGCTCAGCCGGCGCCGCCCGGAACCAGGACCTGCTGACGGGCAGAGTTTCTCTCCCCCGGCCCAGCAGGCGTTCCGGAAACAGAAACTAATTACAGACAATAAAGGCCGCAGCTCAGCTGAAGGCTGCATTTTCATAACTCCTAACATCAGGGTGGCTGGGCGAGGGCCACACGGGGAAAGTAACAAGAAACTGGGCCCCGCCAGGGCTGGGGTGCTCCCCTCGAGGCTCGCCTTACCCTGAACATCTGCTTCACCCTCTGCCGGGGCAGGTTCACGTTGAGCTTGTGCAGCAGCTGCAGGACCTCGCCGATGCTCAGGCTGCCATCCCCGTTCTTGTCGGCCTCATCAAACGTCTGCTTCAGCCACTTTGGTGCCGAGTTAGGGGCCAACAGGGATCCATGGGTCCAGCTCCACCACCCCCACCCTCTGGCCTAGGGAGGAAGGAATAGGGGACCCCAGCCTACTGGCCGCTTCCCCAACATGTGACCCGGCAAAGGGCAGGGGCCCTCCCAGGGTGGGCAGCCAAGGGGCCGGTCCCTGGGTCTGCCCTGCCTGCTCAGTACCCAAGGATATTGGTCCCTGGTGCGCTGGCGGCGAGCCAGGCTGTCCTCGTCGCTGATGCCGGCCATGAGGTAACGCAGGCCAGTGACCCAGGTGCGCGCCACCTCGCTGCTGGTGGAGACCAGGTCCAGCGACTCGTGGTGGCTGCCGTGGTAGATACTGAAGCAGCAGTTGGGGTCAAAGCTGCCGTCGGGGTAGCGCTGGAAGACCTCGGACTGCCGCCCCTCACTCACCTCCTGGATGGAGTCGATGGAGACTGTGGGGTGGGGAGGGAGCACAGGTCAGGCCAGCCAGGGCCCAGCGTCCCCCTGCCGGCAGCCCCAACACAGCAGTGACCAAGCAGCTGGGAGCTCCTTGCCCACCTATGCGGGACCCTCGGCAGGGCTCAGGGTCCAGGGTTCAAGAACAAAGGGTGAAGATCTGCGAGACTGCACAGCCCCCCACTGCTGACCCGTGTCCCTCCCCCTTTCCCTTTCCTGTGGAAAAGACACAGCCCCCACGAAGGAAAGCGTCCGCCTCCCCCCACCTGCAGCCCCTGGTGCCCGGCTGGCCCAGGGCTCCACGTTTAACCAGCACGTCTCCACGTTCCAAGGAAGCCCCGGGCCACCTCCAGGGCCCCAGTGCCACAGGTGGGGACAGCGGCTCCAGGGACCCCCACCTCTGTGCTCAGGTGCATCGAGGCTGTCATGACCTCAGGACTGCCTGGGGGCTCCACAGCGCGGCTCTCTCCAGGGGCCCAAAGTGGCTACATGCTTGGCAATTGCTGGGCTGAGGCCTTGCCGGGCATGCCTGGGTCCTGCCCATCAGCAAAGCCCGCGGAGACCCTGGCTGCACCCTTATCCCAGCCTGTGAGGACTGCCATGTCTCTCCCCAAACCGTGGGACCCCACCCCGTTCCCCGTGTGCCTCAACCCTGCCCGCGCACCCCCTGCACAGAGCCTCCATCTCCGGTGGCCCCTGCTCCCTCCAGCGGCCCTGCCCAGTGGCTGCCTGGGCCACCCATCAGCATAACCCTGTGGGGTTCGTTTCTGTTTATGGGGAGCTGTAACCTCCCCAGCTAGACGGACAATGCTGTGCTCCTCCTCCCAGCCCAGCACTCAGCACAGGGCTGGGCGCAGCGCTACTTGCTCCTCACTGAGTCCCAGGGAGCTCTGCCAGGCGGGCAGGGAACCTGGATCCCTCCCGCCCCACAGCCCAGAGGTCACTGTGGATCCCCAAGGTCACTGAGCCCAGAGGTGTCCAGGCCTAGGGTCTCGCTGCTCCTCAGCCATCAGTGGCTGCCCTGGGAAGGTCCCTACCCTCGTGTCCCCCCGGGGACTCTGACCTGCCCCCCTCCCCAGGGCTCCTACTCACTCTTGGCCTTCTCATTCTTGCGTGAGGGCCTCCAGCGGATGCAGGAGCGGTGCTCGTCCAGGTAGTAGAAGCGGACCAGGCCCTTGGAGCCGCCACGCAGCTTCACCATCTGCATCCCCTCCTGCATGGCACCCATGCACCGCTCCACTGGACACAAGAGAGACACGGCCGTCAGCGGAGGCACGGCCACTCCTCACGGGAGAGACACGGCCATCAGCGGAGGCACAGCCACACCTCACCTCGCCCGGCCCCACCCACACCACCCTGCCAGCAACAAGGCAAAGGCCAGAGCCCAGGGCCACCTCCACCCCAGGTGCCGGCTTGCCTGGGTCACACAGCCCAGCTGGGCCCCGCCACTCCTCCCCAGATGGTCCTGGGGACTGAGGACCCTGCTCCCCACCCTGCTTAGCCACCTGCCGCTCCCAACACCTCCTGGACCAGTCCCAGCAGCCCTGGGAACCAGTGCTGGGTCTGGGGCCCCCAGAGCCACCACTCAAACGGAGCCAGCAGTGAACTCAACAGTGGGAAGGCCGGGCACAAGGCAAGACAGACGAGGTGGCTGGGCCTGCTGTCTGGGGCCACAGTGAGGTGGAGGCCCCTTGCCAGGCACAGGGTGGGCCTAACAGGCAGCAACCCATGCCCCCGCTCCCACCCCCGGTCACAGGCCACTTCTAGGAGCAAACAGTCACATTCCTGAGTGACTATGCCCCTGCCTGGGGTGTCTCCAGGAAAGCCCTCACCCCTCATGTGCAACAAGGGCCATGAATGGTGCCACAAATGTCCACGTCCCAGGCCCCACACAGCAGTATGGACTTGGGAGGCTGTGGTGCCGGATCTGAGCTTCACAACCCCTCCCCTCCCTCAGGCCGCCTGCCTCGTCCCTTCTCTCCCCTCCTCTGCCCATTCAGCCTCCTGCTGTAGCTTGTCCCAGGGGAGGGGGCTGCAGGCTCCAGGGAGTCCAGGCCAGAGTCAGCTGTCCCACCCCCTCGGTTCCTGTGCACCTGCTCACAGAAAGCCTGGGTCCCAGAGGTACCATCTGCCAAAGCTCAGAGACGTTAATCCCACCCCAGGTCTGCACACTGAGGGACCCCGGCAGGGTGTTGTGGAGGACCAAGGGCAGTACTGGCCAGGCCTCCCTGGGGAAGCTACTACATGATCACAAGCAGAGGGGAACTGAAGGGATGGAAAGCATGGCACAGGGGGCTGGGCTCTTCGGGGCACACGGCAGGTGAAGACACAGGTATGGCTGCAGGGATTCAGGAGAGGGGTGAGGCAGGACACGGGGGCGGGGGGTGGGCAGAGGCCTGCAACAGGGCAGCCTGGATGGGACCCCGTCTGCCACTGGAGCAGAGAGCTGGCAGGCCATCATGGACCAGGGCCCTCCACAGGCCACCACAAGACACACACTCCCCCCTCCCAGCCATGCCCAGCCAGTCTCCTCTGCAGAGTCTCCTAACGGCAAGGGCCCCTATGTCCAGCGCCAGCCCAGCTGCCTGGGCTGCAAGCACCAGTGACCCCAGAGCACAAGGGACCCCATTAATGAGAGCATTGGAGCCACCTGAGATCTCCCCCTGCCCCTTGGGTTCAGCCCCCAGGCCCCGCAGGTGCCTGGGAGACCAAGGTGTGCGGAGCATGCCTCTGAGCGGTCGAAGGGCAGGGCCGGCCGACGCTGCTGGACCCACATGACCCCTAGAGCACCCAGGGGATGGGAGAGGCGAGTGCAGGGATGGGATGGAGGCCCAGGCTTCCGCCACCTCCAGGAGCAGCCCCCACCCGCCAGGCACCTGGACAGGGCCAGCACTCATTCCGGGTCACTCCCCTGCCCCTTCTTACCCAGGGGGCCGAGCTGCCACTGTGAAGACAGCGCCACACTCCCTCCAACCCAGAGGAGTACCTCCGCCAGCCAGGCCACCGTTCCCTTGGTCCGGCTCTCAGGGGAGGGCCAGGGGCCAGACATGTCCTGACGACAGCCGGGCGGTTCACGGAGGCCACAGAGGCCTCCCCAGGCCCCCAGGCAGCAGAGGTCAGGCACTGGCAGTGCTGGCGGCAGGACCTCTGTGGGGCCTTCTCTCCTCCGCCTCTTCCTCCTCCTCCTCCTCAGGGCCCTCTGAAGCCCGCACAGGGCTGTGCCCGGGCCCGGCTGGCATTGGCCTGACCGTCACCTGCTGGCCTGATGGCCCCAAGGCCAGCCTACCCACCCTCCAGGGCCACCAAGGAGTCCCTGACGCAGCCGCCTCCCAAGGCTGGGGGAGCGAAGGGCCTCAGCCCCGCCCAGCCCCGGGCCCAATCCCTGTGCTAATCCCAGCTCCAGCCCAGCTGGCAGAGGATTTAGGCCGAGGGAACTCCCAGCTGGGGACAGGAGGGCACTGTGGAGGCAACAGTGTTTCCCAAGGCCCAGACTACCAGACCCACACCAGGGCTGCGGGACAAGAGCAGGACCAGTGGGGGCCCTCCTGAGACCAAGGTCCAGACCCACACCAGGGCTGCAGGACAAGAGCAGGACCAACGGGGGTCCTCCTGGGACCCAGAGGGTGCAACTGGAAGGCCTGCAGGGCACCATCCTCAGAGGACCCTGTGTGGGGTGGGCCTCCCCGCTGTGTGCCCACCACGGATGCCGAGGCTGGGCCTGGAGTGGTCCCTGCCCTCACCCCGCATCCCTACTTATGGGGACCTCTGAGTGGATCCCCAAAGTCCAGAGGCAGGCGGCTCGGAGCAAGGGCAGAAGCTCACCTCATCCCCACAGCGCCCAGCCCGGTGGCTGCAGAGGGGAGCCAAGCCGGAGCCCTTTCAGCAGCAACTCCCAGCCCAGGCCCAGGACGTGGGTCCCTGAGCCTGGGTTGGGGGTCTCCGTGTCTCCCTCATGCAGCTGCAGCCCCAGCCTGACCTTTCTCCCCGGTCACCAAGCCGTGGCGGAGGAGGTGGCCCCATGCCCAGGGCACGTTTGTCCCCACATTCTGCCCTACAAGGATGACAGTTGTCTGACCTGGAGAAGGGCCGCACCCAAGGAGGACCCACCCCACTGTCTCAGCTCCCACTGAGGTAAGGACTCAGGTCCCACTGCCACCAGGACCACACAGCCCACCCTGTTTACTGGCCCAGCACTGCAGGACGGCACAGGCTCTCCCATCCCTGAGTCCAGGCCGGGACACCAGGGGCAGCTGTGGGAATGGGAGGTGGCAGACCCCGGCTGAACACCAGCCACCTGTGTCCTGGCCATGCCCGTGCTTCATGACTACGCGGGGGGGAACCCCGCCCTTCTTCCCACCTACTGCCCAGGCTCTATTGGCTCCAGCAACAAGGACTGCAAGGTCCCGGGCAGTTGCCCTCCTCCCCTGACACCAGGGGAGGAGTTTGGCCTGCAGAACCCAGGACAGGGAGGTGCCAGGGCTGGGCATCTTGGCAGAGCTCCGGGGCCAAGGTCAGGCGTGGGAGGTGGCAGTCCCTGAGGAGATGGCCACGCATCTCTGGCTGACCACTGACGACCGGGGCCACACCCAGCCAGATCAGATGCAATCAGCGCAGAGTGAACCCAGGCCCCACCAGGGGCCCCGTCACAGGCTCTGCTGCTCTTGGCGGAAGCAGGTCAGCAGGCATTTCTGGGCTGTGCCGTGGAATTAGATTAGGGAGTCATGAGCCGTGGAGACAGGAGAGGGGCTGGAGTCCCGGGCGTCCTCAGGAAGACAGGGCCTCGGGGCACAGCCACCGTGTAAGGGGCAACACAGGGGCCAGGAGGTGGCCCAAGGGCCTGGAGACAGACCAGACGGCCACAGCCCTGGCCCAGGGCCCCTGCCTACCCCACACTGGGCTGCTGCGGGCTTCCACTCTGACACAGGGGTCCAGTTCTCCTTCCTGCACCTCAGAGGCCTCCTGGCCTGCGACACACCTGCTCTTCCCTCACCCTGGGCCTGGCCCCGGCTGGGGGTGCTCCCGCCTGTCACCCGTCCCTCCTCGAAGCTCCCCAAGGCTGGGCCTCTGCCCCCTCCCTCTCTCCCTTAAGCTCTCAGCCACTAGCTGATCCCCCATCAGCTGGGGTTAGGGCGCGGAGGCGCGGAGCCTGGGCAGGGGTTCTGAGAGGGGCCACGCATAGAGTGCCTGGCCCCAGCCCCCCAGCGTGGGGCCCAGGCTCCTGCACCCCAGGTCCCCTGACCTCCTCAGCAGCCGAGTCGGGCTCCTCCACTGACCAGGCAGGTGGAGGCCGGCTAATCCTTCTTGACGCAGGCCTCTGCCGGGGGCTGCCCCGCCTGCCCTGAGGACCAAAGGGACCGCCCACTCCCCTCCAAAACTCAGGCAGACACAAAACTGCAGCTGCAGAGTGAAGCCAGGGGTGCCCCAGGCCAAGAGACGTGGCAGGGGCCCAGGCCCAGGGACTTAAAACCCCTCCCCACGTGCTGCCTATGAACCAGCCCAGGGCCCAGCCCAGCCCCCACACAAGGTCAGGGAGGGGGTGCCCCACCCCCATGCCGGCAGGCGAGCCCAGCCCCACAGCCTGCACTGGCCGGCCCCCATGCTCACCCTGCCTGCCCTGAGCCAGGGGCCGGCCATCCTGAAAGCCCACAGGGAAGTCGAGGAAGCCATGCTCTGCTCTGCAGTTCCACACAGGGGCCCAGCCCTCAGCCATGGTCCACACCCACCCCAGGCCGCTCGGCCCCTCCCGTCAGCCTGAGCCAGGACACCTGATGTGGGACCTCAGGTGGGCTTGAAGCAATGCACCTGACTGTGGGCCCGTGCCGGGGGCCGGACTGGGAGGGGCCGGCAGTCCTGGTCAGGGGCAGATATAGGCTCCGTCGGGTAGAGGAGGGCCCTGGCTCACCTGCTGCTCCCCCAGGTACCTGCACACCACAGTGGGGCTCCCCAGTCTCAGAGCACTGCCTGACCCCGAGACATCCCTGGGGCAGGGACCTCAAGTCCTTCTCCCTGCTCTGCCCCTGTGAGGCCATGACCCAGCACACAGCAGGCACTGGCTGGACGCAGGTGGACAAGGAGGGACGGGCAAGACAGAGGCGGCTAAGGCCACCAGGCCTGCACTGAGGAGGTGACAGGAGCCAGCGTCCACACTGGTGTCCTGGGTGCAGCTTACCAGGGTCTGGTCGGCTTCAGCCCTGGGCCTGGAGAAGCCTCCCACACAGATGCACCCAGACAGGCGGATGGGCGGGCAGACGGGGCCCCCAGGTGGGGAGAGCGCACGGGAGGGCTGTGCGGGCCCCACGGTGACACCCAGAGGAAGGCGCCCGTGATCCCCTGGGCTCGGCCCCCGCACCTGGGCTGCACCGGCTCACCCTGACTGCCTGGCTCTGGCGGCTGCTGGGAAGCAGGGGTCCTGGACCTGCCCCTGACCTTGGGTTGTCCTCCCTGGCTCAGTGCCTCAGTTTCCCCACTCTGAGAAGTTTGCTCCTGCAGCCCCTTCCTTTCTTCCCAAGGCTGGAACCGGGTGGGTGGCAGCGGATTAGAGGACGAGCGCGTGCTGTCAGAAGCCAGGGCGGTGTTGGCTTAATTTTGTTTTTATGGCAGAGATCGATCTTGTCCTAACACAGCAGGCAGCACGGGCCTCGCGGCTGTCATCGACAAGGGGCCGGCGGGGGCTCAGCGTCTCCGCCTCTCCCCGGGGAAGGCTGGAAAATCAATGGAACCTTCCAACAAAACCCACAAATCACACCCACAGGCCTCCCGGCGCGTACACACACCTGGGGCACCTTTGGGTGCCGCAGCCCCTCCCACGACGGGGGTACGGGGACTGCACACGCCCCTCCACCAACCTCTTCCCTTCGAAAGCACGTATGGGGCGGGCAGGGGCCCCACCTCTTCCAGGCCTGTCCAGAGGTGGCCCTGGCTGCCTCTAAGCCCCCTCCTCTCCCAACGCTTGCTGCCTTTCAGCAGGACCTTCCACCAGGCCCACCCGTGTCTCCCTCTGAAGCCCCCACAGGGCTGTGCCTGGGCCCAGCTGGCATTGGCCTGACCGTCACCTGCTGTCCCGATGGGACCCAGGCCAGCCTACCCACCCTCCAGGGCCACCAAGAGTCACTGAGGCAGCCGCATCCCAGGGCTGGGAGAGCAAAGGACCTCAGCAGCAGTGAGGCATGAGGGCCGGACGCTCCTGCAGCCCTTCCTGGCCCTGGCCCTTCTGCAGCCCCCGCCTGCCCCTCACAGCCCCAGTGTCCCCCTCCTGTGCTGCCCCCAAGGGCTGGCCCAGCATGCAGGAGGGGCTGAGCCTGTGCTTGGGTGGATGGGAGGGAGGAGGAAGTGGCCGCCTTGCCCCAGCCACGGTACCCACTGGAGATCAGCCGGGCCCCTGGACTGGCGCCGCACAGGAGGGAGGGCCGGGCCCACACACATATGGCGGAGATTATTTAAACGTCTGAGAGAAGCGACTTGTCCCCCCGCACGTCTGGGAGCCTCGTCCCCAACTATTTTTATTTTATCAGGAGTGTGAGTTGGTGCCTCGAGCCCTCCCCGCAGGCAGGACCCCAGGGTGGCCGTGCTAGAAGCTCAGGGATCCCAGAACCAGGCTGGGCCTAAGGGGAACCAAGGGCAAGTGCCTAGGGCCCATGGGGCTGGGGCCGCTCCAGACACGCCTAGAGGGCACCGCAGGGACAGACGCTCTGCCCTTTCCTCTGGCAGCGCCCTCCGCCGCGTGGCGACCATGCCAGCTCTCAGCAGGAGGTGGGGGCATTGTGGAGGGGAGGGCCTGACCCCATGGCAGTACCCAGCTTGGCAGGGGAGCAGGCCGGAAGGGGCCCTGGGGCCTGACTTTGTTCTGCCCCCTTGGGTGGCTCCTGGTCAGTATGCACAGAGCCCTGGGGGAGCTGGAACTGCCAGCGCCCTAGAGGGTGGGGACAGGTTCTCCACTGGCTGCGCCGCCTGACCTGCCCACCACCTTCCACCGGCTGCAGAGCAGGGGGAGGACAGCAGCCAGGCTCATGCTCCCCTGGTGGCCCAGCTGCTGCTAGAAAGATTCGGCTCCCACGGGGCCCAGAGGGAGGGCCAGCAGACACCTTCCTTCTGTCATCCGGCCACCCAGTGTGGAGGGATGCACAGGAGGACTTGTGATGGTCACAGGTGTCCAAAGCAGTCCCAGTTGCACAGAAAGGTGCCCCTCATCAGGAACTTCAGGCCACTGGACCCTCCAAGCAGCCAGCAGTGGCAAGTGGGCAGGATGGCCTCTGAGGCCAGGGGACCTGTGCCCTGTACCTTCCCCCGGAGCAGCCCCTTCTTATGCAGGTGGGCACCTGCCCAGCCCAGGCCCAGGCCTCCACACTCTCCAGCCAGCCCGCTATGGCCAAGGAGGCCCCAACATCTGGCCTTTCTCTAGCTGCTTCAGGACAGCCAGGGCCAGGTCCCCATCTCAGTGAGGGTCCCTCCCAGAGTGGGCTCCCCTTCCTGCCCCCTCGCCGTCCCCAGTTGGTGGCAGCCCAGCTCACAGCGGCGGTATTAATCGTACTTGACAGCCCCGTCAGGAAGGGGACCCTATTAATAGCCCACTTCACAGTTCCCCCCCCACCACAAGTGCCCCCCGCTGTGTGTCCCTGGAGGCTCCTGTCCCTGCCACCAGCCACTCCTGTCCCTGCCACCAGCCACTGGCTTCTCTGAGGCCCTGGCTGCCTCTCTGTCCTCACTGAGCAGGGCATGGCCAGCCGGGGCATCGCACCCACCTGGCCTGGGGCTCTCTGCAGGCAGGTGCATGGCCTTGCCCCCAGCCACTGTCCAGGACACCCCAGAGGAGCTGCAGAGGGAGCCAGGCTCGTGGCAGCCACAGTGTGCGGGGGGGGCTTTCCTGAAAAGTCACCAGATGGAGCCTGGCCTGCCAGCTGGGAGAGAGGGAGCGCCTGCTGAGTGAGGGGAGGGGGCTGCAGCTCCAAGGGGAGGGTCCTCGGGCCAAGTGGGCGGAGCCAGCCCTGCCCCCAGCCCAGAGCCAGGCACGGGAGGGAGGGTGGCAGCTGGGCCGCTGCCAGGCAGAGCAGGCACAGAGCCATGGAGGAGGCGAGGAAACAGAAGGAGGCTGAGCCCGCCACGTCCGTCCCGGCACGGGGCTGCTCTTCCCGGCCAGAGCACCCCAGGTCACTGCCAGGCCGGAGAGCAGCTTCCTCGAGCAGCCTCATGAATGCGCTGCCAGAGAGCCTTGGACAGACAAGGTGTCCTGGAGATGAAGCTGGCCCTCCGAGCTCCCCTGCCTGAAGCTTTTGGCGTCTTGTACATTCGTTCCGTCCCTGTCTGGACCTCCTTGCTCAAGCTGGCCCTGGGGCTGGGCTGGCTGCCCTTTCTCCCACTCCTGCCTTTTGGGAGCCAGTGAGGTGCTCCCTGGGTTGGCCCCCACCCACACACCAGCTGACCCAGGAAGGGCACAGGGCTGCCCCTGAGAACTGGGCCACCCAAAACCCAGCCCTTGGTCAACTCCACAACAGGGGCCTGAAAGTCGGAGCAGCCGGGGGTCTGATCAACGTGAAACCACAACCACTCAAGTCCCTCAGAGGCGTGTTCCTGGGTCGCCAGGTCTGAGCAGGTGGAAGGAACCTACACCCAGGACAGTGTGGCCACCGTCCCCAAGTCAGGGCTGCATCCTGGTGCTAGGACCTGCCTGCTGGAAGAGCCCCCTGTGGCCCCCGCCCAGGTGCTGCTCTCTGGGGCAGAGCTGGAGGGGGCCCCACAGCCCCACCAGAGTGGCTCACTTGTATCTCCAGTGACCATAAGCCACAAGGCTCCCTCTTGGGGTCTTCACCCAGCTGGCATGGAGGCCCCCATGCCTGGGGCCACCCCGGTAAGTGACTTCTCAGGAACCAGAGGAAACGTCCTGTCCTGGGAATGGTGTCCACCAACTCCACCCTGCCCCCACGCGGGAGGCCCGCGCCCACTCGCCTTGCCCACACAGGAAGTCCGTCCAGCCAGCGGGAGCCCACGTACGAAGTGCTGGGAGCAAAATCCCGGGAAGAAACAGGCACGTCGGATTACTCATCCCCTTCCCCAATCCCTCCCCCAGCCCACCCTCAATGAAGGTGGAGCCGCTGAGCCTGGGTCCCTGAGAGGGCCCAGGCATCCCCCACAAAACTGCCCCAGCAAAGGGCACTACCCGGGCAGGGCCAGCCCATGGCTTCTGCAGGAGAAGTTGGCAGGAACTGGGACGCCATCGTCATCAGCTCATTAGTTGTGCAGATGGAGGGCTGGACCCAGGACACCGGCCCATCTGCTCCGTCCTCGGCGGCACGTGGAGTCTGTAAGGACCGTGCTGCTGGCTCCCCTCCCTCTGCCCAGAGGACGCAGGCACAGAGGGTGGGCTCAGAGCCACTCCCACCACTGCCCCCTCCTAAGACTAGGCCCTTCCCTGGCTGGCTGCAGACCCCAGGTGTGCTGGGTCTCCTGGAACCTGCGGCTTTGGGGCCAACTGGCAGCAGCCAGCCCCTGTCCACAGCAGGCAGGCATCCTGAGCCCAGTGGCCAGCACAGGGCAGTGACTCCAGGGAGCTCTCTGCAGGCCAGACAGGCAGGAACCAGGGACAATGTGCTCAGGAAAGCCCTGGGATGGGGGCTGTGGTCAGCGAGTGGGTGCACTTGGAATGACCTGAATATGCAGCACATCCTACAAACAGAGTGTCTGCCCCAGCAGCCCTGGTTACACCTGCCACACTGACCTCCATTCAGAGAGGGCACCTCCGACAGGGGTGGGGCAGAGGAGGGGACGGGCACCCTGGAGCAGTGGCACGGGCCAGGCACGGCACAACCACTTTGCAGACACGCTTGCTCTGAACGCTCCCAGCCACCCCGTGAAAGCACCCCATGCTATCCCTCTCGCCCATGGAGGCTCAGAGAGGCTCAGTCCCTTGTGTGAGGTCACACGGTTCATCAGAGGCAAAAACCAGCAACCCATCCCCAGTCTGCCCCGCAGCGATGCCATGTCCCAGCCCACGTGTCCACGTCAATCAGAGGACAGAGCAACCAGGTTCCAAACCACCAGGAGGCTCCTACCGTCCCTGGAAGCGCAGGAATTTCCTCCTGGTAGCCGGCCTGAGCCACTCCTTCTGCAGCCGTGGCCACTGTCCCCCTTCACCTTTTCCTCTCCCTGCCCCTGGCCCAGAGCTAGCGCTGTGTTTGGGGGGCTGGAGACCCTGCCCCAGCCAGTGCTGAAGGTGCCTTCCCAGAATGCCCTTTGGAAGCTCCTGCTGTGAACAGCCCGGGGCTCCCGCCACCCCTGTGACTCTGCTCTGTCTGCACAGGGCAATGTCCGGTTCCCAGGTCAGGAAAGCGTGACAGATCACAGCAAGAAATCTCCAACCCGGAGCGGAGTGGGATGGACCGGGCCAGCGTGTGACTCCAGGGAACCCTGAGGATGCACAGCAACTGCAGGTCCCCAGAGAAAGCGGCAGCTGTTCTGTCCATGGTGCTGACTGCAGCTCAGGGCCACCCTGCCGACCTGGATGAGGGGCTGGGGTGGGGTTGGGCCAGGAGAGCCCCCAGAGCCCCAAAGGCCAGAGCCTACCAGCCCCTGGCACCCCCAGACCTGCCCCCCACCAGGCAGTGTGCATCCGCTGGGGTCAGGCTGCAGGTCAGGACCTGTGTTAGCATGGCTGAGGGCGCCTCCCCCACTGCCCACCTGGACTGTGTTGGGCCCCTTGCAGGGAGCAGACCCTCTCGCTGCCAGGTGTCAGAACACGGCAGATGAGGCAAGGTGCGGGCACCAAGGGGTGGGGGCTGCATCCCTCCTCTGGGACCGCATCTGAGGGATGTGCAGGTAAAGGGGTCATTGGGCCGTGCTCCCGGAGACCCTGCTGGGAGGGGCCCTGCGCTGCCCTCGAGGGGTCAGTGGGTCACCAGTGAACAGCTCCGGTCCTGGGCTCCCCACGGGGACCATCACAGCCCCCTTCTGGGACCCCACCTGCCCCCCTTACCTTGGTCCTGGCTGAGCCCACCCGGGGGCCCAGGCTCTTCCATGGCTGGCAGGCGCCAATCCCAGTTACCGGCACGGCCCGAGGGACACCGGGCCCTGTGCTGGCCCCCGGCGTCCCCTGAGCCCCAGCCCGAGCAAGGGCACCCCGCGCGCCGTGCCCATGCCGATTGCAGCCCCACACACTGCCGCGCCCGTGAGGAAGGCGAGGGGAGGGCGGGACGGGCCGCTGCTGGGACCGCCCCTCCCGCGGGAGCCCCTCCCACTTAACCCTTGGCTGCCCAGCCCAGGCTCAGCAGCCTCTGCTGGGGTGGCAGGGGAGGGCACCCGGGCCGGTGTCTCTGGCGGGAGCTGAACTGGCTCCACTGAGAGGCCAGAAGGGGAGGCGGGTTGCCTGCTGACTCTTCCCATAGCAGCATGAGTGACCACCCGCTGTCCATCCTGCCCTCCCTCCCTCCTGGTGGGGCTTCTCCTACTGAGGGGTGGCTGCTCTCCCAGGACCAGAGCCAAATGCTCCCTGGCTGGCTGCCCCTCCATCACAGGGACCCTCTGGTCATTACACCCCAGGCCCCGCAGGCTGCAGCCAAGAAGAGCCACTCACCCAGGAGGGTCTCTGGGAAGAGTTAAGCACTGCCAAGGGTCACTGAGGTGACATTTCACTGGCTGCCCTGGGGGGCGTCCAGCATTGGGGGAGGCCGAGCCCCAGCAGTAGCTCCTGGTGATGATGATGGTGATGGCTGCAGCCCCGCGTGCTGCTACACCCTTTCCTGCACTCCCTCAGCCCCTCGCCTCCCCATCCTGTCTGTCCAGTGCTGAGCTGCCCGCCCTGGGGTCCTCGCCCTTGCCAAGCCAGCATTCTGCCTCCCCGTGCACACGCTGCTCCCAGCATCTGAGAGACGTAACATTTTCCAGACAAAAGAGACATCCATCCATGAGGGGTGTTCTGAAAGGAGCCACCTCTGCCCCAAGGGGCCTCGAGCCCCCATCGCAGAGCGCGGCCTGGGAAGCTTGTGTGGATGCTGAGTCCTGGATGTGGGCAGGGCAGGCAGGCACGCACGCCCGAGCAGGAGGATGCGGGGCCACCTCTGGGCTCTCTGAGCTGCTGCCATCTCAAGGTGTGACCACCTACTGCCAGGCGGGGCCCCAGTGTGGAGGAGGAGGGGAGCCACCAGCAACTGCAGTCACCACCTGGGTCCTGCCAGGGAAGACCCTTGGGCCCAGCTGCCTGGCATCCTTAAAGGAGCTGCTTCCTGCCTTCACCACCACTCAGGGTGACCTGGGACCCTCGGCTGGACCAGCCCCTGCCCTGGGCTCTTGGGACCTGCCCTCGTGAATGAACAGTCTCACGGCCCGTTCGGCACAGCCAGGGCCCCAGGGCCTGTGTCCACCTGGCTGGGCACAGCTGCCAGAAGGGAGGGGTGGTCCCTCCCTGTGGGTCCCTTGTCTCAGTGGGTCCCGGCGCTGAGCTGAGTGGCAGGGCTGAGGGGAGGCCAGGCCACAATGGGGGCTGTCCGGGCAACGACACTGCAGTGCGCGTGTGCCAAAGGTAGCCAGTGACCCAGGAGCAACAGGCATCCCAGCAGCCCCCACACCTGGGCTCTGCGTGTCCCCTGGGACAGTCCACTCAGGAAAGGGCCAGCAGCCCCAAGTCTCAGAAGGGAGAAACTGAGGTGGGGAGAGGAGACAGAAGGTGAAAGCCACAGACACGCCCGAGGGTGGGAAGGAGGGAGAGAGGTGTGCGGACTGCAGGTCCCGACCCAGCCACACCTCCCTGGAGTGGACAGAGGCCCCTGAGCCCCCCTCCAGAGGTCGGTGAAACCCAGGTTCAGGTTCTAATGAATAATCCATCCTCAGGGCCAGCCCCGCCCGCCACTCAGCCAGGAGATGATTTCCATCACCGCGGCCTGCGATTAAAGGTGGTGATTAAAAGCCGCCCACTGCACATGTTAATTTGCTTAAGATTCTGATCTCCTAAATCTCTTTTCTGGGCATTTAAGCAGAATTCTGTCTTTGAGAGCATTTGGCCCGGCAGGCGGCGGGTGGCAGGCAGGGAGGTGCCATGGTGGCAGGGGAACCAGGCCCCCAGGAGTTTAATTTTCTCCTCATTTGAAGAAGGCGACTGGAAGCAACAAACGAGCCCAGGGACGAAGAGCCAGCCAGGAGCCCGCCAGAACCCCTGCCCCTGCCCATGGACCAGCACAGCTGGGAGGACCACACCTAGCTCCTGCCTTGGCCGGAGGGTGGACGGCAGAGGGCAGAGGGTCCCCACCCTATGGGACCAGAGCTGTGTCTCCTCAGCCCCGCTTGCTGGGATTGGTCCTTGCCTTCTGGGTCTGAGAGGCTACCCCTGTCCCCACAGTCTAAGGCTGGATCTGGCTGTGAGCCCTGGCTGGATCTGTCCTTGGGTTCACAGGCATTGCCAGGACAGAGGCCGGAGGACACCACACCCTGAGACAGGGCGAGCTTAGACCTTGGGCCTGCAGCCCTGGGTTCTCAGCTAGGCCTGTAGGTGGACAGAGCTGATCCCCCTTCCCCTGTGCCTCAGTTTCCTCGATGTGCATTGGAAACACTGCACACCTGTGCCCCGGGCCCAGACACTGCACACAAAGGCAACCACTCCCCTTGCCCTCCTGGGCTGCAGTGACACCAGACCCAGCCTCAGGGCCTGCTGAGGCCCTAATGCCTCCTGCAGAGCCGAGCCTGAGGGTCCCATCTTCAGTCTGTGTGAGTTGACCATGAGCCAGCCATGAGCCCGAGGCCACCTGCACCAGGTGCTTCCCTGACATCCACGCTGCCCACCCCAGACTCCGCAGTGTCTCCATCCTCTCTCTCTCAGCTGGAGGGGCTTTCTTGCCCTGCAGGCTGGACAGAGGCCCCAAGTGGGCAGGGCACCGCCCAGCATCTCACAGGGGTAGGGGCAGGAGGCAGCCGAGTCCAGACAGAGCCCAGGCCCCGGCTTCCCTGCAGTGCACCTTCCATTCCTGCTTTCTCCATTGGCTTGGGGAAGCAGGAGGTGACCCCTCTTCTCAGCCATCCTGCAACAAAAGTTCCTTTACCTCTCATCTCCAAAGAAAATCATTTAGGTGGCCCCTGCCCCAGGGCACAGGTTCGGGAAGACATGGCCAACCCAAAGACGGGGGCCACAACAGGCCAGGGTTGCTCCAGTCTCCCGGGCACCCCAAGGGCCTGTGTGTACTCGTGTGCATGCCCAGGGGCCAGACAAGCGCTCTGTGCACCAGTCTGCATCAGGATCGCCAATTCTGGGCCCTCGGGTGACCCAGAGTTTGAGCAGAAACAGCCCCAGAGAAAGCCAGGGATGGAAGATGGAGACGCACATCAGGGGAAAACCAGAGTGAGGGCAGAGTGGGGAGGTAAGAAGCTCGTGAAGCCCCCCTGCCCACACACGAACCCCACGAAAAGAGACCTCACCCCCAGGACTTCCCACAGGCCAGCTGCTCCGGAGCCCCAGAGCCCTCTCCTGGACAGTGGGCCGTACCCTGTGCAGCTGGGGAGGCCAGTGGCCTGGTCACACCCACAACCAGCTGCCAAGCAGTCCCACTGTGCAGGAGCCTAGCACCATGTCCTCTGGGGCTGCTGGCGAGCGAGGGGTGCCCTGAGTGTGTTCCAGAAAATGCCACTGTAGACAGGAGCCAGGAAGGGCAGTGCTTCGGCAAGCTCAGGAGACCCCAGTCCACACCCTGGCTCTGCCTGACTCTGTGTACCCCATGGGAGTTTAGTGTCCCTCTGGCTTCAGTTTCCCCGTGTTAAACCAGGGAGGACCAGCAGTTCTCCAAGGGCCTGGCCAGCTGGCGCCTTGGCTCAGGCCGTGGAGGAGGAGGGTTCCCGGAGGAGGGCGGTGGACACCTTCAGTGGAGTCTGGCGGGAGACATTCTTGCACCAAAGTCCAAGTGCGATATCCCCCTGGGTGGCCACTGCTGTGCGGAGGGGCTAGGAGCCCTGTTCTCGGGTCACGGGCTCTGACCAGTCCCCGGGCGGCAGCTGTGTCCCAGCAGCCTCCAGGAGCAGAGCCCTGAGAACCGCCTCCCGCCAGCGGTGTGGGGCCTTCGTGGGGCGCCTCGGTTTCAGCTTCCGAGTTCTGTCCTACATATGTCTCCAAGGAAACGCTTCCCGATGACCTGCTGCAGTAAACAGATTCTCAGCTGCAGCCCCGTTCAGCAAACTTCAGCAGGCAGGGCTCTGCATCCTGCCTACCAGCACCAGGGCGACCCGGGGACACAACGAGGTCCCCCATGTGTCCCTGATTCTGCTCCTCCACCACCTTGGAATGCCTGAGTTAGACGGGCCCCCAGAGGCCCCTGGATCCAACCTCTTCACTTTTCAGATAGGGAAACTGAGGCAGGGGAATCTTGCTCGGGGTCTCACAGCCCAGCTGACCCTGCAGCTCCCCCTCCAGAGTGTGCTGGTCCCCAACAGTCGCACTGGCCCTGCAGCCCCCTGGAGGTGAGCACCCAGCCTCCTCATCGTGCACAGAATGTCCTAATTACCTCTCAGAGGTGCCAAGCGCATGTTTAAAGACAGAAATGCAGGCCCCTCCAATGATGAGACGGTGCTGACAGCTCTGCGGCTGGGAGAGACACAGCCCAGAAGCCCGTACCTCAGACGTTGCATTAATTATTCAACATCAAAGCGAATTCCGTGTTGCTTTCTCGCCTGGTTTAAGAGTTCTGTGGATGTTACAGCTTCGGTTAGGAAACTAAGCCCACTGTGGGGGCCTTGAAGGTCCAGACTCACCCCCACCACCCCGACACACATCTCGGCACCAGGATGGGCTGAGCGACCTCCTGTCCTGGGCAGTGGCTGGGGGGTGGGAGCACAGGATAAGGCAAGGGATGCCCCTCTAAGGCCCTAGTGTGTCCCCAACACAAAGATCCCCCTACTGCCTCAGCCCCCAGGGCCCCAGGTGGAACCAGCCCAGCGGTGCCCAGCGGTGCCCAAGCCCAGAGCTTGGTTCTGGAGCTCTAAGGTCACAGAGGAGCCCGTAGCCTCTGGCTGAGGAGGAAGACAGACCAGTGAGGACCTGGCCAAACTGACCACAGGCCACCCAAACTGACCGCAGTTGCCCCAGATGGACCAAGATGCCTTGGGACGACCACCTGACAGCAGGCCATGGGGACAAGACCACATATCAGGCAGAGGGGGTGTCAGGCGGAGGGGGTGTCAGGCAGAGGGGATGTCAGGCAGAGGGGGTGTCAGGCGGAGGGAGTGTCATGGGGTGTCAGGCGGAGGGGGTGTCAAGCAGCGGGGTGTCAGGCGGAGGGGGTGACATGGGGGTGTCAGGCAGAGGGGGTGTCAGGCGGAGGGAGTGTCATGGGGGTGTCAGGCGGAGGGAGTGTCAGGCAGAGGGGGTGTCAGGCGGAGGGGGTGTCAGGCGGAGGGGGTGTGAGGCAGAAGGGTGTCAGGTGGAGGAGTTGTCAGGCAGAGGGGGTGTCAGGCGGAAGGGTGTCAGACAGAGGGAGTGTCATGGGGGTGTCAGGCAGAGGGGGTGTCAGCCGGAGGGAGTGTCAGGCGGAGGGAGTGTCATGGGGGTGTCAGGCGGAGGGGGTGTCATGGGGGTGTCAGGCAGAGGGAGTGTCAGGCGGAGGGGGTGTCAGGCGGAGGGGGTGTCAGGCGGAGGGAGTGTCAGGCGGAGGGAGTGTCAGGCGGAGGGGGTGTCATGGGGGTGTCAGGCGGAGGGGGTGTCAGGCGGAGGGAGTGTCAGGCAGAGGGAGTGTCATGGGGGTGTCAGGCAGAGGGGTGTCAGGCGGAGGGGCTGCCAAGTGGCACAGCCAGTGCAGGCAGAGTTCCAGAGAGGGGCCTCCAGAGGAGGCAGCCCCAAGAAAGTGGGACTCAAGCAAACACAAGCTGGCAGGACAGGGCATCCCGGGTGGATGGCCAGGGAGGGCCAGATGCAGAGGCCCTGGGTGGGGATGAGTCTGACATCCCTAGTTGCCCTGTCCACCTTCCACAGTGCCATTCCCCAAACAAAGGCCCCAGCCCTGACCTGGTCCCCCCAAGCCTGGGGGAGTTGGCAGACAGGTTCAAAGGGAACACTGTTAATGCCAAGGCAGAGGCGCAGAAGAAACAAAGAAGAGAGAGCAAGAAACAGCTGGATTTGAGGCCCACAGAGGCGGGAGGCATGGGGATGCGGTGTCCAGTGGGTGTCACTGTCCCCACAGTGTTCCCTATTGCGGGCAGGAGGGGAGCCGAGGCCCCGAGGCTGCGGTCCCTGAGGCTGGGTAACGCAGCAGGGAGTGAAAGCTGGGGCAGCCTCAGGGACCGGAGCTTCGGCAAGGCTCTGGCCTGAATCATCTCAGCAGGCCCCACACATCCTGGCCTCCCGGTGCCCAGGGGCTGGGTCTCACATGGACCGAGCTCAGCCCGCCCTGCTAGCAGCATCCACAGTCACAGCAGGTGCCCACATGCCTCCCTCCTCCCTGCCACAGGACAGCCTTGCCAGGGAGTTCAGGCACCGCCAGAAGGGACCTGGCCAAGGTTGGTGGGTCAGGTGTCCAGCCCCGGGCTATAGAGCCCCACTGGACCTTGAGGGAGCAGGCACTGCCCTGGCTGCCCAGCCCTACCCCCCTGTACCAACCTGACCTAGATTTTGTGCCCGCGTGCAGCAGCCATGCAGAGCCTTGGCCAGCCTGGCACGGAGTCCAGTGAGCAGGATTCCAGGACGAACACTGCCACATGACCACCAATGCAGCCACGTCCCAGGACACACACCCTCAGCCGGGTCTGTCAGGAGCTGCTGGCCACCTGGCCCCACCCAGACCCTTCCCATGTGGGAGTGTGAGATCCAGCCCCAGAGAGGAGCACTGGGCAGACTTCTGAGCCCCTGCCCCACCAGGCTGGCCCCCAGCCTCAAGGGCCTGCTGAACGACGGGCAGAGAGAAAAAAGGCAAACCGGTGGCTGCTGCCCTGCAGGTGGGGAGTGTCACCCTGCACTGAGGGGTCAAAGGCTCAGAGAAGCTGTGAGACCTGCTAAGGCCACACAGCCAGTCACTGTGAAACCTGAGCTTGAGTCAGCGCCATCAGTCTCTGGCTGCTGCTCAAAGGCCCCCGCAGCCTTGGCCCCAGAGGCAGGCCAGTCCCCATCCCCAGGACCAGGCGCCCCTTCAGCCTCACCAGCCTCCACCAGGGTCATCAGGCCAGAGCAGCCCAGCTTACACCTGGGTGCTGCCCCAGGCCTCCCAGCTGCTCGCATCATTAAAAATGTGAAAATCCTTGAAAAAGAAGCAGTGTCCCTTTTCTGCCACTAAGCCCCTGCCTTTGGCTCCCACGATCCCAGTCCTCAGATTCGGTTCTCAGGCCAGAGGGAGCCCACACGGTCCCTGCCCCAGGGCCAAGACTGGCCATCCCCTGCGTCCTTCCTTGCCTGTCTCCAGCCCACCTGTTCCGTACCCCCAGCCATCAGCCAGGGTTTATTAAGCACCTACTGTGTACTGGGCATGGCTTAGAACTGGGGAGGAAGTAAGGAAACCAGAGGTAGGCCCCACACCCAGAGGGCTTCTGGTCTGGGAGACACAGAGCAGTGGTCAGTGGTCCTAGCTCTTGGGGGAACCTGGCCTGGGACCCCAGGGCAGCATGGCCTTAGAAAAGACCTGGAGAGAATGGGCTGATTTCCTAGACAGCAGGGCCCCTAGGGGCATGAAGGGCCAGTCCCATGGGGGCGCGGGCCCCTCCCTCAGGCCAGGCTAGAGCAGCAAGGTGAGGAAGCGGAGGGCAGAAGCGGCCTGGGTAGGGCTGGACGGCGCCAGCTGGGCCCAGTCACTGCCGGAGCAGAAGAGCGCTTGGCCCAGGTCCCAGCTCAGGGTGCTTGCTTGGATCCAAACAGGCCAGAGGGGAGCCAGCAGAGTGGTGAGGGGCCGATGGACCCTCCCCTGGCCGTCTGGACCTGCCCCGCACTGTGCCAAGGAAAACAGCCCCACCATGAGGCGCTGAGCGGAAACTGGCCTCCAAACACTGCCTGCCCCGGGCCTTCCACAGCTGTCCTGTCCCGCGTGTGAATGACTCAGGAGCATATTCCCCAGGTATCAGCACTGCATTCGGATGAGTGCTGGCTCAGTGTTGGCCCAAGGACTGGAAAGGAAGACCACCGGCAAGGAAGACCACCAGAAAGGAAGACCACCGGCAAGGAAGACCACCAGAAAGGAAGACCACCGGAAAGGAAGACCACCGGAAAGAAAGAACACTGGCAAGGAAGACCACTGGAAAGCCTGCAAGGGGGCACATGTGTCTCCAACAAGACAAAATAAACAAGCCAGAGAGGACCTGTCACCAGCGTGGCATTTGTCACCACGTCCCACGCAGGGCCGACAGGAGGCCCTGGGTGGACGCTGAGGGTGCATGGTTTTAGCTCCAGTGAGGTTCCTGGTGGGTGGCAAGAACCCACTGACCTCCTGGCATCACCAAAGCCCCTCCTGAGCCCCACCTCCAGATGGGGACAACCCGGCCCCAGGGAACAGGACTCAGGGCTGAGGCTGCAATGAGGGAGCCAGGTCACCATGAGGCAGTGGCTCGAGAGTGCCCAGGAGCAGCCCCACTGCAAGACCGGCGTGGCCCAGGCTGCTGTGAAGACCCCTTGGAGCAGACGGCAGAGACCCTGGAGCAGGGCGCTAGCAGGGGGCGGAGCACCTGCAGCAGGGGCCGTCAGCCGGGACCCATGACGCAGGAAGGGCTGGAGGCTGGGCTGGACAGGCCCCCGTGGGCACTGGCCTGGCCTGACCTGGACATGCCGAGTGGCTGGGGAACGGGCACCAGGCTGGCCCAAGTGGCCTTCCTGCTTTCACAGGAACTGGCAGGCGGGGTGGACCCAGTGGGACCAGCAAGGTCAGTGTGACCCCTCGGGCCCCCGTCTGCAGAGATGGTCAAGCACACATCACACTGCACAGGGACATCCCAGATGTAGTCACTTTTTACCATGGTTGCGTAAGTGCAGATTAAAAGCCAGTGAGAATCGGGAGTACAGGAGGCTGATGCAGGAATGAAACGTGACCTCGAGACCGTCCCTGTGCAGATGGGTCTTTGGGGGGCTGCCTGTATTGGGGGTGGGCTGCCTGTATGGGCGCGGTCTGGGCGGGAGCTTCCCTGAGGGAAGAGCCAGAGCCTCCTCCGGCATCTCCCCCGGCCACCCAGCCACTGGCCACTCCGGGGGCACAGATGGAGCCCAGCTTCTCCCCAGGCCCAGGAAGTGGGGGTCACACCGACCTTGCTGGTCCCACTGGGTCCACCCCGCCTGCCACCCCACCTGCCTGGTGCAGGGATGCACCAGGGAGCCCAGCGCCCACCAGCCCCGTGCCTGTGTGGCCCCCTTGGTGCCTGAGGCCCGCTCCTCGCTGTCCGCGCCCCCCACCACCTGCCCAGTGGACAGCGTGGGCTGGGTGGCCATCAGGGCTATGCAGGCAAATGTTCTTTTCCTTTTTATTTTTTTTCAGGTCAAAAACAGAAAAGAAGGCAGGCTGCCTATTAGGCACGAGGAAAGATCATCCAAGGGTTGGGAGCCGCCCCCAGCACGCACCTCCTGGGACCGGGAGGGTTCATGTTCTGCGCCAGGCCGTGGGTACCAGGATGCAGCCAGGACTCGGGGTGAGCCACCCTTCACCTTTGGGGAACTTGTGACTGCCCTGTGGTCAGACACTGAGGAAACCGCTTCCTTCAGGGAGTCCTCCGTGACTGCCTGCAAGTCGCTCTTGGGCCCCTCAGAGGCGGGATGCCATCCAGCGGCTCAGCCACTCCCCCAGGGTAGGTGCAGCCCTGTCCCGCCACACACAGCCCCCATCTCAGCAGATCGAGAACCCAAGGAGCGTCCTGGGAAGGAGGCCAGGAGACACTGGGGAGCAGGCGACTTGGGAACCCTGGCGAGAAGCTGCAGTGGCAGGAAACTGAGGCAGAGGGCACTCAGCCCCTTGAGATCACAGCCACAAGGCTGCTGGGAGCATGGGGCCCCCAGCTCCTGGCCACTCACAGGTTCCAGCCATGGCTGGAAAGTGCCCTGAAGCCCAGCGGGGAGGGGAGGAGGGGTCCCCACTGAGTGGAGGACAGGCTAGCCCGGCGTGGCCAGGCAGGCCCAGGTCTCATTCCTGTCCTTGCTGATGGACGGAGCTACCAGCCGGTCAGTTCACATCTCAGCCCACCTGAAAGAGCCCTGGGTCCCCCCCACCCCAGACCATCCTGTACAAGGGCTGGCCAGTGTGAGATGACCACCAGGGCAGGACCCAAAGCCACCACCGCCACACCAGGTGCCTGAAGACTAGAGCCCCAGGGGGTTCTGGAGGTAGGTGACTTTTGCCCCTTAGAAAAATGGAGACAACAGGCAGGGGCCCTGGCTGGACAGAGAGGACCTGCCCAAGGCCTAGGGGAGGTGCGGATCACCCCTCACAGTGCCGGAGTCATGCTGTGAACCTGGGGTCCCTTCCCACCTGGGAGCCCCCCGTGGCTGTGAGACCTGCTCTCCGCAGACCCAGCACGGGCCCCTCCGCTGGACCTAGAAGGGGCAGAAAAGGGTCCTACCAAGTGGGCCCCTGCTCTCAGGAAGGGTGGGCTCCTCCCACCAAGACCCCCGGACAAATCAAGGCCAGAGGAAGGCCCAGCTCCCTGGCTTCAGAGGGGGAAACTGAGCCCCAGGGAGGGAGGCTCCCTCAAGTTACAGCCATGACAGGAAGCCGACAGAGGCCGAGTCTCACCAGCTCCAGCACCTCCCCCATGTCCCCCAACCCCAAGGGGTCAATGGGTCTGCTGGGCGGGGGTTGCACAGGATGAACTCCCCCAGTGACCTCAGGTGTCCCCAGAAGCAGCGGCAGCGGTGACTGTGATGGTGACAACTGAGTCACCACCCGCAGCTTTTTAAGGCACAGCTGAGAGCAAGGGGCAATTTAAGTCTTTTTGACAAGCGCCAGAGTGCGTGGCTAGAGCGCCACCCACCCCCCAGCGCCGCCCCGCCTCCCAAGCCGGGCTGCAGCCCCTCCAATACAATACCCCGCAGGGCTCAGAGGCCACAGGTCAGGTGGGAGCCAACGCCCAGGGGACGAACTGTGGGGGCTGCGCTCGGAAGCCAAGGGAGGCCTAAATCCGACAAAGGCCCAGGGGAAACTGCCCGCCGGGTGACCTGGTGCTGGCGGCTTGGTGACTCCGATGACCCCGTGACAGGCCCAAGGGACACGCTAGGCCTTCCCTCGGGGCTCCACGTCCCACATGGCATCAACACCCCCGCCCACAGCCAATGCTGCTCCAGGCGACGCCGTTTCCTTACAAACATGGAATCTAATAATTCCAGTATTGCCAAGCCGAAAATAACCCACAACGCGCCTCTTGCCGAGCTCCTACCAGAGAATGCAATGGAGTCAAACACAGCTGCAGAGTCGCTTTAAAAATACACTCAAACACACGAGCACACAGCACGCACACGCACACAGCCCGCCCGCGGGACGCTCGCCTCCACCCACGGCGTGGCTCAACAGGTATGGAGGGTGAAGACGGGGGCACGGCCGGGGAGGGAGGCCCTGCAGTGAGATGGAGGGGCTGAGGGGCTCCTGGGGGCCATACTCCCTGAGCTGGGCCCTCTCACACCTGCCGCAGGTGCGCTTTGCCCCCTGGGAGCCTCCCACCTCCATTTGCAGCAAAGGCCTTGGGGCCACTCCTCTGAAGGTTCTGAGTGCTCCTGCCCCCGCCTGACCCCCAGGACCCCAGGGAACAAGCGTTGGCACCCCCACAGGCAACTGCTCCAGCTATGGTGGCCACAGAGCGTCCTTCACACTCACTGAGTCTAAGTCCACCTGCAGGAAGGTGGGCTGCCAGCCTCCCTACGCCCCCGCAGGCCCTTCTCTGGGGACCCGGTGCCCCTACCTTCTCTCCCTGGGGGGTGTCTCACAACCTAGCACAGGCTCTGGGAACAGCAGGTGAACCGTCAAATGTGGGGACCCGCACCAAGGGATTCAGAGGGGGCCTGGCAGGGCCGAGGGTCCTCCTGCCCTGACACCTTGGCGCTCAGGCCAGGCCAGGGAACAGGGACCTGCTGAGCCTCTGGGCAGCGCCCAGCCTAGACTGGCCATCACACAGCCAATGTCCAGTTCCAGGTGCCTGCCCGTCCCAGCTCCCACAGCCAAGGGTCCCATGCCCAGGCTAAGCCTGCAGACGGGTCAACTGGGTTCCTATCTCAGAAAAGAGCATGGTCTCAAGGGTGAGGGGAGAGCCAGGTCCCAGCCCCACTGGGGGCTCAGCATCATGGGGGTCCAGCCTGTGGAGGCTGCAGGGAGGAGCAGAGCCTCCTGGAGCAGGTGGGGGTCAGGACGCAGCTGGGCGTGCGTGCTCAGGCCGCACGGGGGGCCGAGGCCCGGCTGCCCCAGACAAGGAGGCCCCAGCCTGGACAACAGGTTTCTGGGGGTGACGTACACTCCGGGTGACAGTAAGAGGACTCCAAGGGGCTCCTGAGCCGTGAGCCACCTGCTCTGTCCCACCCACGCTGCCACAGAGCCCCAAACCTGGCCAAGGACGTAGCGCACAGACCTTCAGGAACAGGTCCTGTCCCAACAGCCCCGCAAGGGCCGAGACACCAAGGGGCCGAGCCAGGGCTGCTCTCAGGGAAGCCACCATTCCCGGTTTATCCCAGACCCTGGGGGACCCTGGGGAAGCCACTGGGGCTCACGTCCTGGCCCTTCCCCACTCGGAGGCCTCACCTAGGAGGGGGCTCCAGAGGCCCTGCAGCGTCCCAGACAGGAAGGCCTGGGGTCCGCCGTCAGGCCACCCCTTCCCAGTAAAAGGACATGCTCCATTCAGGGCATTGCTAGTTCAGCCCCTGGGGAGTAGAAGGTCCGTGGCCTTGAGCCTCCACAGACCATCCTCCCGGACAGGGCCACACCACATCGTGTCACATCAAGCCTGCCACGTGGTGCCGCCTCCTGCCATACCACACCATCAACCCCTCCCTGAGCAAGTGCCTGAGCTTCCAAGGATCCTGCAGAGGCGGCCCTAAGACCCTGTCTCGGGGCTGCCTGGGGATCCCCACGTGTCAGGGTGAGTCAGGCATGGTGGGCGGGGGGCTGGCCAGCGGGGAACTGGAGGGCCCAGGCCCGGGCCACCTCCAATGCTGCAGGGCAAGAAGGGAATAGGCAGTGCCTGCCCTAGGAGCTCAGCCAGGCAGGCCAGGACATGCCCCAGAGAGGCCGAGCACCAGCCCGGACTGCTGGAGAAGCCAGGTGGCCCTCACGGCTCTGCCCACAGTGGGCACCTATAGGTGGGTGACAGACTGGGGGCGGGGCTGGCTTGCAGCACCCCCAGAACCCACTATCAACAAGCCTCAGCTCTCAGAGGCTCCCCCACACAGTCTGGGGCCTGCCCTCTTTTCCCTACCCGACTCGGGAGACACAGGCCAGGCCTCTCCAGCAGCCCCCACCACCATTGCCCAAAATCCTGGGGACCCTGGAAGCCATAGCAGCCCTCCTGACCGGGAGACGGGGACAGGCACGGGGTTGGACCCAGGACTGGCGTCTGCTGGAGTCAGGAGAAGGTGTCCAGGGGCTACACACAGGAACAAGGACCCCAGAAAGAGGCAGCGGAGACCAGGTACTGGGGTACACTTTTCTCCGCTGAGAGCTCTGCCCCACTGGGGTGGAAGGAAGGGGTGGTGGAGGGTCCTGCCCCTGCCAGAGCGGGTGGCCCTGGGAAGCATGGAGGGCAAAGGCCACAGGGCCCCGTGAGGACGCTGGCCCCGGAACACGTGAAGGAGGTCCTGTGAGCCCCGTGTCTCAGCCCAGATCACCATCAACGTGCCGGGGCCAGCAGCCCCCTCTTCCAGGCTGGGGAGGGCCTGCGGTGTGCACAGACGCTCCCAGTGAGCCCTCCAGATAGTACAAGGGCCTCCCCTGCACCGCCTGCCATCCCCAGCCTCAATGTCCTCATCTTTGCAATGGGCAATAACAGGGCGGACCGGAAACATACGCCTCAGGGGCCTTCACCTCCCAAGTAGCACCACATGGGGAAGGGCCCCAGGGAGCATGGCGCCCGCAGGCCACATCCCAAGCACAATGGGGGCACTGGTGCCGTCGGGGGGCGGACTTGCGTTTTGGTAAATTGTCCCAGCTGCCCCACTGGAAGATCGGGGGACAGGCAAGAGGCTTGTGCCACAGTGGGGGACGGGCGGCCCAGGCCTGGGTGGAGGTGGTGAAGAGTCCCAGCTCTGAGAGCACTGAGGGGGCGCCCCCACCGGGAATGGATCCATGGGAAGGGGTGGGGTGAGCCAGGACTTCCCTCCTGAGAAGCCAGGACCAGGTGCCAGCAGGCATCCCTTCCTCCAGGCTGTCCTCCAGGTTGTCCTTCTCTAGGCTCTGCTGAGCTCTGGGCAGCAAAGGCGCGGCCCTGATTGTGTACTTGCTGCACTCAGGGCCAGGCCCAGGGGCAGTCAGCTGAGGACAGTGACTGGCCAGGCTCCAGGCCCTCCCAGGACCAAGTCTGACCGGGTGGCCAGGCGTGTCAGAGGGGAGGTTCATGCCCAGGCTCTGGTTGGGGAGCCCTAGGCCGCATCCCCAGTCCCCAGGGTCTGGGGATTATTTAAGCCCCTCCCTGGGCCCATCTGCTGCTCTCTGGGGCGGCTTGGGGTCGGGTGAATGATGTATTTGCCCCCCTCATGCCTGCGAGGGGGCCGCTGGAGGGAGGTGGACCCACCCCAGTCCCAGCCTCGCCTCCTGCTGCTCACGGTGGCCACTCCCAAAGGCCAGAAGGGCTGAGGCAGGAAGGGCCAGGGCAGGAGGGAGAGGAGGAGGCAGGATCAAGGGCTCCCATCCCCACCACAGAGGCCCCCCTCCATGGGGCTCACTCCAGGACGGCAGCTGTTGCCTTTGGGCCGAGATGAAATACTCCATGGGGCTGCTACCCGCAGGCAGGGCCGGGGCATAGCAGGCAACAGGGGGACCCAGGCCTCAGCGGCTCCTGGAGAACCTCCGGATTGCTCCCTGAAGCTCCACCGTCCTGGGTCGTGCGGCCCGGCTGCACTCAGCCTCCACCGTCCTTCCGCACACCTGGCTGCACACGGCACCCACTGCAGCTCCAGGCTTAGCAGTGCAGTGGGGGCTGCCTGCTGGCCCTACCAGCAAGGGAGCCTCGGGCCAGAGGGAGGGGGCGCCTTCCCGTGCACTGCCGAGGCTCAGGGCCCAGACGGAAGCCTCTGCTCAGCCTCCTCCGACAGGCCTGCAGCGGAGCAGACCTCACTTCACAGGGTTGGCATTTCTGAAGGATGACAAAGATCCCGGGGCTCAGAACGTGTTTTCTGTGTGAACAGACACTTCCCCACCAGCGTGCCGATGACAGGCGTCCGTGACAGCTCAGCCTGAATCACAGTCCCCCACCACCACCCACCATCCCCCGGCAGCCCAGATGCAGTGGGGGCAGGGCTGGGGCCGAGAGCACGTTAGGGTCCCAGGCCGGTGGGGCCAACTTATCCAGGCCCCTGTGATGCCACCCAGTCCCCAGGGAGGGGTCCCATTGGCTTGTCCTGCGCCTGTTACCGGGGCTGCGGTCTGGGGGAAGGGCTCCCTGCTGCCAACGGCGGCTGACCCTCTGAGGGATCAGAGCCCCCGAGAGCCCCCAGCCCACCCATGGCACAGACCCCCACACGGCTGCCCCCTCCACGGTGAGAGGACGTGTTGGTGGGTGGCGGCTCTCTGGCCTCACAGTGGCCCTTGGAGCCAGTTCCTGTGGCTGGAGTAGAGGGGCTTCCTCCAGAAGTGGGGGTATGTGGTGGTGGCCCCACTGGGGCTACCAGGGGTTAGCCAGGCAGCACTGATCAGTCCAGAGAGCTGGCACTGATCTGTACAGCCCGGAAGCGCACCTCCATCAGCCACGTTCTCCGCAACAATCTCTGCCTGTCACTGCTGGTGGCGTCCCTCGGAGACACAACTGCGTATGATCGTGCGGGGCTGGGGAGGCACACACGTCTCTGGCCCCAGACCCCACAATCAGGACGCGAGGCAGGCCCACCACCGCCTGCCTTGGCTGGGACGGAGAGGGCCCTGGGGAGTGGAGCGGCACCCGGCATCTTGTTGACGTGGACACCAGCAACAGGCCTCCCTCCTGGAGCGCACCCGGCCCAGCTGCTGGACTGGACCCCAGGCTCTGTCCCAAATTGCACCTTGAGTCCTGTTTCCAGACAGTGTGTGCCAGGTGGCCAAGCAACAGCCCCTGAGGCAGGGCCAGGTTCAGGGCCGTGTCCTGGGAGCTGACGTCCCTAGCATGGGCAGGGGTCCCCCTGACGGGCTGTCCCTCCTTCTCTACAAGTCACCTGCTCACCCTCACAACCACTGTCACCCCCTTTTCACAGATGAGGAAACTGAGGCCCAGAGACACAGGTATCTCTCCGAGATCCATAGTCCATGAACTGGTGGGAGGACGGGTGGGGATTTGAGCCCAGGCTGGGGTCCCACATACTTGGCCTTAAATGCGCCTGGTACAAGGATCTGGAGCCTGGGATGCAACAGTCAGATCTTCACTTCATGTGCAAGTCTCGGGGTACAGAGGCTCTGAAAAGCGGGGCACGTCCTGGTGAGCTAAAGAGGAGCCCAGAGGACCAGCCGCCTGTGCTGGAGGCCCCCAAGGAGGGAGGGAATGGCTGACAGCGACACGTGAAGCCACCTCTGCCCAGGGCGCCTGTTCCTGGACAAGCCTCAGGGGACGGGCCCAGCTGGGAGGAGCCGGGGCTCCTTGAGGTGGCTCAGGAGACCCCAGGGGAGCCAGGGAGACGCTGTGTGCAGAGAAACAGCCTCATTCACCCACTTCCCAGGGTTGAGCTTGGCGGCCGCAGCCCAGTCCGAGGCCGGCCTTCCACTTACGCATCAAAGATGGCTGCAGCCGCAGCTACAGCTCAGTTCTGAGGGCTGCTGGTTCTCCAGAGAATGGATGAGTTCCAGGGAGCGTCAGGGAGCAGGGGCAGGAGGGGCCCAGAATGGGGCAGCCACTGTCCCTCAGAGGTGGCTAGGCAGAGCTTACAAGCAGCCTTGCAGTTCTGTCCACAACACACTACTGCTGGCCCAGCTCAGCGGTGAGTCCCACTGCCCAAGGCCACACAGTTGCAGATTTGGGATCCACGTCTGCCCAGCTCCAGAGCCATGTCCTCCACCCTAGTGACGCCACCCGGGCAGAGCTGCCCCACCCAGGCCAGGCAGAGGCTGCTGCAGACCTGGACCCCCACCTCACCTGACACCACTCCCTCGAGTGTGGGCCTTGACACCCTGGTTTGTTTGTGTCTTTATGTTGAGACGGAGTCTCACTCTGTCACTTGGGCTGGAGTGCAGTGGCACCATCTTCGCTTACTGCAACCTCTGCCACCTCCCGGGTTCAAGCGATTCTCCTGCCTCAGCCTCCCAAGTAGCTGGGATTGCAGGTGCTTGCCACCACACACAGATACATTTTTGTATTTTTAGTAGAGACAGGGTTTCACCATGTTGCCCAGGCTGGTCTCGAACTCCTGATCTCAGGTGATCCACCCGCCTCAGCCTCCCAAAGTGCTGGGAATACAGGCGTGAGCCACCGTAGCTGGCCAGACACCCCAGTTTAAAACGTCCTTTTCTACTGAAATAGCTCCAACCTCTGGGCGGCAGGGGGTGGGGGTGGTGAATCTGCATTTTCCTCTGTCCAGGGGGACGTGAAGCTGCTACAGCTCCGACCAGGACTCCCAGCCCCGTCTGAGCCTCCTCAGAGCAGCTGGTAGGCCCTGGAGCCTACAGAGCCACTGATCCTGGGATGTGCTCCAGGGCCCAAGACCACGGCCCTTTCCCAACACCCGCAAAGGAGCCACGTGCAATGGTTTGACGAAACAAGCCTTCTGGAGGCCCCAGCTGCCTTGTGGGGCAGCGGCGATGTGATGAGTGGTGGCAATCAGGAGCAGCTGCTCCCTGAGAATGCAGTGAGGCCCGTCCAGGCCTCCAGCACCTCTCTTGGTCACCTGTGGAGCCAGGGCCCCACCCAGGGAGAGACTGGGATGGTGGGGAGCCAGGAGGCTGGGCTAGGGGACCTGTGGGACCCCAGCAGCGTGGGGTCCAGGGCCTGCCTCGGGTGGGGGTGCTGGGGTGGAGCACATGGCCACAGTAGGAGGCTGAAGGGCGACCACCTCTGACAAAACACACACACACATCCCAGAACCTGTGAATTTGGCCTTATTTGGAAAAAAGGTCTCTGAGGACGTGCTTCAGTGAAGGGCCCTGCACCGAGGAGATCATCCTGAATGACCCAGGCAGGCCCTAAATCCTTACAGGAGAAAGCAGAAGACTCGAGGTGCAAGAGAAGACGGAGAGAAGGGCGAGGGACGACAGGCAGAAGCAGGAGGCGGCCACAACCCAAGGGATGCCGGAGGCACCAGAGACTGGAGGAGGCCAGGAAGGTCCTCCCTGGGAGCCTGCAGGGGAGCGCGGCCCCACCTGCACCCTGACCTCAGACTTCTGGCCTGCAGGACTTCGAGAGAATGAGCATGTGGCGTTTTCACTGGCCGGTGCGCGGCAGCCGGCCCCAGCAGCCGCAGGAAACACCCTGCCAAGTCACGGTGTGCCAGACACCCGGGGCACCTGGCGCTCCAGGAGGGTGAGGGCAGCCCAGCTGTCAGCAAAGCCTTCCCGACAAGGAGTCACCTTTGCCTGGGTTTGGCTGCCCGGGGGCCACCACCAGGGAAAAAGGACCACAGCAGCCAGGGCACCATGCTCTCCGCCCACAGGCACTGTGCCACAGCCTGGTCTCAAATATCTCACTGGCTCTCCTGGTGCTGCAGGGGAAGGAGGGACATGCACTGCCAAGGTCCCGCAGCCAGGGAGGGACGGAAAGACCTCGGGCCTTGCCGCGGGGCACATGAATCCTCGGGGAATACATCCTCTGTATTCCTCGGTTCTGGTCGGCTGGTCCCCGGTGGGAAAGACCCCAGACTCAGAGCAGCTGCCCTGAAGTGGGCAGACGGGGTCACGTCAGGGAGGAGTGAGGCCAGGTTACCACGGCTGAAGCTCTGGTCAGACGTCTCCCTGGGCCCGAGGGACCAAGCTGGGGACATTTCAGCAACTTGCCCCCACCCCCCAAGCCCTTCCTGCCTTCCAGTCTCTCCAGGGCCAGCAGCTCAGTCACAGCCAAGGGTCACAATGGAGCCCCAGGTCAGCAGCCCCTCCCTGGAGCTGCAGGCCCCCAACATGGCCGGCTGTCTCTGGAATCTCCACCCACTACGCATGTCCGCCTTGCTCCCCAGTGGGAGGGCACCCTGTGAGCACAGCAGAACCTGGGGGAGAGGGAGCGGGAGCCCTGAGAAGCCCGGCTGAGCCCCTTCCGCCGTCTTGGGAGTGACCATGTGCAGGTGTGTGCGGAACACAGGTCCAGCAATCGGGGAGAAGAAGCTGACGGCAGAGTAGTCCTGGAGGATGCAGTTGAGGTGAGCAAATGGGCCTCCCCACACAGACTTGGGGCCCCACCTTGCAGCCACCCTAGCCCTGGAACCCCCCAGGGTCCCTGGTTTCTGCCATCAAGCCTGACTCCTCCTGGAGCCTCACCCACAGGGTCTGATCTGCACTGGGAGCTCAGAAGGCAGGTGTGAGGAGCCTGCTCCCATCTGCGGGGGTGGAGACCCCGGAATCCACACCCAAAGGCTGCTGGGAGCACATAAGGGGGTGGGAGGGGAAGGCAGGAAGAGGAGTCCTGAGGGCAGCTCTGAGGCTGGGGTGGGTACCCTCCGCCACCTCCACCTCCGCCAGGCCACTGTGCTGCCCTGAAGCTGGCCCCAGAGAGGTGCTGGTGCATGGGTACACAGGTGTGCATGCACACACATGGGGCTGCAGGAGCAGGAGGAGGAAGGAGCCCCAGCCCAGACTCGGCCCAGCCCTGGGGAGTATGAGGCAGTGAAGGGACACCCGCATTCCTGCCGGCTCTGACCCCTCTGCAGGCCCTGACTCCTCTGCCAGCTCTGACCTCCCTGCCGGCCCGACCCCTCTGCATGGGCCCAGACTAGCCAGCTCTCGGCTGGGCTGGGCAGCTGAGGCAGCCTCCTTTGTCCCTTTGTGCTGGGCGAGTGGAAAGGACAAAAGCTGTTCTCCCGGCTGGCTAGCTGCTGCCGCCGGAGATGTCTCCAGGAGCCCTTCCTCCCTCTGCCTCCAATGTGCGCCTGTTACACAACAGACCTAAGAATAATCCGGAGGGCGGTCGGAGTGGAGCTGCCCCGCCTCCTGGGACCCCTGCAGCTGGGGGGAGGGAGGGGCTCGAGGCACACAGCTCCTGCTTCTGCCTGGGGCCCCAGTCTGTCAAGGGCCACCCCACCCCCAGCCCCGAGAGACCTGGCTGCAGGGTCCTAACTCCAGCCTAAATCCACCAACTCACAGGCAGGGCTGAACCACAAGTTGTGAATAGGGGGGCAAGTGGCAGTGGGACCCCAGAATCCAGGACCACTTGTGCCCAGGGGCCCTTGGAGACAAGAGTCCCAGCTGGGCCTGTGACAGCCCCAGAGCGGGCAGCAGCGGGGAAGCTGGGCCTTCAGTGGGTGCGCTGATGTCCAAGCCCCCAGTGGCCACCCCTTCCTGGCAGCCAGGGGCAGCACCCAGGCTAGGTCTGAGGCAGACAGGGAAGCAGGACAGGGGTGGGAAGGCCAGCCAGGCAGCAGGAGGGACCCACTGGGCTGGTCCTCAGCCCCCCTCCCGTCAGCGTGCCCATCACTGGAGCAGGTGGCCGGCAGCTCGTGGGGCTCTGGCATGGGGCTCGGGCCAGGCTCCCTCCGTTCCCGGACAGACGGCACTGTGGGTGCGACAGTTAGCAGCTAATGAAGTGGTCCTATTAGGCGCACTAATAGGACAGAGTAACAGAAGATATGCAAATTGGTCCGAAGCTCTTCATGTGTTGTGGACATTAAAAATTAAAATCCAATTACAACTCGTATTGTCAGACCTGGCTGCTGCGGCTTCCGGCAATCCGTGTGTGCGGTGCGGATTATGTAACCTGAACTCCGGCAGTGGGAGTGAGGGCCTCGGGAACTGGGCTGCCGGGCCCCCACTACCACCTAGGAGGGTCTGTAGGGGGTCTCTCCTGCCCACCAGCTCCTCTGCCCCCCACCCCGGGTGGGGTCCCTACCTGGTCACCCACAGGAGGGGCCACTGCCAACCTGTCCCCATCCTCCCCCATGCCCCCAGCTGTTTCCCACTCACAGCCAGCTCTGCCAGAGGCTGGACATCAGGCCTGACCCCAGCCTCAGGCTCAGGGATTTGAGGCCAAGACCAACAGACTGAGCCCCGAGCCCCGTGTCTTCCACACACTGTCCAGCTGACACTCCCACCAGTTCCCCGGCTACTGCCCAGGCCGATTCCAGCCTCTTCTCTCACTGCCCTGGGTTCCCTGGGGACATGCCAAGCAGGCGCCAGTCTCCCTCCCTGCCTCATCCAGATGAGGCTGAAAGCTCAGCTCTCACCTCCCAGAGGGCAGGGCCATCAGGCGGTCAGCCTCCGGGAAGGGGCCTGTGGGGACCCTCAGCACAGCCACAGGCACCCACTTGCCCAGTGCACACCTGCCTCCCTCATCCTTTCCAGACCCCAGACCCTCCCCTAGGGCGGTGCAGAGAATGTGGCTCTGGCTTAAGTGCAGAGGGAACGTTGTGGGGGCCAATATAGAGCCGACTTCTCCCATCAGCCCAGGGTCCTAGGGGAGACCAACAGGCTGGCTGTGTCCCCACCAACCAAGCAGGAGGTAGGACAGTGGCCTCTCCCTCTGACTTGCCCCTCCCTGGCCTCCCATGGTGCCTGAATCCTCTCTGAGGCTGCACCTCGCTGAAGGAGTCTCTGGGATCAGACACCCAGGCAGGCAGACACCATGGGCTCCCCAAAACAGGGGTGTTGGGCACCGTGACCCCACCTCACCAGACCAAAGTGTCAGGGGAGGAAGAGGATGCGGATCGGGTCCATTCTCATGGAGGGAGAAGGCCATGGGGGAAGGGCAGTCCCAGTGGTCTCAGGGGTCACAGTGGGGATCAGTGGCCACCTTGGCTGCCTCCAGTGTCACCAGACAGTGTGGGAGGCGGGGAGTGGAGGGGAGGGGAAGCCGCCTATCTCCTTGGCATCTTCCTCCACCCGCTCCAGCAGAGCCCATCACCCCTAAAGAACAGCCTGTAGCTCTCTGCCGCAGGTCCAGAGTCCAGGAGGCTCCTCAGCAGTGGACACTCAGACACTTCCCCCTCCCGTGTCCTACAGACCACCCCGCAGGGCCGCCCCAGGGCCTCCTGAGCTCCCGCCTGCCTGGGCAGTGCCTGCTGCACCCCACCTGCTAGTGCCGGGAGAGGCCGGCTCCCCCGAGACGCGCACCTGCAGCCCAGGCAGATGTGCCCATGCGGCAAGTCCACGCAGCACCTCCCGGACCGACACAGGGTGCCCTGCGGCACCATCCGGCAGGGGTCAGAGGTGTCCGGCCGGGGCTCAGCACGGATCATTCTCAGCATGGTCACAACCCCAGCGCGGCCTCCGCGGAAGCCCGGGGAGGAAAGTTTTTAGAGGGGCGGCCCCCGGATCCCTCACCCGTCACCTCAGGCCGGCCGGAGAGCTCAAGACGGCTCCGCCCGTCCCGCCCACAGTCCCGCACCCGCACCCGCACCCGCACCCGTGCCCGTGCCACCGCGATCCGAGCCTCCGCTCCCGGGTCTGAGGCCCAGGCAGCTCGGCTCGGACCCGCACCAGGGCTGCGGCGCCCCCGCGCGTCCACCCGCGCATCCCGGTTGGCGGCGGCGCAGCGGCAGGAGCGGCACCTACTGTGCTTCTGCGGGGCGGCTCCCGCGTCCATTGTCTCCGTGGCGGCGGCAGCGAGGGCGGCGGGGGCGGGGGCTGCGGACCGGGGGGCGCAGTCAGCGGCCGGGCTCTGACTCGGGCTGGGACGCCGGCTCCCGCGGCATCGCCCCGCCGACTCGGGCGGCCCGCGGCGGGCTGTGCGCGGTGACACTGCGCCCCGTGGAGGCGCCGCGCGAGGAGCGCGCTGTCACTCGTGCCGCCCGCACCACACCCCCTGCCCGCCCCGCGCCGGGAGGGGGCCGGGGGCGCGGGCTCCGCCACAGGCACCGGGCGGGGGGCAGATCAGGCGCAACCGGGAGAGCGCGGCGCGCAGAACAGGTGGGGCGCTGGGCGCACGGCGGGACCAGCCGGCCCGCCCCGCGCCCGCCGCAGCCAAAGTACTTTCTCCGCAAAGATGCTCCCTCGGCCTTCGGCTTCTCCCACCTCCCCCTCCGCCTCCCTCCGGCTCCCCGTGACCCCAGCCGGCGGGACCGGGAAGGGGGCGGGGCCGAGAGCGCTTCCCATCTCCAGGCTGGGCGTTTGCCCAGGCGCCGGGAGAAGCCAAGACAGGGGCCTCGGCGACATTACTCCCCACCCCCCACCACATCACCCTGGTGTTCGAGGACTGGGGATTGGGCCACCCCTCCCCCAACTAAGATGTCAGGGGCACGTGCAGACCCTTGCAGAAGAGCCTAGCACTGCTGAGGAGGGGGTACAGCCCAGCCCCAAGAGGGTGGCAGGGCACCCTAGCTCCCATCGGGCGGCCATCCACCCACCTCTGGTGGGAGGGAGCTTGGTGCTGCATCCTGTGCCCCGGGGACAACCAGGAAGACCCTTCCCCTGGTCAGGTCCCTAGCCCCACACCAGCCACCCCTTCCACTGTTCCAGACCCTGGAGGCCCAAAGTCGCCCCACAGACAGGACCTGGACCCTCCCTGCCCACCAGGTTTCTCTGCTTCCAGGCACTTCCTCCTTTCCTGGCTCTGCTGCAGGCAGCCATGAAGGAGGAGGGGGGAGACATGTCAAGAGAGACTGCCCAGCTCTCGCCTGTGTCCAGAGAGGCCTCAACTCCCCCAGGCCTGCCTTGGCCACAGAGCGAAGAGGCAGAACTTGGCAGACTCTGGAATAAGAAGGGCTCCTGCGCTCAGAGCCCCCCAGTTTACCCACAAGGCCAGCCTCTGGCCTTAGAGGGAAGCCACAGCGTTCACCCTAGGGCAGCCCCGTGCACCCACACCATGCTGCTTCTGCACCCAAGGGTCCCTGGACTTTGTTCTCTGGGTCTGATACGAGTGGTTCAGACCGGGAGGGGGTCCTCGCCAGAGCTGAAAAAGGGGCACAGGCCACTAAGGACGCACACATCCCTGGGCCCGCCAGCTCCGCCTGCCAGGGACAGGAAAGGCTGAGTCTTAAGATGAGGCCCAAGATGGGCACCAAGCTGGGAACCAGGGAGGAGGCCAGGGGCGGGGTAGGGGTGCGTGGGAGCATGTCACTCGGGACCCGTGTTGCCAGCAGACCCTGCCCACCATCTGGCCCTGGCATAGTGACTGAAGAGACGGAAGACACAGGTGCACGTCGTGGTTCCCCACAGATTCACGAGGGGCCTCAGTCTCCCCTCCAGGCCTCAGTCCCCAGGAATAGACTTGCTGGTGTCTATGGTTCTTTCCCGATTGCTGCAGCCCAGGTGGTTTCTGACTCCCCCAAGCAGTCTATTGCTTGGCTGTGCCCCAGAGCCTGGGCGTGGTCAGGATTCCTCCTGGTGCAAAGCTCACCACGGAGAGACTGCGTCCTGCCGCCTGCAGGGCCAGCTCCGCTCCTGAGGCTTTCTGCTTTCCAGGAGCACCAGGCAGTGCCATCTCCACACAGCCCTGGCTGGAGACTCTGTGCCGGGTGTGTGTTCCCGGATGTTTCATCTGGCTGAGGCTGGGGAGGGTCCTGCGGCCTCTGCCCAGGGCCATGAGCCTGCAGTGAAGCCTCCATCACTACCGTGAGGGGCTGACGAGCCCTGTGCCCTGAGGTGTAGCTGCCTTAATGGGGGCTGTGGATGGAAGGCGAAGAGAGCTGCTCCTCCCCCGGCGAACCCTGCCGCAGCTCCAGAGCTTCCTCTCGAAGGAAAGGCTAGTTCCGGGCTCCCCTGGCCACACCAGCACAGGACTCCCGGACTCCACCCTGGCTTCCTCTCCCGGGGTGCTGGCTCCCGCAGCTTCTCTGCTCACCCCTACACCAGGGACCCAATGCCCAGGCCAGGGCAGAGCTGCTGCTCCTCCCTCTCCTCCCCAGGAGGAAACCCCGCCGTGACAGCACCAGCTGGTCTGGGATCCCAAAGTGAGAGTGGACTCAGCAGATGAGTGGAGGATGGACGTGCCAGTCGACGCTCAGAAACGTGCAGGAGGAATAAATGAGGTGTGGGTGAATGAATGAGTACCCACAGAGCTCTGTGCTGTGAATGAACGTGCCCAGGCTCCTGCCCACCCCCATGCCCCCACGCTCAGCCCCTCCCAGCGCAGGCCCAGGAGCTGGCAGAAGCCAAGCCCAGGCCGGATGGGATGCCTGCGTGGAGCTGGGAGTTGCTCTGGGACCACACCTGTGGTGCCAGCACCTCTTGGCTCCTGAGGCTTCATTCACAGCAGGGGCCGGGCAGCAGGGGCTGGCAGCGGGGCTCTCTCCTATGCTTTTCCCATTCCCCGGCCCTCTAAGGGCTTGTCTCAGACTAAAGCCTGAGCACCCTCTTCACTGCCTGGCTTAGAGACGCCCGGGAGCTGGGTGCAGTCAGGATGGGAACCCACCCCCTCCACTTCCTGGGCACCTGGAGCGGGCAGTGCCCTCTGAACCATGCCCATCTGCACCCCCTTTCCCGGACAGCATGGGCAGTTTCCTGGGGGCAGGACCACCCGGGCACAGCCAGATCTCAGCAGTTGTGGAGCTCAGTGGCCTCAGATGAAGCCCCAGGAGGAAAGACCCACAGCCTTCGGTCCCCAGGGGGATGTGGCCAAGCACCAGGGACCCAGGGACAGAGGCAGAGAGATGAAACCAACAGTAATGAGACAGAAGCCTGGCCTCCTGCACGAAGCCAAAACTGAAATGCAAATTGGAAACCATGAAAGAAATCTCCATCCTGAGCCAGAGGCTCCAAGAATCCCTGGTCGGAGCACGCAAGATCCCTGGGCAGGTTGGGCAGGGCCAGTGATAGACGTGGAGAGAGGCTGCCTGCTCACGGCAGGCTGTGTGGAGGCACCCACCACCATGCTGGGTGCTCCTGGGGCCAACGCCAGCAGCCAGGGCACACCGCCTGCCCCCCACCCGAGAGCCTCCCCAGCTCCAGCCCTCCCAGCCAGTCTTCCTTCCCAGGCTCTCCCAGATGGGCCACTTCCTGGACCATACCCACAGACCCCATCTGGCCTGCAGGCCTCACTCCAATACACCCACCCCTGCGGCTGGACCACAGGCTACATCAGCCCACTCAGCCTGGCACCCAGGGCCCTGTGGACAGGCTGCAGCTGCCTTCTCTATCCTGTTTACCTTCCCTCACAGACACTCCCCCAGGCCTGACTCCCCCTGCTCCACAGGCCCCCTGCTCACCCCTGCCTGGTTTCCAAGGTCAGGAGCAGGGCACCTCCTCTGGGAAGCCTCCCTGATTGCCTTGTCCCCCACAGTGTCCCGACGACCTTGCCCTGATTTTGAGTCTGCCCTTCACATTAAGATCGTGAGGCCCCTGCAGGCAGGGAGCTGCGTGCCCACTGCCCTCGAACACTCCGGCAGGCCTGGTGTCTCTGAGGCAATGCCTTTCCTCAGTGGAGAAGAATCCAGCCTGACTCTGACGGCCCCTCCCCACAGACCCCGGGACTCTCCCCCGCGGGCAGCAGTATCAGCTCCAGGTGAACAGATGGCTCCAGGCCAGAGACCTGGGCGGGAGGTCTCAGAGGCCTTACTGCAGCCTGAGGTCACCACGGAGGACAGACAGGCCGGAGAGGCACAGCTGAGCACTACAGAGAGAGCAAGTGCACGCAACCCAATCAATGGGCCTAATTAGGTAAACGTGCAATCCTCAGAGGCTAAATTTAGAAAGTATGTGTTTCATTTTCCACCAGCATCTGGTCTGAAGACATCCGGTTCTCAATCAGAACTCAAGACAACGAACGGGTAGGATCGGATCAGCTGGCCCTGGCTCAGCTTCCCATGAACAAGGCCCAGAGCCGTTGTCAGGGACCAGGTCTGGCCAGCACTGGGGTGGGTGGGAGCCCACAGGGCATGCCCAGGCCCTGACAGGGAAGGGCTGAGCCTCCTGCCCTGAGACCCCCAGGCACTTTGCTGCATGGGCTGGTGCCAACAAGAAGAGTGAGGACACCCTCTGGGGGCCAAAGGTCTTTATGGGCACTGCCTGCCCTTAGGAATCATTGAGGCCTGGCACATGTTTTTCTCTGAGGGGGAAACTGAGGCACAAAGAGAGAAAGGCACCTGCCCAGGGTCCCCAAAGACTTGGTATCCTGCCTTGAAACAGCCTCTCTCATTGGCAAGGAAGATAATTCCATCCAGGTCTAGCAAGACAGGGACCTGGGAGCTGGGTCAGGGCTGGGAGGGCATAGTCAAAGCCACTTCTACTCGGAGCCACCCATGTGGCCAGAGCCGGGCTCCATCGGCCCGCCCAGATCCCTGGGCAGGGCAGCCCACGCCGGCGGAGGCGGGCAAAACACTCAATGCTGCCGCGAACTGCCCGGGATCCCCCTGCACACGCTGCGCCCCCGGAGGCCCCCAGGTCTGCAGGGAAGGTGTCCATGGGACCAGAGGCCCTTCTGGCACACAGGGTGGCAGACGGGTGGGCAGACAGCGTGACGGGGGGTGCTCCCAGCTGGAATGATTCAAGCCAATCTGGAAGAAAATAGACCTCCAGGCTGTGGGAAGCAGGTGTTGGGAGGAAGGGGCAAGACGGGGCCTTCACCTGCACCAGCCACGGTGGCCAGGGTGCCCCCTCCTGGGCAATCAACGAGGATGATGTGGAGAAGCACAGGCCCCCTCCCCTTCCTGTTGGCACCCACACCCAGAGCCCTCACGCTGCCCTCTCTGACGGAGCCCAGGGCCACGTGTGCACACCCCTGCTGGGGGTGAGTTGGAGGGGACATGGCAGGGAGATGGGAGATGGCACAGGAGGGACTGCCTCCTGGACAGAGACCAGGGGGCAGAGACCAGTGGGACCCAGGGACACTGGGCCCTGCCCTTTCTTCTTACTCCATGCCAGCCGGGCCCACTGCGCACTTCCTCATAAACCAACTGTCGCCTGCACGGGGCCGGGCGCCAGCGCATGCCGTCTGCTGAGTGCCGTTCATCTCCGCGCTTGCTCATTTCCACGGCGGCTGACAGGCACGCTCTGAGCGTCCCCAGGCTCTGAGCCAGGTGGCTGGGAGTGCCGTGTGACCCTGCCCTGGGGGAGGCCTCAGGCCAGAGACCTGCAAAGCCAGCACCCAACCAAGTCGCCTAGAGCTTTACTAACGCTGAGGCAGCAGGTGCCAGGTGGGTCTGGAGGGAACTTGGCAGCCGCTCAGTGGGGGTGGGGTGGCAGAGGCAGGCAGGGTTCAGATTGTGGAAGGCCTTCGAGGCCAGAGGAGGCAGTGACAGGCGAGTTCCAGAAGACCACTGAGATGGACGGCCATGTGTGTGGGTGCGTGTATTGTGTGTGTGTGTGTGGTTTGGGTGCGTGTGAACATGTGCTGTGTGTACGTGCACATGTGTTTCCCTATGTGTGTGTAGGGGGCGTGGGTATACATATATATGTGCACATATGTGTGTGGCGTGCACACGCGTATGTGCATGTCTGCACAAATGTGTGTGCGTGTGCATGTGTGTGTTGCCTGTCCCTAGAGGGAGAGGCAGGGAGCAGGCGATCTGGCTATGGCCCCTGGTTAGCCAGGTGTGACTTGAGGTGGTTCTGAAGGGGTGGGGGCTGCAGGGGTGGAGCAAAGAGGGGACACGAGACAGGAGAGCAACCCCCGGGGTGAGTTGGATGGTGGGTGGGAGTGCGTTCCCAGGATCTGGACCCCCCCATTTGCGGTGGGTGCTATTTGTCCAGCAGGGAGGCCTGGAGTCGGGGTCTGAGGTTAAGTTTTCAGGGATGATGAGTTTGAGATTTGGGCAGAGCCGTCCAGCCAGCCAGGGGAGGTCTGTCCGTCCTGGGCAGGAGTAGGGGCTGAGCACTGCATGGAGCAACCCTAGAGAATGTGGGGGGCTCTGGAACAGGAGTCTGTGCTCAGAGAGGAGGGGCTTGCAGCCCACCAAGGCGCTGAAATTGGCAGAGCAACCCCAGGCCATAGCCCAAGCCCGCTCCCTTCCAGCCAAGCCCTCCATGACCCAGGGACCTGACCTGGCCTTGCTGCTCCCTCATCTGCCCGCTGGGCCCGGCGCAACACTGAGCACCTGACCCATGGGGGCTGCCCTGCCCCACAGAAGGCAAGAGGCCCGGCGGCCCTGTCTGGGCTGGGGACTGTGGGAGGGTCTTGGGAGCAAAGCCCCGGGGAGGGGCCCCAGCAGGACCTCAGGTCCCCATGCTTGCTCCCACCCAAGGTGCACCCTGGCACCAGAGCTCCCTACGAGGCCTCAGCTGGGTGGTCTCTTGGGACGCTCTAAACAGATGGGCCATGCTGCCCACACCCTCCCCTGCCTGCAGGTCGCTACCCACCCTGGCCTGGGAAGACCAGCCCTGCCCGCTTCACCAGACTCCAGGAGCCACTGTGCCCGGGACAAGGCTGCATGTCCCACTCAGTGCCAATTTTCAGGGCACTAGGAGAAGGGACTAGCCTAGCCCTCGGGCCATGCCTGCCAGCACAGCCTGCATAGCCACCCACCCCTGCCTCTCCAGGCCTCCCAGGAGACAGAGCCACAGGTGACAGCTCAACCCTGGGGAGCTGCCACTGACCTTGGAGGGAGGAACGGAGGAGGGAGGAAGGAGGAAGGGAGGAGGGGGGGGAGAAGGGAGGAGGAAGGAAGTAGGAAGGGAGGAGGGAGGAAGGGAGGAGGGGAGGACAGGAGGATGGGAGGAGGGAGGAGGGAGGAAGGGAGGAGGGCAGGAGGGAGGAGGGAGGAACGAAGGAAGATGGGAGGAGGGAAGAGGAGGAAGAGGGAGGAAGGGAGGATGGGAGGAGGGAAGAGAGGAGGATGGGAGGAGAGAAGAGGGAGGAAGGAGGAAGGGAAGAGGGAGGAGGGAGAAGGGGAGGAGGGAGGGAAGAGGGAGGAGGGGAGGAGGGAGGGAAGAGGGAGGAGGGGAGGAGGGAGGGAAGAGGGAGGAGGGGAGGAGGGAGGAGGGGAGGAGGGAGGAGGGGAGGAGGGAGGGAAGAGGGAGGAAGGGAGGAGGGAGGAAGGGAAGAGAGGAGGATGGGAGGAGAGAAGAGGGAGGAAGGAGGAAGGGAAGAGGGAGGAGGGAGGAAGGGAGGAGGGAGGAGGGAGGAAGAGAGAAGGGAGAAGGGAGGAGGAGGAAGGGAAGAGGGAGGAGGGAGGAGGGGGGAGGAGGGAGGGAAGAGGGAGGATGGGAGGAAGGAGGGAAGAGGGAGGAGGGGAGGAGGGAGGAGGGGAGGAGGGAGGGAAGAGGGAGGGAGGGAAGAGGGAGGAAGGGAGGAGGGAGGAAGGGAGGAGGGAGGAGAGGCCCTCACTCTTTTCCTGGCCGGAGGGAGAGAGATGATGAAAGCCGAAGTCTTAGCAGCAAATTCAGCCCTATACTGGGCAGAGCAGGTGTCCCCATTTGAGCCCCGCAGGTGTGGGGCCACTCACTCCAGGCTGAGCTGAGCCTCCCGTCGCAGGGGCTCTGTACCCCAGCTGCCCACAGTTCATCATCTTCTCCACCCCAGCTGTATTCCACAGCCAGCAAAGGACCCTGAAAACCCAGTCTCCCCTCCTGGATTACAGCTGGCCAGGCGCGCTGTGGGCTCTGAGAGCCGTGTCACGCTGCACTCGGGCCCTGCTGGCCAGCAACTATTCCCACCTCTGTCCTCCCCAGGGACGCCATTGAGGCCCCCGGCCCCTTCCCCAGTCCCTGCAAAGAGAGGCCCCCAGGCCTGCTATCCCCACCTCACTAACACATGCCTCCAGCCTCTAGCCATTCCGAAGCTAAAACAGATTTGCTGGAGCCCTCTGACCACCCAGGGAGGTGTGAGAGCGCCATCAGCCCGGAGCCCAGGGACCCTGGGCATGAGCCTCACTCCCCTGTCCTCTCTAAGGAAACACCCCGGGCCCAGGTGCCCTCCCTGCAAGAGGCAGCACCCAGGCCCCCACCCACAGCCCCTGCCTGGCCTCTGGCCTGTTCACTGTCCCCAGGAGACAGGGGTTCCTGCAAGAAAGGTCCTCACCCCCGGGACCGTCTTCCACATGCTCTGCCTCATCCTGGTGAGCTCCACCCCTCCTCCCAGCAGAGCTCCTGGACTGCCCACTTCTCTGCAGCCCGGGCAGGACCGTCCAGGTCAGCGTACCTGCGTCCTGCTGCTGGCAAAGCCAGGTCCCTGCGCCCCGGTGTTCTGCCCGGCCTGCTGCCTGCTGAGGCTTGCAGGCCATGAACTTCTCAGAACAAATACCCCCGTGAAGCCAGCCATGGGCCACGAGGACACACTTCTAGGGGCCTGCCTTCCCGTGTGGGCTCAGGTCTCCCGGACAGCCTGGGCACAGCATGGGCGCCCGAGGACATACCCAACCCACAGCTGATTCTGCTCGGAGGTGGTTTCCACAGGGAGCCTCGGTTTCCAGGTGAAGCACATCATTAGTGCACTGGCACCAGGGAGTGGAGACACAACCGGCTCTCCCCACCTCTCGTGCGGCTGGCAGCCCGGGCAGCCTGGGGCTCCTCTACCGGCTGGGGGAAAGGGGGTTGTTGGAAGCCAGGCCCTTGCCACACTTGGCCCTTCCAGGACTGGAGGGTCCCACGGCCCAGCGTCCCGGCTTCCACAACTCAAAGAAAAGTCAAGGCCCCCGAGACCAGTGACGGAGCTTGTGCCGCCCGGACCTGGCAGCAGCTGCTCTGTCTACAGAGGCAGCATTTAATTTTGCTTTCCACAACGAGACTGCATTCTGGATACAGCTGTGGAGACAGATAAGGAACCTGTGCATGGGGGAAATACGCCCCTGCCAGAGCCCCCATGGGTGCCCAGGAGAGGAGGGGCCCCACGCAGCCACTGCACCTGCCAGAGCCTCCAGGGGTGCCTGGGAGAGGAAGGGCCCCACGCTGCCACTGCACAAGGAGCCGGGGCCACTTCCCCAGGTCGTAGACAGCTCTGAAGGTGAGTCCGTGTGTCCTGCCTCCTTCTAGAAAAGCCTCTGACCCGACTTCAGGCAGGGACTGACCCAGGGAAGGCGCAGTGCCCGCTGCACAGGCGCCCAGGCGAAGCCCCCACCAGCGCCTGGCACACCCAGCCACCTCTCTTGTTGCTCAGTAAGAAGCCGAAGGTGGAAGCTTCAAAGAGCTCGGTGCACATACATCAAACGCCACCCAGGGAGACCCGCCACGAAGCCGGACGCGTGATGCCTGCGCAGGAACCTCCTGCAACGTTGGTGACAGCAGCGCATCGAGTTTCCTGGGTGCCCGGGGAGACCGCACCGCTGCACCCTCGGAGCACGAGGCAGACACTCAAAGCCGGGCTCCAGAGGAAAAGTCAAAGGTTCAAAGGGACCAAGCAGCCAGCATCATCCAGGGCCCCGGCGTGGGCACGTCTGGGGAGGGAGTCAGTGGCTCTGAGGGAGCAGGCAGGGGCTCTGCCTAACCCAGGCACACAAAGGCACAAAGAAGCGGGGAGAGGCGGATGGCAATGCCGGATCTGATTTTCTCCCTTGTCGTTTTCTGTATTTTCCAAAGTATCTCCTCTGAGTGAGTCTTGCTTTCATGATCACGGAAAAAAGAAACATATAAGAGCCGCCAACATCAGAGCTGGCATAGAGTCAGAGGGAAAACGAAGATCTGAGTGCACTTTGAAGTCAGAAAGCCCCCAGGGAGGCTCCTATTGTGCGGACACACTGTTCCCACCTGTGCCAGCCTCAAGGCGCCGAGGCTGAGCCGCTCCAGCTCCAGCTCAGTGGGAATGGGGGCACACATACTCCAGCAGCCCTGAGCCCCAAGGACCACAGCCTCCCGCTGGAGCACTCCAGAGGACAGGATCACACCAGCCCGGATAGGCCTCAGCAGCCCCCCGCCAAGTAGGGTCGTGCTGCCAGTCTCATCCATATGGAGATGCCAGGGAGGGCCCACCAGCCCTCAGAGGCCAGGTGCACATGCGGTCAGCCCTACAAAACCTGCCTGCTCCCAGCACCACCACCCACACCACAGCACACTGGTCCTCCCCGGACACCTGAGCATGTACACAGCAGGGGCCAGGAGCTGAGCTGGGAGGGGAACAGTGGAAGGAGGACCCCCTTTTACCCCCCTTTACCCTCACTGGCTCAGTATTAGGGGACAGCCTGAAGAAGGCTCTCACCTCTGAGTTCAATAAGCTGCCCGATCCTCCCAGAGGGAAACACGGCCCCAACCTCAGGGACAGGACGGGGCAAGGGCAGGCACCTGAAGCCCAGCCATGGGCACTGGTGGGTCACAGGCAGGGAGGGTCCCCAGGTTCTTCCACCCAGTCCGTGTGTGCATTGGGAAGAGAAGGGGGCACCGCCACAGACCCCTCCCCACCTGACCGACAGGAAAGACCTCCAGGCACCTCCTAGGGGCAGCTCCTGTGACAGCCCCCCCCAGAGGGGGCAGCTGGGGACCCTCCCTGCTGTGGGAGGGCAGTGGTGTCCATTCATGCAAGCCTGCACAGCGGGCTCTGACCCTCCACCTCTGGCATCTGGCCCCAGGCACTGAGAGGCTCAGGGATCAGGAGTTGGGGCTCCCAGAGCCTGGAGGGTGCACTGTCCAGGCAGCTCAGACCCTCGACATGCCCAGCAGGGGCTCCCAGGCCCAGGGCGCTGAGTGTGGGAGCCGGGTGCACACTCCAGGCTGCGCCATGGGCCCGGCCACGTGCCCAGCAGTTATTTGCATTCTTCCCCACCCGTTAGCCCCGGGAGCTGGATCAAGCTGCTCTAAATGAAAGCCCGTTACCACGGATACACGAGAACTGGGGTAAGACAAATTGCACAGGGGATGGGGGTGCCGTCAGCCATGAGGGGCCAGCAGCACACGGAGCTGGCCCCAGTGCTGTCCCACGGCCCCCAACCTGGGCCCTCTGCTGTCCACCTGCCCCAGTTCCAGCCGGAGTGCTCAGTTCTTCACCCTCAAGCTGCACTCCCAAGCAGAGTCGACCCCCGTCCCCATCACCGCCCACGGCTTCAGGGCTGAGGGTGTGAGCCAGGAAGATGAGAGAGTCGCCAGCCAGGCGCCAGCCCCAGCATCCTGGGGTCCTCACCGCCTCATCTGCAGAGTCGGGCCTGGCCTCACTGTGGGTGGCCATGGCCATGAATCCCAGAGGAGGTAGCACAAAGCTGATGCCTCGTAAATGCGCGAGGTTCCATGCAAGCCTCCCTACCCGGGACCCCGAAACCCAATAGGCCAGGGCTGAGCCTGTCCTGGAGCAGGCCGGAGGCCCACACCACCTGGGGCACCTTGCCAACCACCGCCCTAATGTGCACAGGTAACTGAGCTCACATCAGTGGTGGCAGGCACCGACTCAAGGGGATGGGACACGATTCAGGCTCAACCAAGAAGGAGCCTCCCAGAAAGACCCCCAGGATGAGGGTAGGCCAGCACTCAGCACAAGACTGCCCTCCCGCAGCATCCACCAACCAGGCATGGGGTGGGGACAGTGACAAGTGGTAGGGACAGAGTCAGGGACTGTGATGAGGGGCACGGCCAGCAGCAGGAGGGGATGCTGCAGGAGTCCCCTGTCCTGGAACTGTTGCCCCAGGACCTGACACTGTTTCTGCACACAGGACTGCTGGCTCCTCCCCCCTCCAAGCTCCTCCCCCCTCCAAGCTCCTCCCCACTCCAGGCCCTGCCAGAGTTGGAAGCTCTCAGGGACTCTGGACACTCTGGAGGGAGGGGCGCAGCTTGCTCCCCTCCCCCATCCAGTCTCCCCTTTCCCTGGTAGTCCATTCCAGACAGCTGCTGAAAGCCAGGGCCCCAAGCCCGGCAGGGGCTGTGTGCAGCCACACAGGCGCAGTTCCATCCTCAGATGGCGGAGACCTGTCTGGGCACATCTGGAGAATGTGAGATTAACAAGCCGGAGCCACCTTTGTGAGGCACAGGCATGCACGGAGCATGAGCACACACACACACGCACTTGGGCACACACCACGTAGGCACAGGTGCAGACCCTTACGAGTGCAGGCAGATACACGCACACACGCAAGTGTTCACCACTGCCATGGTTCTCGCCTGGGAGCAGCTGCCCAGAGAGCAGCAAGGGCCCCCGGGGGGAGCAGAAGTGGCAGGTACTGATGTGCACACACAAACACACGCACACGCAGGGCAGCCAGCTGCAGGCCTGCTGCTCCAGGGCACCCCAGCAGAAGCTCAGGAGCTCAGGGAACCAGCTCCACGCCCCAAAGTCTCCACACTAGATCCCAGAGCTATCTGCCATATCGGGAGACCTTCGCCCTTCTGACAGTGACACCACCACCAAGAAGGAAGCATCGTGAGCTGCAGGGGCACCTCTCCCAGACCCCGCAGTGCAGCAGGTGGGCAGAGAGCGTCCCCCAAGAATGAACCCACCCCCTCTCTGCCCACACGAAGGAACACACACTGAGAGCTCTTGAATTGCACGCCGGGCTCCTCTGCACGTGGTGACCCCACCTGTCCTGGGGTGCTAGCAGAGCCCCCGTTCTCCCCAGGTGACATCACGGAACATCACGGTCACTGAACTGAACCCTGAATCATATTTTCCCTGGGCTCCAGGAAACAGAGACGCACTCCGCAGGAAAAGAACAATGTTCTCTGGCTTGGTGTGGGCAGCCAGGGCCTCACTCACCCACAGGCAGAATGTTGGCGCTCAAGAAAAGCCACCTGCTCTCCAGATCCAGACCTGGGTCCTCAGGCGGAAAAGCTGGGCCAGGAAAGGGGGCGGCTGTCGGGGGAGCCATCATGGAGGGACTGAGGACTGTCAGTGGGGACAGCAGTTGAAAGCTGGGACTGGCTGGGATCACCAGCTGGGGCCAGCCGTCCACAGGAGGCAGGAGGAGGCCTCTCTGAAGTCCCTCCACTCCCAGGGCCCTCGGTGTCCCTTGTCAGGGTGTAGCCTGGGCCAGCAGCTCATCACACACCTAGAGAGAGCAAGAAGGCCAGAGGGAGTCAGCAGGTAAGGTCTGTCCAGGCAGGTGCATAACTAGAGGGAGGGAGCACAGTGTGTGCCCAGCGACCCCTGCTGGCAGGCTCTGCATTGCAGCCCAGCTTCACTGCACCTTATAGGTAAATAGGCCACCAGAATGGGTGTAGGCCAGGGCAGTGAGGCTGGGTAGCTGCGTCTGAACAGTCAGGTGGGAAGGACCAAAGGGCAGGGGAGGAGAGCCACAGGACCCCTCCCTGAAACCTCAAGTCTCTGGGGGAGTCACAGAGGAAGCCAGAGAACCAGGGACCTGAGGCCACAGCTTCCTCAATGCTCCAGCTGTTTCTCTGTGCTGACACTTTCCCCACAGCTTGATGAAATTCAAAGGCAAAATGGGAGTCACTTTACAGAAACCAGCCAGTCTCCCCGGAGCACATCTGCAAAGCAAGAGGTGCCTGGGGGCCAGGCACGGTGGCTCACGCCTGTAATTCCAGCACTGTGGGAGGCTGAGGTGGGCAGATCACGAGGTCAGAAGATCGAGACCATCCTGGCTAACATGGTGAAACCCCGTCTCTACTAAAAATACCAAAAAAAATTAGCTGGGTGTGGTGGTGGGTGCCTGTAGTCCCTGCTACTCAGGAGGCTGAGGCAGGAGAATGGCGTGAACCCGGGAGGCGGAGCTTGCAGTGAGCCGAGATCACACCACTGCACTCCAGCCTGGGCAACAGAGCGAGACTCTGTCTCAAAAAAAAAAAAAAAAAAAAGAGGTGCCTGGGGTGTCTCTGAGCCCAGGCCCCCCAGCCCCTACTGCTGTGCTGCGTGCAGGAGGTACTTGCCAGCCCTCAGGGCACACTGGAGCCCCACGGACCCAAGGAGGAGCCCCAGGCATGGCAGGCAGCCCTTTCTCCTTTCTCCAGCCCTATGGTCTCACTGGTGTCACTCCTGGGGCCAGGGTCTCAGGCTCTTTCAGTCACCACTCAGCCCATGCAGTGAATCAAGGCCCCTTTGGTCTCCCTGGTAACATCTGCCAAGGGCAGCCCTGCTTGGCTGAGCTCCAGACCCCTAACTCTCACTGCTCCCCCAGAAGGGGCCCCAGGCTCCAAGTAGCCTCCATGTCCTGGCCCAGGGGTTCCGTCCCACTAGCCTCTGCTCAGCCTCCCTGCCCAGAACCTGCCTTTCCACCACACCATCTGCCAACTCTTCACTCTCAGGCCAGCTCCTTTCAGAGCCTTTCTGGCCACCTTTTCCTTGGTGCCCGCCCCTCAGGGAGATGAGTGTCCTCCCTGGGGAGGGGATTAACAGGGGCCAGGCGGGCCTGGATTCTTCCCTGCCTGCCCAGTACAGATGCACATCAGGAGCCCTGGGCCCTCAGACACCCAGAGCCAGGCTCTACCAGGTGGGAAGAACAGCCAGGGCTGGGAAGGCCAGGCTTCTGGCAACATGTCTGTCTCCCCGGGGCCCTAGAAGCAGCCCTGGCAGGTAGGATCCCCACCCTTGACCTTGCCTCCCTCCTCACACCCAATCCCCAGGAAGGAGGACTCCTCGGCCACCTGTCCCCTCACCCTGCACACCTCAGGCCCCGGCCCTCCAGCCTCTCCCACCCCCTCCAATCGGCACAGACCGGGACTTGGCTGGCCAGGCGCCTCTGGCAGCCCTGGCCCCAGAAGATGGCAGGGGGACAGCGTCAGGCCACCCACCCCAGGGCCCCCAAGACTCTCGGCTCGCTCTCGACCAGAGGCCTCCCTCCTCGCCCAAGCCTGGTGGTGCCCAGCCCTCTCTCCAGCGCCCCTCACCGCACTGCCCTGGCTCCAGGCTCACCCCCAGACATGGGGTCTCCCAGCCCAGGTTCCCTGAGGCGGCTGGAATGAGCAGTCCCTCAGTCGCAGGGCCCTGGAGGCTTGAGCTGATCCAGCCACCGTCCCGGCCGGCGACCAGCAGGTTCCTGAGCAGTTCCTGCGGCAGCGGGAGTGCAGGAGCTGTGCCCCAACACGTCTGCCAGTGCGAGGGCCGGGCGTGGGCTCCGCTGGGGCTGGCACAGTCCAACCTAATTAGGCAACAACGCCACGTCGGCTGCCGCAAGCCTAGGCGAGGCCACAGAGGACCATGAGGTCAGCCATTGGCGTAGGCCCCACAGCACGGCACCGGGCGAGCCAGAGTCCCCGCGAAGGACAGCCACACTCCATGCTTGCCCACCCAGTCCTGCCCTGAGAGCCACCGTGGCCCCAGAGTGGCACCCTTGCTTCCAGCCACACTGGTCTCTGCAGCTCCTGGAGACCTGGAAAGGGCCTACAGGTCAGAGGAGCACCAGCTGGTCTTGTCATGGGGCCATCCCCAGTGAGGCCTGTTGCTCCCCACCCTGGCCATGGGGTGCTGGCCGATCCCTAGGAGCCCAGACCCTGGCCTGAGAAGGGGACATTGCCGGTGCCAGGCCTTCTGCCTCTGCTCAGACCCTGGCCCTGCTGCCATGGGCAACTCTCACTGACATCACTCGGGGACAGGCTGGACCGCATCATGCTGGGGACAGAGTGGAGAGGTCCCTGGACCCTGTCCCCATTGAATCAGGAAGCACAGCCCAGGCCCAGGCCCAGCTCCAGGCCAAGTGCCCAGGGTGCAACGACCACACACAGACCAGCGGATCGTCCTCTAGGCAGGGACCTCTGCCTTCGAAGTCCTGGGAGGATGAAGTGGCACCCACTCAGCAGGCCCTGCAGCCCTAGGTTCCCAGCCTGTCAGCCCGCCGCTCTCACCCACGGGGAGAACCCAGGTACCTGTTCAGGGCCAGCGAGTCCAAGCCAGCTCCCACTTCTGGAGGGCTCCCACCCCCAGAGGGCTCACCGGCCGCTTCCGTTTCAACACCTGCGGTGCCCCCTCCCCCTGTGTCCCTTGGATCACGAGCTCCCAGCAGAGGTACTGGAGGCCCCCACAAGCCCCGGCCTGCTCCTCTGATATCCTCCCATCCTCCCTCCCACCTTCTGCGGCAGTGCCCAGGAAGTGGAGTGCCACACCCTTGGCTGGCATCCCCTGGCTCAGGAAGCCCCCTGAGGGCAGGTAGAAGTGGGAGCCTCAGCCTCTCCAGGAGGGATGTCTCAGAGGGGCACCCTCTCCCTCCTGGTCTGAGGCCCCGCTGGCCACCCAGCCCACGACAGAGTCCACTCTTGGGAGAGAGAGACTGAGGCCCAGAGAGGGCAGGACCCTATCCCGGAGAAACCACCAGCAGGGGCGGCTGAACTGGGGCCGGTCCAGCTGCCCTCAGCACCTGACTCCTCCCAGACCTGCTGCACCAGGCCCCCACGAGAGACCCAGAGGGTGAGGAGACAGCCCAGCTGCCCTCCTGGCCCCAGGGCACCCCACTGCAGCCCACTGCCCAGCTCAATGCCCCCAGAAGCTCCACCCGGTGGGCCCCTCGCCACCAGCACCTGCTGTCACACAGAGACCACCTCCTGCTACATCCCTGCTACCCTGACTTCCGTCTCCAGGCTGAGTGTGGGTCCCAAGCATGGAGACCCCTGGCCAAGATGTCCTGGGCATAGGAGGCAGGCCAGACCCATGCCAGTGAGCCTACGGCTGGGCCTCTGCCAGGTGCCACTGGCTGCCCACAGTCCTCCGCACTCTTCCAGCCCGAGGCCCCTCTGTGAGGCCCTGCTCCAACCCCTGGACTTAGCAAACGCAGGGAACACAGAGCTAAGGCCCTGGAGAATCCACAGGCCCCAGCAAGCTCAGCCGCTGCCCCCAAGCCGGTGGGGCTGCTAGAGCCCGCCTGTCTATGCCCACCTGCCGGCCTGGCCGCACATGGAGACAAAGCACCCAGCAGGCCCGACCCCACAACCGTGTCAGGAAGTGTGGGGCTGAGGCCAGGCCCCTCCATGCTCACAGCGGGCAGGAATGCCAGCCTGCACATCTGTGCAGGGGCCGGCTTCATGGAGGGAGCGGAGCCCGCCTGGCTCGCCAGCGCTCTGGAGACGGAGGGAGCGGTGTTTGACAAGGAAGGGAAGACCACGAAGGGCCAGCCCTAGGTCAGCGTGGGGGCATCGGGCCGAGCTCGCGTGTGTAGGCCGGGGACTCAGCCACTCTGACCCAGAGGGAAAGGCCCCCAGGACCCCACGGGGACTCAGGAGGATGCTCCTGGCTGCCCGGAATCAGGGACTTTAGGAGCCCATGGGGTGGGGGACACCCCGGAGCCCCACTCAGTGTTAGAAGCAAGAAGAGAAAGCCTAGTGGCGGGTGGAGAAAGTAACGATCAGAACGGGGTGCTCGGCCAAACACCAGGCCATAGACACACCAGAGTGTGGCCCACGGAACCCTGGGGTCCTCAGAACCTTCCAGGATCCTGCAAGGTCTAAGCTGTTTTTAGATAAAGGAGGTGTCCCTTCCCCGCGCTGACATCTGCACAGATGGTGAAAGGCTCTGATGGGTGACACCCTGGGCCTCGGCTCAAATACAGTGTCCTTCACCAGTGCATGCTCAGAACTAAAGCAGAGAAGAGGCCGTTTCCCTAAGAAGGTCTTTGTTGAAGCAGTACAAATGATGAACTGTACCGAAGCTCAGTTCCATGCAGGGAGGTGGGGAGAACAGAAAGCTGCCATAGCAAAGGGCGTTTTCCTGGGAGGAGGCTCTCGAGCGACGGGGACTCCAGCTGAACTAGCCAGCGGACCTGCTATATAGTGGGGAGCAGGATTTTCCTGGAAAGACAACTGACAAACTACGGCGCTGCTGGCTGTGTGCTGTGCAGGTGTTTCCTCAAAAATGCATGAAGCCAGGCCCAGCGCAGTGGCTCACTCCTGTCATCCCAGAACTTTGGGAGGCTGAGGCAGGCGGATTGCTCGACTGAGGAGTTTGAGACCAGCCTGAGTAACATGGTGAAACTCCATTTCTACAAAAAAAAAAAAAAAAAAGCACCAAAATTAGCCAGGCGTGCTGGTGCGTGCCTGTAATCCAGGCTACTTGGGGGTCTGAGGCAGGAGAATCACTTGAGCACAGAAGGCAAAGATTGCAGTCAGCCAATATCATGTATGTGTGTATATATGTGTGTGTATATGTGTGTATGTGTCTATATATGTGTGTGTTACATATGTGTGTATATATGTGTATGTGTGTATATGTGTATGTAAATGTGTGTGTGTGCATGTGCCCAATGAAATACTATTCAGCCTTTTTTTTTTTTTTTTTTTGAGATGGAGTCTCACGCTCTGTCACCCAGGCTGGAGTGCAGTGGTGTGATCTCAGCTCACTGCAACCTCTGCTTCCTGGGTTCAAGTGATTCTCCTGCCTCAGCCTCCTGAGTAGCTGAGATTACAGGTGCCCACCACCACGCACGGCTAATTTTGTGGTTTTTGTTTTTGTTTTTGTTTTGAGATGGAGTCTTGCTCTGTCGCTCAGGCTGGAGGGCAGTGGCACAATCTCGGCTCACTGCAAGCTCCGCTTCCCGAGTTCACGCCATTCTCCTGCCTCAGCTTCCCAAGTAGCCGGCACTACAGGCGCCCACCACCACGCCCGGCTAATTTTTTGTATTTTTAGTAGAGACAGGGTTTCACTGTGTTAGCCAGGATGGTCTGGATCTCCTGACCTCATGATCCGCCTGCCTTGGCCTCCCAAAGTGCTGGGATTACAGGCGTAGACCACCGCGCCCAGCCTAATTTTGTGTATTTTTAGTAGCGATAAGGTTTCGCCATGTTGGGCAGGCTGGTCTCAAATTCCTGACCTCAAGTGATCTGGCTGCCTCGGCCTCCCAAAGTGCTGGGATTACAGCCGTGAGCCACTGCACCCGGCCTCAGCCTTTAAAAAGGAAGAAATTCTGACCAGGCGCAGTGGCTTATGCCTGTAATCCCAGCACTTTGGGAGGCCGAGACGGGCGGATCACGAGGTCAGGAGATTGAGACCATCCTGGCTAACACGGTGAAACCCCGTCTCTACTAAAAATACAAAAAACTAGCCCGGCGTGGTGTCGGGCGCCTGTAGTCCCAGCTACTCGGGAGGCTGAGGCAGAAGAATGCTGTGAACCCGGGAGATGGAGCTTGCAGTGAGCCGAGACCGCACCACTGCACTCCAGCCTGGGCGACAAAGCGAGACTCCATCTCAAAAAATAAATAAATAAGTAAAAGGAGAAATTCTGTCATTTTCAACAACATGGATGGAACTGGAGAACATCACGCTAAGTGACATAAGCCAAACCACAGAAGACAAAGACCACGTTCCACTTACGGGTAGAAGCTAAAACTGAGCTCATAGAAGCAGAGTAGAAAGCTGGTCCCTAGAGGCCAGGGTTTGGGGAATGGAGAGATGATGGCCAAAGAGTGTCAGGCCTCAGTTAGACAGGAAGGGTATGTTTTGTGGTTTGGGGGGATTTTTTAGTTCCATTGTGCAGCATGGTGAATATAATGAATAATAGAGTTTTGTGCATTTCAAAACTGCTAAGACTACATGTCAAATGTTCTCACCACAAAAGATGTTAAAAATCTGAGGTGGGCCGGGCGCGGTGGCTCAAGCCTGTAATCCCAGCACTTTGGGAGGCCGAGACGGGCAGATCTCGAGGTCAGGAGATCGAGACCATCCTGGCTAACACAGTGAAACCCTGTCTCTACTAAAAAATACAAAAAACTAGCCGGGCAAGGTGGTGGGCGCCTGTAGTCCCAGCTACGTGGGAGGCTGAGGCAGGAGAATGGCGTGAACCTGGGAGGCGGAGCTTGCAGTGAGCTGAGATCCGGCCACTGCACTCCAGCCTGGGCGAAAGAGCGAGACTCCGTCTCAAAAAAAAAGAATAAAAAAAAATATATATATATCTGAGGTGATGGTTATCTTAATTAGCTTGATTTAAACTGAAATGATTGTATTTAAAAATCACACCATCACTATCTACCTCATAAATATATACAACTATAATCTGTCAAATATATACTTTTAAAAATGAAATTTAAAAATAAACAGGCCGGGCACAGAGGCTCATGCTGGGGGGCCAGGATGGGAGCACCACTTGAAGACAGGGTTTGAGGTTGAAATCATCTCTGTAAACTTTATACAATTACTCAGGGGAGAAGGGAGGGGGAGAATGGAAAATGAACCAAGCTGGCGGTGCAGGCAGCGTCACGACGAGGTGGGCTTGCTCTCTGACCTGTCCTCATAACTGTCGCTGCCTACTGCCCCAGAATCATGCAGACCCTGTCCCAAGATCACAGTTCCCCTAACTACCGTAGAGAGAACAACTTAAACATTGTACAAGGTTGTTTTCCATCTGAGATACTCTTTCAGGTCCTGCGTAACAGTAAAATTACGGATACCAGCTGGTCGGAAGGACCTCACAGGAGCTGACTCACCAGCAAATGCATTTTCCACCTCCTGATTTCATCCCTCTTACCCCAACCAGTCAATGACCCCAGTTTCTCCAGCCCCTCACCCTCCATGATCCCCTTTAAAGCCCCAGCCCAGAACTCCAGGGGAGGTGGATTTGAGGGTCTCCTCCCATCTCCTTGCTTGGCACCTGCAATCATTAAACTTTCTCTGCTGCAAACCCTGCTGTCTCCGTGTATTGGTTGGTTACTGTGCAGAGGGCACACCAATCTAGTGGCCTTAGAACAAGAACAACCGGGACAATATAGCAAGATCCCATCTCTTTAAAAAAAATAGCTGGGTGTGGGGGAGTGTGCCTGTGGTCCCAGCTACTCAGGAAGCTGAAGCAGGAGGACCGTTTCAACCCAGGAGTTCAAGGTTACGTTGAGCTGTGATGGTGCCACTGCCTTTCAGCCTGGGGGAGAGAGCAAGACCTTGTCTCTAAAACAAACAAACAAACAAAAAAACAAATAAAACCCTTTCCAAAACAACACAAAACGAAACAGCAAATTGCAGGATCTGTTGTCAATAATAAAATTCAAGTGTAAGTAAAAATCAGCATTTTGGAAAATTTGTATTCATCACTGTGAGTCAGCTTCCAAATATTTAAAAGTTTTTATCATGAGATCGGGGTGATAGTAATGTGATTTTGGGGTAATATTTAATAAAATATGTCAAGATTTGAAAAATCTGCATAACTCAGTAAACCAATATATTTCAAATTATTAATACCAAAACATGGTCTTCCAAAATTATGCATAGGCAAATTCTCACTCAAAGTGAAAACCAGGGCCAGGTGCAGTGGCTCATGCCTGTAATCCCAACACTTTAGGAGGCCAAGGTGGGAGGATCGCTTGAGGCCAGGAGTTTGAGGCTACAATGAGCTACAATGGTGCCACTGCACTCCAGCCTGAGCAACAGAGCAAGACCCTGTCTCAAAACATAACAAAAACAAAAAAAAACAAAGTAAAAACAGACCCACAGATGATAATGTTAACAATACAAAAAGTCCATTGGCACAGTTTCAGATTCTGTTATCCCAACAACCTGTAAGAAACTCTACCATTCATCGGCTGGGCGCGGTGGCTCACGCCTGTAATCCCAGCACTTCAGGAGGCTGAGGCGGGTGGATCACAAGGTCAGGAGATCAAGACCATCCTGGCTAACACGGTGAAACTCCGTCTCTACTAAAAATACAAAAAAAATTAGCCAGGCATGGTGGTGGGCGCCTGTAGTCCCAGCTACTCGGGAGGCTGAGGCAGGAGAATGGCATGAACCCGGGAGGCGGAGCTTGCAGTGAGCCGAGATTGTGCCACTGCACTCTAGCCTGGACAATAAAGCGAGACTCCATCTCAAAAAAAAAAAAAAAAAAATAGAAACTCTGCCATTCATCCAGTCCAGGTGCACCATCAGAGAAGAGTGTCCATGATTACCTGAAAAGATGGCTCAGCCCTGTGAGGTCAGATCTCTTCACCGATTTCAACCAAAACACACTGCAACAGATGCCACATGGATACAAACATTCAAGAGACTGCAAAACTCCAAAACCATGTCCCTCTTCTCACTGATTTTTTTGTTTTGAAAAGTATTTTCATAAAATGTTAACATGTTATTTCTATTAACATGTCATTAGTTTATGGGTTTTTTGGGTTGGTTGGTTGGTTTGTTTTTTGAGATGGAGTCTCTGTCGCCCAGGCTGGAGTGCAGGGGCGTGATCTTGGCTCACTGCAAGCTCCGCCTCCCGGATTCACGCCATTCTCCTGCCTCAGCTTCCCAAGTAGCTAAGATTACAGGCACCTGCCACCACGCCCGGCTAATTTTTGTATTTTTAGTAGAGACAGGGTTTCCATGTTGGCCAGGATGGTCTCAAACTCCAGGCCTCAGGTGATCCTCCTGCCTCAGCCTTCCAAAGTGCTGGGATTACAGGCCTGAGCCACTGTATCCAGCCTTTTTTTTCTTTTTTTTTTTTGAGATGAAGTCTTGCTTTGTTGCCCAGGCTGGAGTGTAGTGGCATGATCTCGGCTCACTGCAGCCTCTGCTTCCCAGGTTCAAGCAATTCTCCTGCCTCAGCTTCCTGAGTGGCTGAGATTACAGGCATGCGCCACCACGCCCAGCTCATTTTTGTATTTTTAGTAGAGACAGGGTTTCACCATGTTGGCCAGGCTGGTCTCAAACTCCTGGCCTCAGGTGATCCTCCTGCTTCAACCTCCCAAAGTGCTGGCATTAGAGGTGTGAACCACCATGCCTGGCCTGTTGTTATTTTCAATAAGACTTCATGAAAAAAATATTTTTAGATGATCACTTTGAATTTCTATCATGGAAAAATATCAAATGATGTAACTAGTGATGTGCTGGTCAAGGTTTAACAGCAGCCCTCTCTGCTGCTTTCCGCGGTGTAAACATTCCACGCGAGCCACAGAGTACAGAGTGGGGAAGAGATGGACAGTATCGTACGGCATTTCCACTAGACAGACACACACAGACTGCACCCAGGTAGCAGTGTGGATCACAGTAAGCTACAAATAATTAAGAAGCTATACATTTTGAGTGTTTATTTCCTTTGCTTTTTATAGTATTTCTGTGTTTTACACAATTTAATTAGTTTAATTTTATTTGAATAATGGTTGTGTCCAACAACCAGCTGATGAGATTACTGGAGATGCTACTGTGGGCTCTGGTGAGCAGGTGCAAGCCTGCTTCAGCACACACTGGAGACAGCACCCCAAAACCAAAGCTCCTTGGGTTTCTCAACAGCTGCTAACAGTGTTGGGGCCAGATGCAGCGGCTCACACCTGTAATCCCAGTACTTTGGGAGGCCAAGGAGGGTGGATCATCTGATGTCAGGAGTTCGAGACCAGCCTGGCCAACATGGTGAAACCCCGTCTCTACTAAAAATACAAAAATTAGCCGGGCGTGGTGGCGCATGCCTGTAATCTCAGCTACTCAGGAAGCTGAGGCAGAAGAATCGATTGAACCCAGGAGGCAGAAGCTGCAGTGAGCCAAGATCGCGCCACTGCACTCCAGCCTGGGCGACAGAGTCAGACTCTGTCTCAAAAAAAAAAAAAAAGTGTAAAGGGGTCCCGAGGCCAAAACATTTGCACCCCACTAATAGTGATTAAAATACTCGCACCAGAACAACACACTGCATTCTGGAAAACACAAAAAACAAGAGATACACACTCAGTGCTCCTCAGATGGAGTCCCAAGGGGGAAGCGATACTGATGGGGGTAAAAGCAATGAATGCACCAAGCAATCACTCCACTCTCCAGTCGAGAGAGGAGCGGCTCCCACAGCCCTCCAGGCCTGAGGCCTGAAGAAGAGATTCTTCAAAACGGGGGGTCTCTGGGCCAGAGGTCAGCTTGAAGCCTGCCCTTAAACTCTTCCTCTCTGTGACTCAGTTTTCTCATCTGTAAAGCGGGGTGCAAAGAGGGTGCCCCAGCCCTGGGGTCCTGAGAAGCTGGGCCTGGCAGGCAGACTTGAGGCCCTTCCTGTGGTCCAGCTCTAGGACTCCCGGGACTCAGGGCTCTTTCTGCAGCCCCCACCGGGACATAACCGTTCAGCCCCACATCCCACTGCAGATCTGCAGCCCCGCCCCTGCCTGCACCCCACCCCCTCCCCTCGCCAGCATCACTGGGCCCCAGGCAGCCCCGCGCCTGCCTCTCGCAGGAGCTAGAAGCTTCCAGACCTGCACTTAGGGAGCTTTGTCCTGAAATCACGGGACGGGGGAGCTGAAAGTGGAATCGAGCAGCAGGAGGAGGGACAAGAGGTGGGCGCTGCCTGGATGCCCCCCAGACACTGGTTCCTTCGGGATCCAAGTCTTGGGGAGGAGGTGGAGTCAGCTGAGAGGGATGTGAGGTAGGGGCTGGGGTGGGGGCCTGAGTCCTTAACTCAGCACTGATGAGCTCCCGACCAATAACCAGAGATGGAGGGAGAGGGGAGGCAGGTTATGGCCGCTGTGCCCGCCCCCACCCTCATAGCTGCACCCGGGCTACTGGGGGGGCAGCACAGGAGGAGGTAGTGGGGGGAGGACACAAAGGGGCTGGGTCAGGGGGGGACCTGGCCTGCTGTGCTTGAGCTTTGAGCTGGCAAGAGCCATCTGGGGGCGGCAGGTACAGTGGTTCTGAGGCAGGAAGTGCCTGGCTGGCCCCAGCCCAGGGCTGGCTTCAGGGTCCCAGTCCAGCTTCCACAGACAGCTTCAGATGAATCCCCCGAGGATCAATATGGTGGAGCCCACAGAAGAAGGATGAATGGCCCCCAAGTCTCCAGAGCCCCACGTCACCACCCCCACCAGAGCCAGCGACACCTCCTCAAAGCTGGCCCCCCGGCCTGTGGATGCCAGGGTCAGGCACGGGGATCCCTGCATTGAGCTCTGGGCAAGGAGAGCCAGCGGGGTGGTGGCGTGGTGGGGTGGTAGGGCTGGAGAGCCCCGGGCCCCCTGCCTGCTCCCCTTCCTCCCTCACCGGCCTCACATCCCCAGGAGAGACCCTGCACCCCAGGGAGGCAGTGGGTGGGGCCCAGTGCCAGCTATGACCCCGGGGTCCCTCCTTCTAGCACGTGGTGGGGCAGAACAACCAGAGCCCTGCCCCTCCACTGAGACGCCCAGAGCTCACTGCAGGAGCCCCCATGCCTGACCCTGGCATCCAGACCCGGGAGCCAGCTTTGAAAACTAAAACATCCCCACTCCTCTCTCCCTCAGTCTAACTGAAGGTGCCCAGAGGAATGCTGGACGCTGTTACTGTCGGCAGTTGCTCATCGGTGTGAATCAGTTCTGTGCAGTTTCCAAAAAACAAAATTCAGAAACCAACTAGCTATGGGGCTGAAGACACAGCAACGTGGGCTTTGCCTGGAATTCTCGGGGGGCACCTGCCGTGAGGGGTATCTGCCTCACACCAGTCACACATCTTCACTGCGGTGGCTCCGCAACTCCTGCAGGTTCCTGAGCACCTGTGTGTTCAAGTTTTGGGGCAGGACACAGGGATGCCCAGGGCCCAGCCTCTTCTCACCAGAGTCTAAACGCCTGCAAAGCCCTGAGCTGGAGGACCGGGGCAGGCCCCGGAGGGCACCCTACACACATGCCATCCTGAGTCCTCTCGTAACTCAGAAGGCAGGGGCCTCTATTCCCCCACTTGATAGGTGAGGAAGCTGAGGCCAGGGAAGGCCAGGAGCTGCTCAAGGTCACACCTCAGCGCAGAGGCTGCAGCCCCTGCCTGTCCCCTCTTCCCAGGGCTGCCTGGCTCCTGGCCCCAACTCTGCATTAGGGAAGGCTGCGTGGGGAAGGTGGCACCTCAGGAGGTGGCTCCAGGGTGCCCTCCAGCCAGCACACAGCCCCTCACCGGCTGGCCACATCCAGCACAGCCCAGGCTATGCAGTATTTGCAAGACAGGGCCGGACTCTCCACGGCCCATCCAGATGCCCGCATCCAGAGTGGACGCCACTCCAGCTTGGGCCTCCCTCGTGGGTCCTCTCTGGCCTTGCCTAGGCCCATAGGTCCTGGGCTCACTCTCCTGGGCACCCAACCCTGTGTGGTCCCAGATTCACCAGCCCCCCTCCCTCCAGCCTCACGGAGGAGGCTGGAAGGCTGGCCAGGGCCCACCCTTAGCGCCCCCCAACCCAACACCCCCAGCCTCCACATGCCGGAAAAGGCCATGCCTCTCACATGGACACAGCCCTCCCTCACTCTTACCAGTGCAGTCTCTTCCTCCAGGAAGTCTTCCCAGACCTCCTCTTTTGGGTGCCCTTGGTTTCCAGCCCCCAGCTATCAGCCAGTTCAGCCCAGATGACAGCTGCACACCAGGACCCTTCATTTCCTGTCAGCAAGGTCACGGTGCCCAGCATCCCTCCCCAAGCCCAGCGACAGGTAGACTGGGACACAGGTGTGGGCAGACTGACCTGGGATTCACCCTGTGCCTGCCTTGGACCAGGCATGGCCTCTCTGGCCATCGGTTTCTCAGCTCTGCCACAGGCTCATGCCCCTCTCTCCACAGATGCTGCCCCATTTCTCATTTCCTGTCCCAGCTCCCTCAAAGTTCTAAGAGCAGCCCAGGCCCCAGAGCCCCAGGGCCCCCCCAGGCTGGCTCTGCTCTGTCAGACCCACAGTTCTGCCAGGAATTCGTTCCTGCTGGTCCCCGGCCAGCACAGGGACACAAGGAGAGCCCCCGACCACCTATCCGAGCCCCAAAATCGCCCAACATCACTTCCCAGGCCAGCCCATGCCCAGACCAACCCTCTGCACTCTGGCCCCGTCCTAACCTCACCTGCTAAACCCCGGCCCAGGCACTGTTTCCCGCGGAGGCTCCAGGAGGCCTTCATCCACCAGCATTTCCTGCCTCTGCCTGCTGGGCCCTGCCCTCCCTATCTTGGCTCCGGGGCCTCTGCCTGACTGTGCCCACCCAGGGCTCACTTCCCCTCCCTGGGCCCAGTGCTGCCCGCCGCCCACCCTCCTCAGCTCACACTCTGCAGGCACCTCCAGGGCCCGGGTCTGCCACAGCCGGCTGGAGTGCGGCTCCAGGGCCCGGGTCTGCCACAGCCGGGTGGAGCGCGGCTCCAGGGCCTCCAGCCAGGAGGACGAACCTGTTCTGGTTTGTGGCTGGTGCTGAGAGGGGCTTCCCGAGGGCCGCACCCTAACGGTCCTGTACCTGTACTCAGGGCCAGTATGTGGGTGGCCCTTCCTCAATCCCCAAACCGATTTATAGCTAAAGAGAAGGGAGGGGACACGGCCACACCCCTGAAGTCAGAACTGCCACCCTGGGCAGGAGGCACTCCCCTCAAGCAGCACCAGTGCCCACCCCTGCTCTACGCTCCAGGCACTTGCCCACCCAGGGAACCCGACCTGCTGCGTCCAGCTCCTGGGCCCACCCTGCCCTCCTCCGGGTCCTGAGTGGCTGCTGGGTGCCAGGCAGCATCCCAGGCACAGCAGTCCCCCGTTCTGGTGCAGCCCACACCCCACCACAGAGGGCACAGGGGGCAGCACTTGCTGGGCTGCCCACCACACTGGGTGTTGGGGAGGAAATGGGGATACAAACGGTGGGGCTGCGCCCCGAGCTCCCTCTCCTCCCCAGCCTCCGAGCTCCCCAGAGGACTGGAACTGGGTTCAGTGGAGCAGCACAGGGCCTCCAGAGGAAGGATGTCGGATTGGACGACACACCTGCAGCTGCTGGGCAGAAGTGGGTGAGTGTGACGGGCAACGCTGAGAGCCCTGCTCCGGCGCAAGCTTGGTCTGGGAGCTTGCTGGAAACACAGAACTGGACCTCGGCCCAGGCCCATCCACCCAGACCTGCACCGTGACCAGACACCAGACGATGTGTGCACTGGGCAAGAGTGAAGTCGGCTCTTAATAAACACCAGTTGATTATTACTCAGTCCCATTCCACACACCAGAAGATGGAAGCCCAGGGGAGCTCAGATGGAATGGGTGTGAGAGCCCCCCGTAAACAGCAGGGCTGGCGGAGGGCACAGTGGGCTTCGGTCAGAGGCCAGCCAGGAAGCACTCCTGTGCAGTGTCCCCAGTAGCCTGGTTTCGAAGCTGGGCGGTATATAGGCTGAGTGGCAAGAGATGGTGAGGTATGTCGGGGCTTATCGATTCAAGAACAGGCTCCTCTAGAAGGATAGAAAGCACCGCCAATAGGAATAACGCTCGGTTTAAAGGCTGTGGTGATCCCCTGCTGGGGCCTGGCACGTGGCTGACAAGAAACTCAAGACCGGGGGTAGGCCCTGTTGGCCACTTCTGCCCAATGCCTGTGGTTGCTCTCCCTAAAATCCACAGCCTTGGCCGGGCGCGGTGGCTCACGCCTGTAATCCCAGCACTTTGGGAGGCTGAGGGAGGCAGATCACAAGGTCAGGAGATCGAGACCCTCCTGGCTAACATGATGAAACCCCGTCTCTACTAAAAATACAAAAAATTAGGCAGGCGTAGTGGCGGATGCCTGTAGTCTCAGCTACTCGGGAGACTAAGGCACGAGAATGGCATGAACCCGAGGCGGAGCTTGCAGTGAGCCGAGATCGCGCCACTGCACTCCAGCCTGGGTGACAGAGCAAGACTCCATCTCAAAAAAAAAAAAAAAAAAAAAATCCAGTCAACAGCCTCTGCCTTCCTGTCCTCAATCCCCGAAGCAGAGAGGGACAGGGTTTGTGAAAAGTCCCGAGAGCTCAAGAGGGGGCTGCCACAGGGAGACAAGGGCACCAAGCGGCAAACGCCCCCTCCCCTGGCAGGACCCCCCCATGCCCCACCCCAGAACCCTGGAACCCGCCAGAGCTCCCTGGTTGCCTGGTCAGCCAGGACATGGAGACATGACTCCCGCCCCACCTCCGAGACCCCTCCAGGCGCTTCCTTTCCTCCGCCGTTTCGGGCAGATGGTCACTCCACTTGGCGGGTGGTTCTGATCTAGATTCGATTGTCTTTGGGGCAAAACTCCCCACCTAATGCCGTGTAACTCTACAGGAGAGCCCGGTGGAGAGCAGATGGGCCGACACTGCCACCTGCTGGCCATCCCAGGATAGGACCCCCAAATTCATGTCATTCTCATGAAGGACCCTCGGGGTTCCAGAGGCCTTCGAAGCCCTAGTGAGTGAGGAAATTGAGGGTCGCGGGTCCATTACAAGACCCAGCCAAGGCCTAGAGCCAAGGCTTGAACCCTGGAGGACCCCCAAACCCCACCTGCCCAGGAACAGCAGACACTGGGACACTGTTTCAGGTCCTGCCCAGGCCCCTCCCACTGTGAGGCTGGGATTTGTCGCCCAGGGAGCAGGTGAGAAGAGTGGGGAAAGCAGTCCTGAGCCTGGGCGGCGGTAGGGGATGCCTCCCAGAGCAGGCCATCAGTCAGGGGCCCATCCTAGAACCCAGCGTGAATCCAAAGGAGCCAAAGCCTCCTCCTCAGAATCAGACTTGGAGCTGTGAACCCAGGGGCCAGAGCAGTTCTGGGCCAGGAAGGGGAGCTTCGTCTCAAACTGTTATCTAAGCATTGACCAGAACACACGATCACCTCAGCGGTTCCATGTGGGCGATGCCGGGCTGCCTGGTCCACGGATGAGGGGTTCAGCTCAAGGTGCCCAACCCAACCAGAGGGCAGCCTCTGTGTCCAGGAGACACGTGTGCACCCGCGGGGTGAGAACGCCAAAGGGGTGCAGGTGGGGGTAGGTTCAGTAGCCAGAGGGCCTGCGGGGCCACCCAGGCCATGCCCTTTCCTGTAAGAGCGGCCATTCCTGCAGGGTGGGGCTCTGGCTTTGTGACTGGGCTGTGCCAGTCTGGGTATGATCCCACAGCTGAGCCCCTGTAGATGCAGGTGAGGCAAGGAACCCCACGCCCTCCCCACTGAGGTCAGCGGGGCGCAGACGCCCCCTTGTCGGTGCCCTGCCTTCCTCCTGCAATCCTGCAGGACTCTCCAGGGCCAAGTGCTGCCTTTGGGGCCAAAAAGACAGCGCCTTCTCCTTCGCCTGCCCTGCGGCCATTCAGAGACATGCAGGGCACCTCCTGCTCTGCCTGGCCAGGTGGCCCCAGAAGCACAGGCCGCAGACACCGCGGGGGACCTGCGTGGGCCTCCAGTTCCCGCCCCAGCCCTTCCCATCCCCAGTTCAGGGCAGGTCCAGCTGTGGCCAGCGGTTGGGGAAGGCTCTGTCCCCTCCAGGTGTGCAGCCTTGGCCAGTGCTTCAGGCCTCCCTCCGCTCCTGCCCTGTGAGCAGAGGGGTCGGGGCGCCTGCGATGTGGTTCCCCAGAGCACCAGCGGGGTTCAGGCCAAGCAGGGTGGAGGGTAGAGGGCCACCTTCCGCCCGTCCTGGAACCACGCGGCGGCCTCCCGGTTGCCCCCCACCCGCCAGGCCCTGCCTCCCATGGGCACCAGTGGGGAGTCCACACCAAGCCGGCCATGTGCTTTTCGCGCGGGATTACTGGGGAAGCCGGCTGCTCGGTACCTGGAAGGTCCCGGGTCTCGCCTCGTGCCCCTCTGGCCCCCAAACCCACCGGCGCCCCGGAACAAGCCAACCGGTGCTGAGAGCCCGCGCAGCTCAGAGGGCGAGAGGGCGGGACAGCCGCGGGGGCGCTGGGAGCTCGGCTTCCCGGAGAGCCAAGCGCAGGCCTCCGTCTCCCCAGCCGCAAATGGGCCCGCAGCGTCTCCACCCCGCAGCGCTGTCCCCAGTGGGAGGGCGGCCCGTGGACGTGCAGGGAGCACGGCGGGGGCCCGAGGCAACGCAGGACCCTGGGGGCGCCGCACCCCGCGGCCTCGCCAGCGCCTGTCGCCCGCGCGCCCCGCCCCCACGCCGGCTCCTGGGCTCCGCCCCGTTCTGCGCCTCCGACTCCCCGTGCTGCCCCGCTCCGCGCCGCGCTGGTTCGGACTCCAGCCCCACTTCCGCCCAGGCCCTGGCCCCACCTCCAGCCCCGGTCCGGCCCCGCCCCCGCACCGTGACGCAAAGGTCTGCGCCGTACGCCGAGCCACGTCGTGCTGTCATTAGGTCTCGCCCGCGTGGCTGTGGGCGTGGCCAGCGTGGCTTTTCGGGACCACCTGAACTCGCGGCCATGGCCCCGGCCGCCGCCAGCCCCCCGGAGGTGATCCGCGCGGCGCAGAAGGACGAGTACTACCGCGGTGGGCTGCGGAGCGCGGCGGGTGGCGCCCTGCACAGCCTGGCGGGTGAGGGCCGGGCGCGGCCGGATGTCCTCGCAAGCGGCCTAGGGGGCGTTGCCCCTCATGGAGGCGGGGTGTCTACCGTGTGTGGTCACCGTCGCCTGGGCCCGTCCCGCAAGCCGGGACCCGGCAGTCTCCTTCGCCTGCCCTGCGGTCATTCAGAGATGTGCGGGGCACCTCCTGCCCTGCCTGGCCAGGTGGCCCCAGAGGCACAGGCCGCAGACACCGCAGGGGAGCTGCGTGGGCCTCCATTTCCCGCCCCAGCCCTTCCCGTCCCCAGGTCAGGGCAGGTCCAGTTGTGGCCAGCGGCTGGGGAAGGCTCTGTCCCCTCCAGGTGTGCGGCTTTGGCAAGCGCTTCAGGCCTCCCTCCGCTCCTCCCCTGTGAGCAGAGGGGTCGGCGCGCCCGCGGCGCGAACGCCTCGTACCTCGGTCCCGTTCACACTGACCCCGGCCTTTCCTAGGCTTGACCAGCCGCCCAGGCCCCTCGCCCTTCTGACCCCAGGGTAGGCTCAGCCAGGCCCTACCTGCCTCACCAGGCCGTGAGCTGAGTACAGAAGCCAGTGTACTCAATGAAGCAGCGGCTGTCATCCTAGCAGTTTGGGAGGCGGAGGCGGGAGGATCGCTTGAGCCCAGGAGTTTGAGACCAGCCTGGGCAACAAGGCAACACTCCGTCTCTATAAAAAATCTGAAAATTAGCCGGGCGTGATAGTGGTGTCTGTAATTCCAGCTCCTCAGGAGGCTGAGGCAAGAGAATCGCCTGAGCCCAAGGGATGAGGCTGCAGTGAGCCATGATTGTGCCACTGCACTCCAACCTGGGTGATGGGACCAGACCCCATCACCGATTAAAACACGAAGAAAAAAAAAAAAGAGGCCGGGTGCGGTGGCTTAGGCCTGTAATCCCAGCACTTTGGGAGGCCCAGGCAGACGGATCACTTGAGGTCAGGAGTTCGAGACCAGTCTGGGCAACATAGTGAAATCCCGTCTCTACTAAAAATACAAAAATTAGTGGGCATGGTGGCATGTGCCTGTGATTCCAGCTACTCGGGAGGCTGAGACAGAATCACTTGAACACGGGAGGCGGAGGTTGCAGTGAGCCAAGATCATGCCACTGCACTCCACCCTAGGGGACAGAACAAAAAAAAAGCAACGCCATCAAGTCTTTGGGGGTTTGGCAGGCAGTTGTTAAAGGCATCAACTCCCAGCAGAACGTTTCATGGAGCAGTGGCACTAGAGCCCAGTGGCAGGGGTGTCATGGCAGCAGGAACAGTGCTGTGGGACAGGAAGAGCGTGGGTAAATATCAGAGGACAGCCAGGCTCCCTGCCAGGAGGGGCCATGGGTATCAGGTGGGCAGCCATTGGCAGATTCTGAACAGGAGAGTGACAAGAATTTTGTGTGTGTGTCCATATTTATTTTACAATACACTGGGCACTTAGCCCTGTGCCAGACACTGTTCCCAGTGTTTTACAAATATTAACTCATTGAATCTTCAAATATCCCTATAGGTAGGACTTACTATTACTCTTCTGATAGATGAGCAAATTGAGATTCCAGAAAGATCTCACAGCCAGGAAGTTGGAGAGCTGCTGTTTGATGCTAGACAGTTGGCCTCTGGCCTGTACTCTTACTACCCCAGACCGTCTTTCCATGTTGCCCTCATAGGCCCTAGAATGGTTGCTCAGGGGAATCCCAGAGCGAGAGATGGGTGCAAGTGGGAGGTTCTTAGCAGACTGTCTGCAGCTCACGCTAAGGCAGGTCAAGGTGGAGACAAGGTGGTGCCTCTGGAGACAGAAGCAGAGAGGGAGTTGGGGGATGGGACTGGATCTGGGCCTAGACAACTCCGGGGAGGACTGTGGTCCCTCGTGCTCAGGGCATGCCCACCAGCTGCCCCAAACTAATGCTGTTTCTCCTCTCAGGTGCGAGGAAGTGGCTGGAGTGGAGGAAGGAGGTTGAGCTGCTCTCAGATGTGGCCTACTTTGGCCTCACCACACTTGCAGGTAGAAGCCCCCACTGGTCCTCAGGACTGAGGGCAGCCACACACACCAAGTCCGGGGGACAGTGGCCAGGGGGCTGCCCAGCAGTGTGAGAAGCTCCTGGAGCTGGCCCAGGTGAGGCTGCCTTAGGGAAGTGCAGGAGGTGCTGCTCCGAGGGAGACGAGGCGTCAGCTCCCAGCAGGGAGCCCATTTTTCCAGCCTTTGTGTGTCCCTGGGGACCCACCCGGGTGCCATTGAGACCCATTTCTCAGTGGCCAGCCCTGGTAGCAAAGTGAGTCACAGTGCTGAGCCATGTCATAGGGTGCAGTGCCCCTGTCGGAGTGCCCTGGTGGAGCAACAGTGCTGAGCTGTGTCACAGTGTGCAGTGCTCATGTGACAGTGCCCTGGCGGCGCAGTGGCGGGCCTGTGGCCCAGGCTGGTCGCCACCCTGGAGAGGGAGTTGTTGACGGAGGCTCTCAGGCTCCCAACCCCAGCTCAGCATGCAGCAAGGACCACTGAGCGCCAGCCTGGTTCCCTATGAGGGACTCCCCCTGGGCATCCTGCCGCCATGGAGAGCATGCTCGGTGGGTGGGAGACAGATGTGGCTGCGTCACAGGGCATCTTGGGAATTGAGGGGCTCTTAGAGATAAAGACCACGTCTTGGGGAAGAGCATTTTCCAGGCAGAGCAAGCAGCTGGGAAAGGCCCTGAGAAGAACACGTCCTTGGCCGTTTGTGGGGATGATCCCGGGGGGCTCGTGGGTTTTCTAAGCCCACAGCTTTCCCTGTGCAAGGCTTGGGGCATTGCAGGGACTTGGGCAGGGGAGCGGCCAACCACTGGCTAAGACCAGACCTCAGGGGACAAAGTTGGGCTCAGGGAGACTACAGAGGCTGACAGTCCCCCATGGGATGGTGGTGGTACAGAGCAGGGGCGGCAGTGACGGGGTGAAACACGCAGGGAAGGTGCATGCAGGGCGCCCCTTGGGCTTGACCTCAGGAACTGGAGGCCTGGTGTCGCCATCCACAGAGATGGGAAGGGGGAGCAGACTTTTCCGGGTGGGGGAACTAGAAGCTGTCTTGGCAGGGATGGAATTGGGGGTGCTCATCTGAGGATACATGGCGATATCAGGTAGGTGACGGAACTGGATGGCTGGCACTCAAGAGTCAGGTCCGGGCTGGGCATAAATCGGGTGGTGCCAGCTGTGTGGTTGGTGGAGAGCCATGGGACTGGATCTGAGTGCTTGGGCCGGGGGAGGTGGTGGGGACAGCTAGGGAGAAAGGGGAAGGAGCAGAGATTCCTGGGGAAAAGCCAGGAGAGGGAAGGACACCGGACACCGGCCAGCCAAGGCTCCAGGAGCTGAGGGCAGCCATTGGCCAGGCCTGTTATATGCTGCCTGAGGTCACAGTGGGCTTAGCAACAGAAGGTCATGTTGGCCTCAGCCAGCACGGGGTGGCAGTGGGCTCAAGGGCGACAAGATGGCGCTGTTGACAGGAGCCAGCAGAGGGTCAGCTGGCAGGGGGGCCGGGAGCCTGTCCCCGAGGCAGCAGTCTCAGGGTCCACATACCCATCCTCTTCCTCGCAGGCTACCAGACCCTGGGGGAGGAGTACGTCAGCATCGTCCAGGTGGACCCGTCACGGACACGTGTGCCCTCCTGGCTGCGCCGTGGCGTGCTGGTGACGCTGCATGCCGTCCTGCCCTACCTGCTGGACAAGGTCCTGCTCCCCCTAGAGCAGGAGTTGCAGGCTGATCCTGACAGTGGGCGGCCTTCGCAGGGGAGCCTGGCGCCAGGCGGGCGTGGCTGCTCGGGGGTGCGGCGCTGGGTGCGGCGCCACACAGCCACCCTGACTGAGCAACAGAGGAGGGCGCTGCTGCGGGCGGCCTTCGTCCTCAGACAGGGCCTCGCCTGCCTCCAGCGGCTACACGTTGCCTGGTTTTACATCCACGGCGTCTTCTACCACCTGGCCAAGAGGCTCACGGGGATCACGTACGTAAGTAGCAGGTGCTGAGGGCACAGCCGCTTCGGCCACCCGTGTCACCCCCACTGGACTTGGGTGTGTGCAGAGCTGGCCCTCCAGGCCTCTCAGCCGACAGGGTTCCACACCCAGAACCTGTGTCAAGGCAGGAACCCAAATCCTCTGCTTGAAAAGAGGCAGGTTTTGTTTAGTTACACTTGGCTGAAAGATCCAAGGAAGTCCAGACCCTGAGGGCAGAATGGGCTCCTGCTGCAGCCCCACGTGGACACCAGGCCCTGCACTCAGCTTTTTACTGACCGGGGGCCCTGGGTCACGCCTCACCACAGATCCCTGAACCTTGGCCCATGACTGCCCATGTCACTGCTGTGAGGAACAAGCAGCTTCTCCCAGAGTGTGTGGGAGCATGTACTGCAGCCTCAGCCCCAGCCCCTCACCCCTCACCCGTGCCTGGCCCAGCAGTCTGCCCCATCAGATGGCCGTTCCCACCTTCTCCCCTCCGCAGCTGTCAGCACCTCTGCCCATCCTAACCCCCAGCTGACGCTCCTGCTTCCAGATTCAGCAACGAAGCCTCCCCAGTGGTCCTGACACCATGTCCATCTGCCACGGCGTTAGACCCGGGCCCACCAGAGCCACTGCTGCACGAGCTCCTTCTAGAACAGCCCTCTGAGGAACCCCCTTTCTTCCGTCCCTAGAGCTTCACTGGGCCCCTCAGCCCCCACTTGCCAGGCGACCCCACCTCCACACACCCTAAACAGGAGGCCACAGTGATCTCGTCACAGAGTCAGTGGTCAGGTCTTCATTCTTAGCATACCCAGCCTCCCGCGTATTTGACGCGGTTCCTCGCCCCATCCGTGTTAGTGAGGGATTTGCTGAGCTGCTGTGACAGGGGCTTGGAAACGGGGCTCAAACCAGCTGGGAGGCTCCCTCTCTCCTAGGACAGCCAGGAAGTGGCTGGACACCCAGGGCCCACACTGGTGGTGTGACCTGCCACCTCTGTATGTGGTTCCCAGCCCTGGGCCGAGGCCATCTGGCTGTCTCCATTTCCCAGCCAGTGGAAAGGGACACGGGAAGCCGAGGGCAGCCAGCTGTCCTTCAGTGGCACAGCCAGAAGCTACACACGTCACCAGCAGCATGAGGGGGGGAGCAGGGTCCCTAGGGCCATGTGCCTTGCAGCAGGGTGGCTGGTGGGCAGCATCTACAGCCCAACATGTCTGCTCCCCCCCATCCCTTTCAGAGAGGTGGTCCCTGGACATCCCCATGTCCTCACCCCCTCCGCCAGCGCTAAGACTCCTTCTGCGCTGACAATGCCAAGGCCGGTCTGGAGCTCAGGCCTCTCCGTCATGCTAGGCTGTGAAGCAGTTCAGACTCCCTGAACCTGCCCCTGGCTTGGTTTCTGCCGGGCGCTCCCAGTGCCAGGGAGAGGCCTGGTTCTAACACGCTCCGTGCAGACTGACCCTCCCAGCAGGCGCTGAGGCCAGATCCCCTCAGGGTCCTGATGGGTGTGACACTGTCTGCCTTACAGCTCCGTGTCCGCAGCCTGCCCGGAGAGGACCTGAGGGCCCGTGTTAGCTACAGGCTGCTGGGGGTCGTCTCGCTGCTGCACCTGGTGCTGTCCGTGGGGCTGCAGCTGTATGGCTTCAGGCAGCGGCAGCGAGCCAGGAAGGAGTGGAGGCTGCACCGCGGCCTGTCTCACCGCAGGTGCACGCGGGGGCCACACGTGGGGGCTGGGGGTGTCCTTTGCACTTCACAAGGACCTGTGAGGTGCACCCACCTTGACGCTCTGCCCCCCCTTCCCCAGGGGCTCCCTGGAGGAGAGAGCGGTTTCCAGAAACCCCCTGTGCACCCTGTGCCTGGAGGAGCGCAGGCACCCGACAGCCACGCCCTGCGGCCACCTGTTCTGCTGGGAGTGCATCACCGCGTGGTGCAGCAGCAAGGTGAGGTGGGAGCCTGCTGGGGTCCTGAGATGGCTCAGCGGCTGCGCTGGCAAGACACACCTGGCAAGGCCGGGTGCGGTGGTTCAGCCTGTAATCCCAGCACTTTGGGAGGCCGAGGCGGGGGGATCACGAGGTCAGGAGATCGAGACCATCCTGGCTAAAGCGGTGAAACCCCGTCTCTACTAAAAAAATACAAAAAACTAGCCAGGCGAGGTGGCGGGCGCCTGTAGTCCCAGCTACTCGGGAGGCTGAGGCAGGAGAATGGCGTGAACCCGGGAGGCGGAGCTTGCAGTGAGCCGAGATCGCGCCACTGCACTCCAGCCTGGGCGACAGAGCGAGACTCCGTCTCAAAAGAAAAAAACAAAAAAGACCCACCCACCTGGCTGCAGCAGAAGTGGGGAGTCTGGCTCTGAGCACCCTTCAGGTTGAGAGTAGAGATGGGCGTCTTTTTAAAGGCTCCCAGGTAGGTCAGATGTGGGGTCGTTGTGGGGGTTAAAGTTCCAAATTCACGCGTACTGAGACTTTGCTGAACACAGGTTGGGGCAGCGGCCAACCCTGAAAGGCCCCACACCTCCCCCATGCACCCCAGCATGCCCTTCCTCCTGGGCTCCTCACCACACTTGGAAACCCTGGCACACTGAATCACAGCCACGGAAGATGCCGGCAGGGTGAGAGTGGCACGTCTTCCCGGAGCTGGGCTTCCTGGGCTGTGTGAGCTGCGAGAGCAGGAGGGAACCTCCCAGCCGAGCCCCACCCCCCAGTCCTGCCCTGGCCCCGGCCCCCACTGGGACTCGGCCTTCTGAAAAAAGGCTGGCTTTCTTGGTCACTAGCTGAAGGAAATCCAACATTGATGTTCCACATCATGGGCAGAGAATGTGGACAGGACGAGAGATGCCGATGGGGATGGGCCTGGCCCAGTGGTCCCAGCTGCTGTGACCCCTTCCTCCTCTCTGCAGGCGGAGTGTCCCCTCTGCCGGGAGAAGTTCCCTCCCCAGAAGCTCATCTACCTTCGGCACTACCGCTGAGCCGGCGCCAGGTGGGCCTGGACACAGATGACTTCTACGGAAGTCTGAACGCAAGATTTAGTCTCAGGATGAACCCTGCTTGCACAGGAATTAGAACATTCTCACGGGTTTTCTATCATGTAAGACACTAACCCAGCCACCCCGGGAGAGAACAGAAAGCTGTCCCTGACTGTGCTTTCTCAGCCCTGGGAGGGGCGCTAACCCCAACCTGGTATGACTCAGCCACTTCTTCAGGAATTTCACTTATTTGGACAGGATTTTAGGTTTCCCTCCCTTCCCCAAACCATACAGTTGAGAAGTAATTGAGAAGTAGGTCAGAAGACACTTTATTCATTTATATTGTGAGAAAATGGTTCCATCAGGCTTGTGTTAAGGCAATGGACTGAATGAGTGCATGTTGAGTTGGGAGGGGGCACGGGGGGCTGGCGGTTTGCTTCAGCCAGTGTGGTCAGAACAGCAGCCCCATGGCCCCCATCGGAGGCGGTCAGGCTCGCCCCCAGAGTAGCTGGGCAGAGAGAAACCAACCAAGGTCAGCACCTCCGTCTGAAGCATTTGGCACACACCTTCAAAACACATCAAGGCTGCTTCCAGTTTCAGAAAATAGAAATCTGCATCTCGGGCCTGACATGCACACAGAGCTCTCCTGACCCAAACGCACTTGCGTGCCAGGTCCTGGGGACTGGGGGGCTGCCGGGGCGCCCAAGCCCTCTCCTGGGGGCCCGCTGGGCAGGCAACCTGCTGACCCAGCATCACTGCTGTGCTCAGCCCTTCAGCTCGTCCCTAGCCTATTTCCTGCCTCCATTTGACATTTCCAGGTTTTCAAAATTGCATTTAACCTGTGCCAGAGACTTCACCGTAGGCATCTTTAATAAACTAACTCCACCAAAATGTGGGCACATTAATAACAAGATGGAACTTGAGATTTCCTAAAGCGCAGTGTTAACATGCCTCGAGGGCGTATGCCACATTTCCCTACTGACCTGTTGGCAAGGCCGAGGCCTGGCCAGCAGCACCAGCTTCCAGCAAAGACCCCCGCAGACCATGTCCTGCTGTTTGACTTAGGAATGAGGATGACCCTGTATTCCCGGGTTAGTCAAGGTCAGCTTACCAGGGGCTGGGGTGGGGAGGCTGTGACCCTCTAAACTGGGAGGAGCACCAAGGGAGGCACTGGGGCTGCAGCTGGGTGGGCAAATGCCACCGTGGCTCCATCCGTCAGCACCCAGTCCTTTGATTCACACTGTGCTCGGGCCAAGTGCACGCGACCTCCTGTCACATTTTAGGCCTGAGCGCTTATTAGGAAAACAGTATGGAAAGTGACAGACACTGCTGTCTGGAGTCTGAGAATCCAAGTGTCTCAACACAGTACCAGAAGCACCCCCTGGGAGCAGCCCTTGCTATCCTGGGCCAGGGACCCACAAGCTTGAACGTGGCCTCTTAAGAGAGGAGCTCAATGTCGGATATGCAAATACTGGCACAAGAAAATCCAGACAATCATCTTTCACCATGTAAATTCTAAGACAGGACACACCGCCCAGAGTGAGGAGCCTGAGCAGCCCGGGACCCAGGAGAGGCCTTCCCTTGCATCTGTGTCTCGTCTGGGACCGCAGCTATGATGTTCTGCTGTTGGCAAAATGGGTTCACCTTTTGGAAAGGCCAAACGAAAGTTGGGCTTTCTTGTGTCCAGCGACTGTCGTGTTTTAGATAAGACCTTAATAAAGGTGGAGTTAAAAATCACTTGCTAAGATGTTGAGTATTTTATCACATCAAAAATGCTGACATGCACGTGGGTTCTGCCTCTCCCCCCGCAGTGGGGTGCCGAGTGCCGAACCCACAAAGCCAGTCTGCTCCCCGCCAGCTTCGCTGCCCCTCGGGGGGGTTGCATGATGACAGATTTAAATTAAAAACAAAACACTTTACATATCAAAGAAATGTGTCAAAATAATCTCAAACAATTAAAATATAATATATATTTATAATTCTGGGCCCTCAAAAGCAATCATGGTAGTTAAGAACAAAGTTTTGAGTCATTAGGATAGAGGCCAACTTTAAACATCTCCAGTGAGATGGATTAGGAAACTGGCATTAGAACCCCACACAGTTACTTGACAATCACCTTTAAAACGTTAAGTTCTTTCAGACACGCAGGAATCAGGCTAGATCATCACTCGGGCTCTGTGGAGTGGCTGGCACACCTGTGGCTGGTGGGGAAGGCGGCTGGCGGGGAGCGGCCCATTCCTCCCTCGCAGGCCTCGCTCCTGCCTGCCCACCTGGCACCGGGGGGGGACCGGCCACTCGCCCTTGCTCCCATGGGCTCCACCCGCCTGGCTTCCCGCCTGCAGCTGACTAGAATTCCATCCGTGAGAAACACTTGAACGTCACTGAAAAAGAAATCCATGCGATTTGGTTTAAGTGCCAGTTTCTTCAAGAACCTGGTATTTCAGTTACAAATCATTGAAGCTCCTTTTTAAAAAGAAAATTCAACTCCCTCGTAATCAACTACTTTATGTGAAGAAAAAAGGCATTGTTAACAATGGCTCAAAACCGTTCTTGCAACACGTGAGGCAGCCTCAGTCCCGCTTCTAGCTGGCAAAAGCCTTGCCGGCGTCCTCCTTGCCTCTGTACCTCCTCTTCCCATGTGTGAACGGGATGTACCGGTACTTAATCATGTGCTGGGGAGAGAAGCACAGACTCAGTCACTGCACAAGCGCTCTCCGGCCAGCCACACTGTCCCCACATGGGAGCGGCCAAAGGCCCCCATCTTTTCTATACATCTGACAAGTGGAATCGGGGCCCCAGTGGCTTCCTGCGCCCATGTCAACACAGCAAGGCCTTCCATAGCCCACGAGGCCTAGGTTTGAAACCCCATCAATCCCAGTGTTTCCTGAGCCTCCTATGGAGGAAGGGCAAGGGGGATGTGAGGTGGCCCAGGGCCCTCTGCAGCCAACACCCCGGGCACAGAGTAAGGCCCGCAGCAGCAAGGCCATGCCATCAAGGGGTCAGTCAGCAGTCTCAGCTAATTTCCCCCAATGCCCTCCTCCTCAGGCAGGCTGGCGCAGGGCGCTGGGCCCCCTAAGAGGAGCCACTGGGACACTGCACATGCTGGGGCTCTCCCGTTCAGCTCCCACAAAGCTTCCATCAAGAGCCCACCCGCTCCGACAGATGCGCTCCCCGTTTAGTTCACTAGCTGTGCTGGGAACGGAGCAGTGTCCTCGTCACACACAAGACAGTGCCACTGAGCTCCACATTCACACCAGGCAGACTCTGCCACCACCCACCACAGCCCACCACGGCTCCCCCATGCTGCAGGTAACAGAACAGCGACTGCGGCCGGCGTGGCGGCAGTGCCTCTGCTTTACCTTGATTTGCCTCTTCATTGTGATACAGAAGAGCATGATGAAGTACATCACCAGGATCGGCCAGAACACCGGGACGTTGAAAGCGTCAAAGAAAGTACAGACCATAGCCACAAGGATGCCCTTGGTAGCCGCGTGCCTTCAAGTGGGGAGAGAAGGTTAGCGCAGCATCTGCAGCCAGCACCGGGCACCTGCCGGCCGCCTCCAGCCTTGCAGCTGCACAGACCGTCCCCGCAAACAGAAGCATCCCTGTGGAAAGGAGGGGTCTACCCTGGGCACAGCAGCAGCATGACCCTTTGCAAGTAGCTCACAGAAATGTACTGTACTGCCCTCACCAGAGACTTCCTTCTCTCACTCCCTTGAAACGTACAATTCTTAAAACTACACGAAGTATAAAGCATTAATGTGAGGCTGGGGGCCCCATGCCTGCTGGCTGGGCCTGTGATCTGGAGAGAAACCCAGGCTGTGTCTTGTGGACCATCCAGGGCCTTCACCCTGTCACTGTGGCATGGCCACCAGTGCTCCCTCCCGCCCCAGCACATGGCCAAGAGATGCCATCGCCCTTGAGGCTCAGCTCTCCCTTCCTAGTCCAAGCCTCTGGTGGCTTCCAGGGCCCCTGATCTTTCTGTCCCCGACTCCATCTGGGGCTGCAAAGTCAAGGTGTGGAGCCCCACGAGCTCAGCAGGCTCCTTCACTTTACTGATCCAACAGACGTGGGTTCGGGTATGGCCACCAGTGCTCCCTCCCGCCCCAGCACATGGCCAAGAGATGCCATCGCCCTTGAGGCTCAGCTCTCCCTTCCTAGTCCAAGCCTCTGGTGGCTTCCAGGGCCCCTGATCTTTCTGTCCCCGACTCCATCTGGGGCTGCAAAGTCAAGGTGTGGAGCCCCACGAGCTCAGCAGGCTCCTTCACTTTACTGATCCAACAGACGTGGGTTCCTCTTGTGCCCCCAGGGCCCCTGGGGTATGAGGGACAGGACAAGCAGATGCAGCCACAGAGCTCCCATCCCTCTGACGGCTACGCCACCCACCTCTGCCTACCCGTGCAGATACGGGCACCTCGGCTCAGACCCCTCTCAAAAATGACTCCAGGAGAAGGCTAGTCCTCCTCTGCCAGCCACAGGGAGCCACAGGGCTGGGGATGGGAGAGAGGAAGGAGGGAGGACGGAGACTGGACGCAGGGCCTGCCCTCCCCAGGCCACGACCACAGGAGCCAGTGCGCACTCCATCCCAGAGTCAGCCTCCTTTCCGCCAGCCTCCGGGGCACTGGTGCTGACTTGAAAACAAGAGAACGCGGCAAGGCAGTGAGTGGCCTTCCAGTGAGAGCCCCTGTGATTCCCCCTGTGCCCAGCCCAGCACAGCAGTCATCTTTCGGGTGACTTGAACAAAACTTCAACCAGAATCAGTGTAGTCTCAGTCTCAGCCACCCTTGAGCCCAATTTTCCTTCTCAAATACCGTGAAGAATTAGCTCACCAAAATTTAAACTCTGGAAGCCTTCGAATGAAGGGGCGGAATTCCTCGTTCTGTTTGGTGGGTAGCGAAGGACCGTCATCTGCAAGGCAAAGCAACCATCAGGGAGGGGCGCCTCTTTTCATTTCCATCACATTTCTACCATTTCCCCTCAAGGCTTTGGACTAGCAGGCCTCACAAATCTAAACTGAGATTTGTGTCTTTAACCAAAGAGAAAACGGGGGTCTGTGGTCAACTGACACATCCAGTTCACTGCTTTCAGAAAGTGCTATCAGAATGTTTTTAAAGACTTCCGGCCGGGCGCAGTGGCTCACGCCTGTAATCCCAGCACTTTGGGAGGCCGAGGCGGGCGGATCACAAGGTCAGGAGATCGAGACTACGGTGAAACCCCGTCTCTACCAAAAATACAAAAAAAAAAAAAATTAGCCGGGCGCGGTGGCAGGCGCCTGTAGTCCCAGCTACTCAGGAGGCTGAGGCAGGAGAATGGCGTGAACCCAGGAGGCGCAAATAATTCAACCACATATAAACCTCCAGAACACGTCAGCTATGCCACGTACAGGCACAGAAAGAAAACAAAGGCAAATTAACATAAAAAGCAAGCAGCAGAGAACAGGGCGGGGCAGAGGATGCACTGACCGTGGAACCCGGGTGCCAGGCCTGTCCCACCAGCAGCTGTGCCAAGCCCGCTCTCACCCCACCCTCCCACCCGGACGGGTGCCGCTCCCCATTTACAGATGGGAAAACTGAGGCCTACAGGAAAGGGGCTCTTTTGTTATTTTCTAGTCTCCTCCAAATAGCAACAAATGAGAGGAGCTGTGTTCCCGTCAATCTTCTCATCACATACCCTACCCAGAAGACTCACAGGCTTCTGGCCACACAGTGAGAGCACACCCTGCTCCCTGACAGCAGGTTCCCCCAGAAGGAGGAGGATCCTGGCAGGGAGCTGCACGTGGGTTTTCCCGCAGTGGCCACGATGTCTTGGAAAGCAGTTGTTTGTTCCTCCCCTGGGGCTGGCCAGTCAGGCGTGAACTCAGGGCCCCTACCTGGCCTAGGCAGGCCCAGGAGCAGCGTGAGTCTTCCAAGCATGGAGCACGAAGCGCCAGGAACACTTCAGCTCAGAGCTCCTCAGAAACCAGAGGAGGCCACCCAAAGCCTGACCCGACGTGATGTTGGCATCAGGGTCCTGGCACTCTCTGTGCACAATGAGCTGCCTGTGGAACCCTCTGGCTATGGGAAAAGGTAACCTCATCATGGCCGCCTCCACGGATTCTGAAAGGGGCCGTTGACTGGGGTGGGACGGGTGCCGGAGTCGGACCATCCGCCTCAGACCCCTACTGTCTATGGTGCCATGTGACCTTGAACACGTTACCTAACCCAGTACACCTCAGTTTCCTCATCTGCAAAGTGGGAAAACAGAATGAACACCTACTTCGTGGCTATCAGGAGGGTTTGAAGAGTCGTTCTACAAACGTATCCTGATCACCCAACGTTACAAGTACATTTCAACCCCAAGAGAAGAGTCTCGGGTGTTTCCAGAGAACACTGGGCAATCCCATCAGAAAAGAAAGGCCCAACCTGCCCACACAGCCCAGTGCACAGCTGCTACCCTACCTGAGTCTTCCATTAAGGAAGGATCCACTTTGGGAGAAAGAAAAGCTATGAAAAGATTTAGATGGTAGATCCCCAAGGCATAGGTCACAATGTACCAACCCTGAAAGAGAAGGAAAGAGAGTCAGTGGTGCACTCCGACTGTCCATCAGCCCGAGTCAGTTCATGTTTGCACTCCAGTTCACTCTCAACTTTAAGTGATCTTAAAAACACACAAAACTTACTTACAGCAACGACAATGAAATACAGTGAAATCCCATGGTAACAACTTATCTCAAATTATACTTTGTGGGTACTGAGACTAAGGGGACAAATGAGCAAAGCTCTTCAAGGGTCCAGTTAGACACATGTAATCCCCGAAGCC